>NW_006256547.1:13330223-13446135 GCF_000478725.1 Eutrema salsugineum | reverse complement strand
CTGGGGACTCTATTTAAGAAAGTTGTAGTCTGATACAAAAATGGTACTATATTGACAGAGGGAGTTTTGAGCTTACAAAGAAGAAGTAGAGAGTCCTTAAATGTGGAAAGAGATACATCAATTACTTGTTTTCTTATTCCCTTAGCTACACCAAAACTCTCCTACGAAAATCAGAAAACTGGGACTCTGTTTAAGTAAAGTTGTATTCTGATCCAAAGTGGTACTATATTGACAAGAGGGAGTTTTGAGCTTACAAAGAAGAAGTAGAGAGTCCTAAATGTGGAAGGATATGCATCATTTACTTGTTTTCTTATTCCTTTAGCTACACCAAAACTCTCCTCCGAAAATCAGAAAACTGGGACTCTGTTTAAGAAAAATCATATTTTGATCCAAAATGGTACTATATTGACAAGAGGGAGTTTTGAGCTTACAAAGAAGAAGTAGAGAGTCCTAAATGTGGAAGGATATGCATCATTTACTTGTTTTCTTATTCCTTTAGCTACACCAAAACTCTCCTACGAATATCAGAAAACTGGGACTCTGTTTAAGAAAAGTCATATTCTGATACAAAATGGAACTATATTGACAAGAGGGAGTTCTGAGCTTACAAAGAAGAAGTAGAGAGTCCTAAATGTGGAAAGAGATACATCATTTACTTGTTTCTTATTCCTTTAGCTACACCAAAACTCTCCTACCAAAATCAGAAAACTGGGACTCTGTTTAAGAAAAGTCATATTCTGATCCAAAATGGTACTATATTGACAAGCGGCAGTTATAGCTTACAAATAAGAAGTAGAGAGTCCTAAATGTGGAAAGAGATGCATCATTTACTTTTTTTCTTATTCCTTTACCTACACCAAAACTCTCCTACGAAAATCAGAAAACTGGGACTCTGTTTAAGAAAAGTCATATTCTGATCCAAAATGGTACTATATTGATATGTCTATATTTTACATCATTTAGAGTGCATTTTAGAGTCCTCATCATGTGTTTTCCCATGTAAATTGAGTCTTTAAGTATCAAAATAAGTTTTAGGGCTTGCATTAGGTCCCAATGAGTTTTGCATGTTTTGAAGTCTTTATCAGGTTCTTTGGGAGCCATTTGGAGCTTAAGAAGAGGAGCATAGAAGAAAACGGTGAAGAAAAGGGTCAAAAATGGTGAAAATCGCTTGGAGGAATTTCTCGGCCAAAACACGTACTGGCTGGACAGAAACCTCGGTCAAAAAGCTTACCGAACGCTTATTATCGGCCAAAACCCTTACCGATCGACCAAAATCGACCAAAGACGAATGTCGGGTGCAAGTTACCACGGGTTAAGTTTTTGGCCGAGGCGAGAGAATTTTACGGCTAAAAAGCTTACCGCGGTACATAGCCCTCGGTCATTTTCCTTACCGCGGGAAGCTTTTCTCGACCAAAACCTGTCCTTGCCCGCGCGTTTCAAAGATCAGCAATCCGGGGAACCTTTCGGTCCGAATCAGTTGGCGGGGTCTTTATCAAAGTTGGAGATAATCAAGCAAAGATTCCGGAACAGTTGGGATCATCCAATTCGGACCAGTGAGGAGAGAGATACGGCTTTCGGAAGAAGCACCAGCATTGCACGTACCCGAGAACCAAACAGCGGATTTCAAAGATCACGACGGACGGAGCCTTCATCAAATTTTGAGATCTGTGAAAGCTCTTCTCAGAACGTTTGGAATCACTCAATTCGGACCAATGGTTTGAAAGATAAGGTCTCCAGAGTTCACCTCGGTCCAAAAGCTTATTTTCCGGTGAATCCGATGCAGTGCAAAGATGCGAAATCCAGGAAGCCTTCCACTTCCCAAGCTCCGACGGTTTCTTCACCAAAGTTCGAGCTTATTGAGTCATCTTGACTATGGAACTGGTCTCAGAGCAATTGGAGTCGTGTGTTGAAAGTTACTGTTTCCGGAAGGCAATATGGTCGATACGAGCCTAAATGAGCTGCGATACGCGCTAAGTATTTTCTCAGGCCTCGGCATCATCACCTCGACATTGCTCAAGTCAAGGCTCATATCTTGGAAGTATTTTGAACTAGACCTCGTGCTGACGCCTCGGCACGTTGGGATCTAGGCATGCACACGTAAGAAATGAAGCTGGAAACGACTAAGTGTTGAACGTGCACCTCGGTGTAATGGCCTCGGCGTGCATGCCGGACTCTGTTCTCCCGAACCCCTCGACTACCAAGCCCCGCGACATTTTATGGCGAGGTCCCTTGTCACAAAACCAGAATCAAGAACAAGACGGCTCAAGAACACAGACGTGAAGACGGATCAAAGACTAGGGTTCATGCATGTTCTTGACGTGTTTTTCACTAGATCTTCATTTGGATCCTGACTCACGTGCACTCCTCAACACAAAGACCTCGGCTTCACTCTCCGACACACCGTGGCACTCACCCATCCACCCAAGAAGGCGGCTCAATACCCGGTTTGTTCCGGGCTGACCCGCGACACTTTCCCTTTGCTATAAATACATTTTAGGACCAAAAACCTAATCAACTTATCTCTTATCTGTTTTTTTAGCTCTAAGAACTTGCCTCTTTTGTGAAACTTGATTAATCTAATCCAATATCTCGTGTTTGCATCAGAATCTTGTTCTTTCTTTATTTCTTTTATCATCCAACATCAAACTCCTTATCATGACAAGCTACACGTCTTGCAAAGGACTTAGTGAGCTCGTTATGATCAGTGAGTAGTCGTTTAAGCGGCTTTAGATAGGTAGATTAGGGTGCTTTCAAGAAAGATTAATGGGTTTAGGTGTCTAGTCTTGCATGTTTCATTCTTTAACCGACGAGATCTCTAGGCTGGATCCAAGCACATCACTTGAGGTTCAGATCTGAGACATATCTCGCATCAAAAGTGTTTGTAGAAATGTCTGAACCACTCGGTTAAGGTTTAAGAGTCTTTCATCGCGAGAGTGATATTTTGTTCTCTTAAATGACATTTTTGAACTGAATCTTATTGCTGACTGATTCGTGCTTCTCAAAAGGGATTTTGGTATGAAAGAGGATCAGTTTAGATGTTTAATACTTTCATGAGAAGATTAACATGCCTTGAGTTCAAAGTTAAATGAAATCGCTTGATAAAATGATTCATTAACCCATTAGTTTAGCTTGGAAGCACCCGAGTCAAGTATCCTGTCTAAAGCTTCTGCCTTTATCATATATTATCATCATCCGAATCATTTGTTTTTTATTTGCATCTTCACTTAGTTTAAATCTCATCTTTTGTTTCATTTACATGCTTATTTACTTGTTAAATAGTTTAGTCAAAACCTCTATCATTCTCTCTTGACTTAAGATTACAAGTTTCATAGATTAGTGTCTCCACTACAAGTTTGGTTTGATAACCCCTTGTACTACAAGGACAGGGGTATTGATAACCTCTTCAAAGAGTGAAAACTCTTAGTTATCATATATTGACAAGCGGCAGTTATGAGCTTACAAATAAGAAGTAGAGAGTCCTAAATGTGGAAAGAGATGCATCATTTACTTGTTTTCTTATTCCTTTAGCTACACCAAAACTCTCCTACGAAAATCAGAAAACTGGGACTCTGTTTAAGAAAAGTTGTATTCTGATCCGAAATGGTACTATATCGACAAGAGGGAGTTTTGAGCTTACAAAAAAGAAGTAGAGAGTTCTAAATGTGGAAGGATATGCATCATTTACTTGTTTTCTTATGTACGTAGGGCTTGTTCTGGAACGTTCTGTAGTCTTCGGTTTGAATTTCTTCGTAGAGATCGCGTAAGTACTGCTTCTCTCTGCGTCTGGTGGCTTGAGGAGTGTTATAGAAACCTTCCTCATAGTGTGTATTTCGATTTATGGGATCCATATCTTCTGAAATGGAAACAAAATAACCGAAAAATGGAAATATGCAGAAAAAGGGGTTCTAGAGTCGATTTACCAACCTTTCTTGGGTTTTGCGGAAAAGAAAACGCGCGCCTTCCCCGGCAATAGGATATTTCCTGCAAAAGCCTTCGAAAGAAATATAAAGTAAGGAAGTCAAGAACCAAACCGTTTTGTGGGGGGGGTTTTGGTGGTGTGTTTAAAATGTAAAAACGAAATCTAAAAAGAAACTACGGGAATTAAAATGACCTAATAAGTAAACTTAACAAAAACGGGTAAAAATGAGAAAAACGGCTAATCTAATTGCTTAAATGAAAATCGATTAAAAAGGAATGAGAATATTGAACTAAAACATGAAATAAAAACGGTGTGAATCTATAAGGAAGAAAGCGTTGGGGTTCAGGGAAGTTTTCTCAGGGGTACGAACGATTCAAAACATTGCTAGAGAGTAAAATTGATAAGATCTTAGCTTAAACTTTTCAAACTGGAGTCACGGACGTATAAATACGCCACTGTCGTGATCATAGACAACTATCTCTCTCAACCCTGACCAGTAGGTTTCCACTCTGGCCCTGGAAAAGAAGAGATGCATTATGTTTAAGACTCGTCAGCATTCACAAATCGCCCATAGGTAGGTTTCCACTCGTATGTTTGTTTGCTCTCCCAAACTAGATCTGACACCGGATGAACACTTTCGTGTCACTAAGCATCTGGATCAGATTGTAGTTCATGACGCTACTCTCATGCAGTAAAAACGAATTCAGAAGAAAAAGTTCTAAGATTCGGCTCAAAAGCTCATGGAATCCTCATCGAACATATAAATCCCCATCGAAAATCCCTTAGTTCCAACAATAAAACTACTCAGGCATGATGAACAAAATCAAAAACATTAGTATTAAAAAGTAGAATAGAAACCGAAATTGAAAAAGAAAGAACAAGGGTTCAAGAGACAAATCTCTCTCTCCCTAAAACCTAAAACTTAAAAAGTATTTTAAAACAATAAGAACATATGAAGGCATACGAATTAGGGTTCCTAAAACACGTATTTATATTGCTCAAGACATCTCTGGGCGTCACTTAGGGTTTCTCCAAATGAGGGAATCATTTTGGGCTTCAGAAATGGGCCTTCGGGCTCGGAGGTAGTTGGCCGCGGTCGGGATGGCTGTGACCGCGGGGAATGGGTTGCTGGCCGCGGTCGCGGTGCTTCTGACCGCGGGAAATTCTCTGTTGGCCGCGGGTGGAAACGCTTGCCGGCTGGTTTACGGGACATCTTGCTCTTCGCGTATCTTTTGATTGAACCGTTGGATTGGCAAGCTGTAAAGTGTTCTGGAAAGCTGATACTTCCATCTTTAAGATCTCCAAATTTGAGCTGGATCAGATGGTGAGAAGGCCTTCAATCGAGGGTGAACTTCTGACGGTTTGACTCTGAGCTGAAATCTGGTTTTCTATCCATTTTGTTAAACTTTTCCCTAAGTTACCTGAAAAGAGTCTTGGAACTACAAATACTAGAAAAACGTAATAAAGTACTTAAAAGCAATTAAAAACATAGAAAAATAATTTCAAAACGATCCATAAAAGTGGTCAAAATACAGTGTTATCATCCGCGAATCTAGGTATGCCCAACGCTTCTATAGTGAAGTTTGATTGATTTTGGGTTTAAAATTTTCGACAAAGCTCGACGAAGAAGATTAGATTTCTTAAAAAGTCATTTATAACTATAGCGTCGTTTTCATTTTTTCTAATAAAAGGTTTTCGTTTGTATATATATACTATAACCTTTCGAAGGAATACGAATTAATCGAATTGGTCTATTGGTTTCGGCATTGGTTTAGTGATTGAGTAGCTGGGTTCGATTACTCGAGGCTACAAGTTTTAAAAAGCCCTTTATAATTAAGGAACATCGTATTAAATCTTTTCTAATAAAAGGCATTCGTTTCTATATATAATATAACATCCCGGTTATATACACATAATCGAACTGGTTTAGTGGTTTCTGGTGTTGTTAAATGCTTAAAGTGTTGGGTTCGACACCCAGTGGGTACAAATTCTTTTGTTATCCCAGAATTTTGCAAAACGACGTCGTTTCGTTGGATACGAATGTTTCGTTCCAACGTGGCAGATGAGTCAGCAACCGTTAACAATTAAACGGGGTTGACTAGCGGATCAAAATTCAATGTAGGTTTTGGCCAAAAAAATACGGTTCGGGTATTAATTTACACAATTTATGAAGTACAGGAACGTGTAGGCACATCACAAAAGTACAGGCATGAAATGGTACCAGTATGTGCGGTTGGCACGTATCGGCCGCTTTCCCCATATCCTTCATAGGGCTTCCCATCTTCATAAGTTGGCATCAACTGTTTCAGCCCCACACCAAAGAGATTCAGGTCACATTTATGAACTCTCCCAACATCAAGCTTGAAGAAGAAGCTGTGAGAGAGGATCTGATGTGGACATCGACCCTAAGACCTTACCGGGGCTAATGCCATCCGTCCAAGACGGGGCCATGACACGCTCCAAGATTAAACAACTCAGAAATAGATACAAGAGAGCCTTACACATCTTTATCAACTCACTAGAACCAGACGACCCGTTGTTGCCCGACCCGAATGTCATATACGGCTTAAACGAGCTTTGCGGCCAAACCGGGGCCGAATACTTGGGTTCCAGAAATGACCCATCAGATGACCGAATCTCTCAGGCCAAAATGGTTATCTTTCGACCAGTTTTTGATTTAAATGCTAACAGTCCGAGCAGAATGTCATTTTCAGGCTTAAAACTTGAAGAACTAAAGGATGGTTCCAAAATGGCCGATACGCGAGAAACTTTGGCCGAGACGCGAGAGATTTTGGCCGAGAAATCAGTATCACCTCGGCCAGACCAATTTGGCGATGGAATCTATCGTACTGAAGCTAACCTTGCTCGACCAAAATCACCAGCTGAATCTAACGGACGAGACAAAAACAAGTTTGCCCGAGTGGATAATGAGATGGCCGAGCCCGTACAAGATTTAGTCGATAAATGAAAGACCCCCGGGCTGGAGCCACCAGACAACTTGGAAACCTCCAACAAAGGTAAGATCTCTCGTCCAAGTATATATACTGAGGCTAATGAACGTGGAATTTTGTCCCTCCAACGAGCAGGTTTGGAGATGCTTCACAATACACCACCCGGACCCGAGAAAGGCCAAGAAGACCAAGAAACTAGGACGGAGCACCAAAACGCTTGGGGACTTGAAGACAAGGACTTAGCTACATTGGAAAAGCATTTAGAAGACTTTACAAGAAGGTTCCAAGCCAAGGACGCCACAGCCTCAAGCTCGGCCATCACAGCTACACAAGCGGCCAACCGGAACCCTTCACACCAAGGTAAGCTTTTCAATTATTATATCGTTCTTGCAGGTGATCTTGGCCCTCACAACGGCTACGTACAACATCAAAACGACGTCAGTAGTTTAGTTTAAAGAGTCTTAAGAAAACTTTCCATTTTTGTATTAAATGAAACGATGAGTTTATGTTTTCGTAGACAAGGTTTGTTATTTCCTTTCAAAGTCCTGTCGTTTTGAGTCCTTTTCTTTTCTTTGAGTCGAACCCTAGAAGGTTCAAGCTGACGGACTATTTATAAAGTCCCACACACAGCTTTGTAGTGACCAACCTTTTTCCCATCTCTAGATCCCCTAGCACCTTCATGCGATTAATGAACCAGGTTCTTCGAGAATATATAAGTAAATTTGTGGTAGTTTATTTTGATGACATACTTATATATAGTAAGAACTTACATGACCATCTTACACACCTCGAACTAGTGCCCAAATCACTTCGCAAGGAAGACCTTTATGCTAACCTTAAGAAGTGCTCATTCTGTACTAACCAACTCGTGTTCTTAAGATTCGTTGTGAGTGAACTGGGCTTACAGGTGGATGAAGAAAAGATAAAGGCGATACAAGAATGGCCTACCCCTACCACCATCGGCCATGTACGAAGCTTTCATGGGCTAGCCAGTTTTTACCGGCGGTTCGTGAGAGATTTTAGCACTGTGGCCGCACCACTCACGGCTGTTATCAAGAAGAACGTTCCGTTCAGGTGGGGAACAGCTCAAGACGAAGCGTTTCAAGCCTTGAAGGAAAGACTCACCCAAGCACCCGTTCTTGCTTTACCAAACTTCGACGAGATGTTCGAAGTGGAGTGCGATGCCTCCGGATTAGGGATCGGAGCTGTGCTGCACCAAAAGAAGAGGCCGGTGGCGTATTTCAGTGAGAAAATCCATGGGGCCACCCTCAACTACCCCACCTATGATAAGGAGTTGTACGCACTAGTTAGAGCATTGGAGACATGGCAACATTACTTGTTGTCCAAGGAGTTCATCATACACACTGATCACGAAACCCTTAAACATTTGCGTGGCCAAACTTCACTTAAACGAAGGCATGCTAAATGGCTTGAGTTCATAGAGACCTTCCCCTATGTAATCAAGTACAAAAAGGGCAAAGACAACGTGGTAGCTGATGCGTTATCAAGACGCCATACGCTTATAGCGACCATGGAGGCCAAAGTATGGGTTTTGAACACATTAAGACGCTATACAAAGATGATCCTGAACTTGGAGAAACATATATCGATTGCTGCAAAGGACCTACAGGTTCTTTCTATATACACAATGGTTTTCTTTTTAAAGATAAACGCTTGTGCATTCCGCAGGGATCTATGAGGGAACTAGTGCGTAGTGAAGCTCACGGTGGAGGCTTAATGGGACACTTTGGAGTGGATTTGACTCTGGCTGTCATGATGGACCATTTCTATTGGCCACACATGAAAAGGGACGTGGGACGATTCTGTTCTAGATGTATCCAATGCCACAAAGCCAAATCCAGGTCACATCCTCACGGTTTATATATGCCTCTGCCTATACCTAACGCCCCTTGGGTAGATATTTCGATGGATTTTGTCTTAGGTTTACCCAAGATCAGGCACAAGGACTCCATTTTTGTTGTTGTTGACCGGTTTTCTAAGATGGCCCACTTTATACCGTGTGAAAAGACAAACGACGCCACACAAATAGCCAACTTGTTCTTCAAGGAGGTCGTACGTCTACATGGGGTCCCGAGAACAATCATCTCAGACCGAGACACCAAGTTTCTCAGCCATTTTTGGCGTACCTTGTGGAAAAACCTAGGCACCAAGCTCATTTTCTCCACAACATGTCACCCTCAGACCGATGGTCAAACAGAAGTGGTAAACCGAACCTTATCTACACTACTTAGGGCTTCACTTGGTAAAAACATGAGCACCTGGCTCGATTGCATTCCTTTTGTAGAATTTGCTTATAACCGTGCAAGGCACTCGGCTACAAAACTATCTCCATTCGAGATAGTTTACGGTACTAACCCTCTTTCTCCAGTGGATCTTAGACCTATAGCACAGGTAGACCAAACCAATCTAGATGGATTGAGACGAGGAGAGCTGTTCAAAAAGCTATATGAGACGGCGAAGACCAACATAGAAAAGAAGACCGAAGTCTACAAGAAGGCCGCAGACAAAGACCGGAAGGACGTCTCATTTGAACCAGGAGATTGGGTCTGGTTACACATGAGGACAGAAAGGTTTCCTGGTCGGCGTGCGTCCAAACACTCGCCGAGAGGCGACGGCCCATTCAAAGTCTTGAGCAAGATCAACGATAATGCCTATCGTTTGGATCTTCCAGGTGAGTATAACATTTCACACACTTTTAACGTGGTTGACTTATCTTATTTTGATGCAGGTGAAGAAGTTTTGGGGTCAACACCTTTAGAAGAGGGAGGGAATGATGTGGACATCGACCCTAAGACCTTACCGGGGCTAATGCCATCCGTCCAAGACGGGGCCATGACACGCTCCAAGATTAAACAACTCAGAAATAGATACAAGAGAGCCTTACACATCTTTATCAACTCACTAGATCCAGACGACCCGTTGTTGCCCGACCCGAATGTCATATACGGCTTAAACAAGCTTTGCGGCCAAACCGGGGCCGAATACTTGGGTTCCAGAAATGACCCATCAGATGACCGAATCTCTCAGGCCAAAATGGTTATCTCTCGACCAGTTTTTGATTTAAATGCTAACAGTCCGAGCAGAATGTCATTTTCAGGCTTAAAACCTGAAGAACTAAAGGATGGTTCCAAAATGGCCGATACGCGAGAAACTTTGGCCGAGACGCGAGAGATTTTGGCCGAGAAATCAGTATCACCTCGGCCAGACCAATTTGGCGATGGAATCTATCGTACTGAAGCTGACCTTGCTCGACCAAAATCACCAGCTGAATCTAACGGACGAGACAGAAACAAGTTTGCCCGAGCGGATAATGAGATGGCCGAGCCCGTACAAGATTTAGTCGATAAATCAAAGACCCCCGGGCTGGAGCCACCAGACGACTTGGAAACCTCCAACAAAGGTAAGATCTCTCGTCCAAGTATATATACTGAGGCTAATGAACGTGGATTTTTGTCCCTCCAACGAGCAGGTTTGGAGATGCTTCACAATACACCACTCGGACCCGAGAAAGGCCAAGAAGACCAAGAAACTAGGACGGAGCACCAAAAAGCTTGGGGACTTGAAGACAAGGACTTAGCTACATTGGAAAAGTATTTAGAAGACTTTACAAGAAGGTTCCAAGCCAAGGACGCCACGGCCTCAAGCTCGGCCATCACAGCTACACAAGCGGCCAACCGGAACCCTTCACACCAAGGTAAGCTTTTCAATTATTATATCGTTCTTGCAGGTGATCTTGGCCCTCACAACGGCTACGTACAACATCAAAACGACGTCAGTAGTTTAGTTTAAAGAGTCTTAAGCAAACTTTCCATTTTTGTATTAAATGAAACGATGAGTTTATGTTTTCGTAGACTAGGTTTGTTATTTCCTTTCAAAGTCCTGTCGTTTTGAGTCCTTTTCTTTTCTTTGAGTCGAACCCTAGAAGGTTCAAGCTGACAGACTATTTATAAAGTCCCACACGCAGCTTTGTAGTGACCAACCTTTTTCCCATTATCAATAAAAGAACGAACTTTCTTCAAAGTTTAACGAGAAGCGGCTTTTTTTTCATTAAAATTGAAAAGAAGTAATTTAATTCTCATCTCATTCACTGCTTTCTTGTGAGATTCAAGCAAGCGTGAACTCCTGCACCATATCAGAGAATCAACATCCCTCTGTGTCGTGTATTCACTCCGCCTACACACCATCTCTAGATCCCACACGAGAGGGCGACCGCCTGCGTGTCAGATCCCCATCCTACGTTCATTCACCGAGCCAAAGAGAGGGCGACCGCCTGCTTTGCCTCACCACCACCTTGTTACCCGTGGGAACCCCTTGGTTCTTACATCAGGATCTTGTGGACATATCTCAGCACTGGATTCCTTATACAAGAGGACTTAGCTGCTCCAGCTGTGTACTTCCCAGAAGCTATTGATCTCCATAAAGCTTGAACATCTTCCTTTCGAAGGCCGATCTGGTTGGAGAGAGGTATGTTTTTGGGCGCAGAAAACCCAAATATCTCATTCAATTCCCTGAATGGCACTCTGTAGGCCTCTCCTTTCACCGTAAACTCTATGTATCCAAGACCATCCCCTTGAAGAATCCTTGAATCCCTTGGGTAGTACATAAAAGCATCTAAAGAAGCCAAGAACTCTTGAGACTCCTCTTCATACGCGATCTTTCTCAGCTCCAAGATTGATTCAATGCCCATGTTCCCAAGCAAAGTTTTGACATCATCAAAGATGCCAATCTTCTTCAAAAAGTCCACATCAGGGAACCTCCCTTGCTGGATCCCCATTTGCTGAAACTTAGTTTTCTTGATCCTCTTGGGTGCCTCCTCAATGGCGCCTTGGGAACTTCCAGCTGAGCTGCTTGAACCACTCTCAGTTTGTTCATCTTCAGATACCACAGCCAGCTGTTTTCCTTTCTTCTTTGAACCAGAAGAAGCCACCAAAGCCTTCTCCTCATTCCTTGTGCTTTTTGGCTCTTGTTCACTACTTCTTTGCTTTGTGCCCTTCTTGGTGCCTTGGCCATTTCCTTTTGGCTTTAAAGATTCTGAGACCAAGCCCTTGTCTTTGGATGAAAGACCTTTCTTCATGCGGGCTAGAGCATTGGTTCTCTCAGTCATCTGCAAAAGATTTTCTCAGAAACAAGTTAGAACAAGATCTAGTTTCACAAAGTTCTCAAAAATTATTAAAAATTGTTGCAAAAATCGATTTCTAAGGCACATGAACAAGTTTCTCAAGCAAAGCATCAGTCCAATGAATTCATAGCAATGCAAAACAAAAGTGCAAAGCAAAGAATCAGCAAGAAACAGGTTCATCACTTTTTCAAGAAAAATTGATTTTTCCATGAATTATTTTGTAACAATTTTCAAAATTCAAGAAACAGTGAATCACCAAGAAAGAGCTCGGTTTTCATTGATAATCTAGCACCCTAGCATTTATAAAAATAATCCCAAGGTTTAAAACAACCTATTAAAATCGATTCCACACTTTGAAGTTAAAAAATCACCATTTAAGAACATGGAAAAAGATGAGTTTTAACAGAGTGAATACCTTGGGATTATGATGCAAACGATTTCCAAATGCTAACAGGATGAGATTACCAACTCAAAAACGAGCTCAGAGCACTTTGAATCAACGAATTTGGTGAAGAAATGAGAGAGTTATGATGAAAACAATGGAGAGAAATGGGTATAGAAAGCAAACTCGTGATGTTGGTGAGGAAGAGAGAGTGTGGGACTAGGTTCAGCCTTTGGACTGGTGGTCAACAGATCCATTTTGACCAGTCAAGGCTTTGACCTGTCTTTTTTTGTTCACCAGACTCTTTTTCCCTCCTTTTTGCGCCTTGGACCCGATCTTTCTCATCCTGCACTCCTGACTCGGTGTAAAACGCGAACTTGTGTGCGACTTGGGACCTTCTTCTTCCTGTCTCGCACGCCCAAGTCGCACACAAAATCCTCCTGAGAGCTTTGGCTTTCTGGTTGTCCTGCGACCTGGCGTGACCTCCTGATGACCCGCAAGCTCGTCTCGGTGTAAAACGCGAGTTCTTGTGCGACCTGGTACCTGGTGTTGACCATCTCGCATGCCCAGGTCGCACAAAAACCTCTTCTGCACGGTCTTGTCTCTTTTCTTATGCTGCGACCTGGCCCAACCTTCAGCTGTCCTGCACGTCCAAGCCGGTGTAAATTGCGAGCTTTCGTGCGGCCTGAGATTCTTCGTGTCCAACTCGCATGACCAGGTCGCCATTCTGATACTTAGATACCTCGGCCTCTATTCCTGCTGTGCGACCTGGCTCCCTGTTAGACTACCCCACATGTCCCAGTCGGTGTAGTCAGCGAGTTAACGTGCGGTCTGGGCAAACTCCGAACCATCTCGCACGCCTAGATTGCACATTTTTGATACTTAAACGATTTTTTGCTCCTTCTCATCGTGTGACCTGGTGTCCTGCTTGAACCATCTCGCATTCCCAGGTCGGGGCAATATGTGAATGTTCGTGCGACCTGGTCTTCTCTTCACACCGAGCCGCACACCTGACTTGCAGTTTTTAACACTTGAACGCCTGGGACTTTTTCTCCTGGTGTGCGGCCTGGGATCTTCTTGCATCAACTCGCACGTTCATCCCAGTGTGAAATGTGAGTGTTCATGCGGCTTGGTTCCTCCATTGTTCAAGCCGCACGCCCAGGTTGCAGGTTCTGGTACTTAGACATCTAGGCGTGCGTTCTTCTTGTGCGACTTGGTCGGCCTTTGGACTGTCTCGCAGCACTAGGCCGGTGTAAATTGCGAATATAAGTGCGGCCTTGTCTTCCTGCATCTAACTCGCAGGCCCATCTCGCAGGTTTTCATACTTAGCATCTCTGGCCGTTTTCCTTCCGTGTGCGGCTTGATCGTCTCGGTCTGTCTCGCAGCACCAGGCCGGTGTAAACAGCGCGCATCCATGCGGCCTGGTCTTCCTTGAATCCATCTCGCATTACCAACTCGCAGCTCCAACACTTAGCATTTCTTCGTGCTCAAATCTTCTGCTGCTAGGTAAATAACTTGCAGACCCAAGTAGGTGTTAATAGCGAGTTCATCTGCGAGATGGTTGTTAGCTTGACCGAGCCGCACAACCAAGTAGCAACACAGCCGCCCATCAGTTTCCATGCCTTAGACCCTTTTCTTAGCCTTCTCATATGCTCCATTCCACTTTGTCCCTGAGCCACAGCCTCTAAAAATCACCTGGAACCTGAGATCAACTCACAAAACCCATCAAAAAGTTCTAAAACATAAAAAGAAAGGAAAGAAAATATCAAAAGCATATTTACAAAGGATAAGCTTGGGGTGTCTCCCAAGAGCACTTTGTTTAAAGTCTCTAAGTTTGACTTTGATACCAAGTTTATGCTGATGGTGGATCAAGAAGGGGAACTGTTGTAGCTTCCTCCTTCTTTTGTGAGACTAGGTAGTGCTTGATCCTTTGGCCATTTATCACAAACTCTTGACCATCTTTTCCTACTAGCACAACAGCTCCATATGGCCTAACCTCAAGAATCTTAAAGGAACCAGACCATCTAGACTTAAGTTTTCCAGGAAATAGCTTAAGCCTAGAGTTGAACAGCAACACCAAGTCACCTTCCTTGAACTCCTGATAGACAAGACTTTTTGGGGTCTCAGGGCTATCAATCCCCTTGTCAATGTAGCACAAAGAGGTTATCAATCCAAGAATGTGGTGATAGACACTATATAAGCTATGTGATCAGTTTCTCAATTCAAGCAAGCAAGAGTGGTTTTGGTTATCTATGCCAACTACAAACTTAAAACAGGATTAATGACTAAAGAAGTGATCAAACAAGACAAGCAAACAAGTAAACTAAATGAGATGAGAATGTATGTATGATGATGAGAAAGGTCTTAGACATGATAGTGGATTAGGGTGCCTTCAGTGATAAACTAGTGAGCTAATGAACCATATGATCAAGCAAACCATTCAACTTAAACATCATTAATTAAGTTAATCCTCTCATGAAGGTATCAACTTCTATGCCAAAACAGTTTCTAACCTAATCATCATTAGTGAAACATGGATTAACAAGCATTAAGAATCAGTTTAATCTATCATTTAAGCATATAGACAATCATTCCCATGATGAATAACACTTAAACCTCTAACAACCTTGGTTCAGTCAGGAAGTGCACCGTCCTTCGCATTCTTTGGAGCTCATCGGGTCGGTCCAAAACGGCAGCGAGACAGGAGTTTCTTCCGAGGAGCTTAACTTTCTGCTCACACCTCTGAATCCTATGCTTCCACTTGCTCTGGAACCATGATCTAATCTTCTCCAACTTTGATGAAGCACCCGACAGCTGAATCGGAATGGAAGGTTCCACGGACAGGCGATTTCGGAAATGTGTCTGCACCTGAAAATTTTGGCCGAAAAATTCATTAAGCCGGTACGCGTTTTGGCCGAGGAATCCACCCGCGGTACATGAGAATGGCCGAGAACCTCCAAAACCCATTTTCACCATCTTTCAAGCCTTGATCACCATTTCTCTTCATGGATTCATCTTTTCAGCTCCAATTAGCTCCAAATGCACCTGATAAACACTCAAAACATGCAAAGACTCATTGGGACCTAATGCAACTCCTAAGTCCTAAAACAAACCCTAAGAACCTAAAATGCATGAAATAAGACATGATTTGGAATGAAATATGCAACCTAAATGATGCAAATTATGAACATATCAACTCCCTTTTTCAGAATCTTTTGATCATGTATAGCTTTGGTCTTTTCTTTATAGATCTTGGAGCTCTCAAAAGCTCCCAACCTGATCTCTTCAAGTTCATGGAGTTGAATTATCCTTTTCTCTTGAGCTGGTTTGATATCAAAGTTCATCAACTTCACAGCCCATAATGCCTTATACTCCAGCTCAATAGGAAGGTGGCAGCTCTTCCTATATAGCAGATTAAAAGGAGATGTCCCAATTGGAGTCTTAAAGGCTATTCTATAAGCCCATAATGCATCATCAAGCCTTTTGCTCCAATATTTTCTGCTTGAGCTAACAGTCCTCTCAAGAATGGTCTTAATTTGTCTATTAAACACTTCAACCTGGCCACTAGTTTGAGGATGATAAGGAGTAGCTATCTTATGTTTCACTCCATGCTTCTTCAGCAATCCCTCCAAGGTTTTGTTCACAAAGTGAGAACCTCCATCAGAAATCACAACCCTTGGTACTCCAAATCTTGGGAAGATTATGTTCTTGAACAACCTGACCACTACCTTGGAATCATTGGTAGGGGAAGCAATAGCCTCAACCCATTTGGACACATAAGCCACAGCCACTAATATGTACTAATTCCCATAAGATGAGATGAAAGGCCCCATTAAGTCCACTTCCCCAACAATCAAAAACTTCAACCTCTAGTATTGGATTTTAAGGCATCTAACTCCTCTTTGAAATGTTCCCATGCCTCTGACAGGCATCACATGATGAAACAACTAGCTGAGCATCTTTGAACATTATGGGCCACCAAAACCCACTCTGAAGAACCTTGGCTACAGTCTTGAATGCTCCCATGTGACCCCCAAAAGCTGAACCATGACACTCTTGCAACACAGGTTGCATCTCCTCCTCAGCAAGACACCTTCTATACAGCTGATCTTTGTTCATGACATACAGGTAGGGCTCATCCCAATGGTATCTTTGGACATCTCTGAAGAACTTCTTTCTGTGGTAAGCATCAAGTTCAGGTGGTTCCACACCACAGGCAAGAAAGTTCACAATATCAGCATACCAGGGCATTCTCTTCTCTTGGATGCTATCCACTTCTTCAAACTCCAAATAAGAGTTGAGCACCATCAATGATTCCTCAGGGAGAGAGTCATTAAGAGGGACTTCAGATTCCACTCTTAACCTAGAGAGATGGTCTGCAGCTCCATTCTCTATACCTTTCTTGTCTTGTACCACCATATCAAACTCTTGAAGTAAGAGGACCCATCTCAAGAGTCTAGGCTTGGTATCCTTCTTGGTCATTAGATACCTGAGAGCTGCATGATAAGTATATACAATGACTTTTGATCTCACCAAGTAGCTTCTGAATTTATCAAATGCAAAGACTATTGCCAACATTTCCTTCTCTGTGGTAGCATACTTCTCCTAGGCAGAATCAAGGGTTCTGCTGGCATAGTAGATGACATGAAGCTTCATGTCCTTCTTCTGACCAAGCACAGCTCCAACTGCATAGTATGATGCATCAGTCATAATCTCAAAAGGAAGGGACCAGTCTGGAGCCTGGACAATTGGTGCACTGATCAATGCCTCCTTGATCTTCTTGAAAGCTTCCTCACACTCAGCATCAAAGACAAATTCAACCTCTTTGCACAACAGCCTAGTCAGAGGCCTAGTTTGATATGATCCTAGGTGAGGATCAAGCCCTGGACTACTCTCCAATGATTGTGATCTCTAAATTTGATGGTTTGAGGTATTGCGGAATGAAAAGAATGAATATGGCGCGAGGAAATAGGATGTAACGCGGGGAAAACGCCTTGACACTTCTAAGAGAGATGAAAGATCTCTTAGACTATCAACAGAAATAAAGAGCTTGTAATGAAAGGATATAATCCGAATTCACTAATCAAGCTGGTGATCAAACGATTTAGAGAGAGTTTTAAAAATAAAAGGTTTGATAGATTGGAAAGAAAGACAAGAGCAATACATATAGAGTCTCGAACACATAGGAAATAACAAAGACAACTAAGACGACTTAAAGACTCAATGACTAAGACTTAGACTAGTTTGAATTTGAAAATAGGCTCCTCTCTTTCTTGATCGCATCTGGTGAACAAAATGGGCTAAGTTTCCATCAAGAGGCCTTTTGTGAAAGTGTTGTGAACAAGCCTCATTAAAAACCTTGTTTGGAAAACCCAATTGGGACAAAACCAAACGAAGGAAAAAAGAGCACAAGTCACAACACCTCTCTTGATGTACTCTTAAGTGGCTTGTATCACAACCAGTGTAGTTGGATTAGCACACTTAAGATTGCCCTGAATGGTGTGTAATAGCTTGTGAAAAGCTTGCTTGAACTTCATTGCTCTTGATCTCGTCATTGGACCAATCGGAAGATGCAAGTCTTTATCTTCGTCTATACTTGCTTCCTCGGGTTTCAGCTGCTCTTGGTCTTCATTCGATTCTGGTTCAGGCTCTCCTTGTTCTCCTTCAATATCCTCCGTTCCTAAGCTGTTCTTGATCATATCATCCTCTCCCACTTGAAAAGGATTTGTCCTCAAATCAGTATCTTCTGCAAGAAAAGGAACTAAGTCAGAAACATTGAAGCTTGAACTCACAGAATACTTACCTTGAAGGTCCAGCTGGTAGGCATTGTTATTGATCTTTTTGACGATCTTGAAGGGTCCATCGATTCGCGGCATAAGTTTAGACTTTCTTTCATTTGGAAATCTGTCTTTTCTTAAGTAAATCCACACCATGTCTCCTTCTTCAAAGATCATCTCCTTTCGGTTCTTGTTAGCATGCTTGACGTAGTACTTAGTCTTATTCTCAATGTTGATGTGCGCCTTCTCATGGATCTTTTTCACTAGCTCTGCCTTTTTCTTTCCATCTAAGCTAATTCTTTCACTCAAAGGTAAAGGCATTAGATCCAAAGGTGAAGTAGGATTGAACCCGTAAACGATTTCAAATGGTGAGAACTGAGATGCAGAATGCTTAGCATGATTATAGGCGAATTCTACATGTGGTAAACATTCTTCCCAAATTTTAAGGTTCTTTTTAATCAATGCACTCAACAAGGTGGACAAAGTTCTATTAACTACTTCAGTTTGACCGTCAGATTGCGGATGACATGTGGTAGAGAAAAGCAGTTTAGTTCCTAGCTTAGACCAAAGAGTTTTCCAAAAGAAACTAAGGAACTTAGTATCTCTATCAGAAACTATAGTTCTAGGCATGCCATGCAATCGAACGATATCTCTAAAGAACAAGTTAGCAACATTCATGGCATCATCGGTCTTATTACATGGAATAAAATGAGCCATTTTAGAGAACCTATCTACAACCACAAAGATAGAATCCTTACCTGTCTTGGTCCTAGGCAATCCAACGACAAAGTCCATAGAAATATCGTGCCATGGATGCAAAGGAATAGGCAAAGGAGTATACAAACCGTAGGGTTGTTTCTTAGCCTTAGCTTGCTTGCAAGTAACACATCGTTCACATGTCCTCTCGATGTCTTTCTTCATATGTGGCCAATAAAAGTGTTCTTGGACTGTACTTAGAGTCTTGGCAACGCCAAAGTGACCCATTAGTCCACCTGCGTGAGCTTTTTTGACAAAAAGATCTCGAATAGAAGAGTTAGGTACACATAGACGGTTTTCAAAGAACAGGAAATCATCAGCTCTATAGTATTTCCCACTACCAAACTTCTCACACGAAGCATATATTTCTTTAAAATCAGCATCAGTAGGATATAGACTCTTAATGTGTTCAAAACCGAGCAGTTTAGTCTCTAAGGAATTCAAGAGAACATACCTGCGAGACAATGCATCAGCGACCACATTATCTTTACCTTTCTTGTACTTGATGACGTATGGGAAAGTCTCGATGAACTCGACCCACTTAGCATGTCTTTTGTTCAGCTTCTGTTGGCCTTTTAGATACTTGAGGGACTCATGGTCAGTGTGAATGACGAATTCTTTAGGCCAGAGATAGTGTTGCCATGTTTGGAGAGCTCTCACAAGCGCATACAGCTCCTTGTCATATGTAGGGTAATTCAGTGTAGCTCCTCCAAGTTTCTCACTGAAGAATGCAATGGGCCTCTTTTCCTGCATAAGAACAGCACCAATACCAATACCTGAGGCATCGCATTCTATCTCAAAAGTTTTAGTAAAGTCGGGGAGAGAAAGCACCGGAGAATGAGTAAGCTTGTCTTTCAAGACTTGAAATGCTTCTTCTTGTTCTTTTTCCCATTTGAATCTCACATTTTTCTTGATAACTTCGGTGAGGGGAGCTGATACGATCCTAGGTGATTAACTCTGAAGCAAAGGGAAATAGATGCAGCGATATGATGGATAGAAGGAATCAACGAGGCGCTATGGTGGTGGTGGTGACACGATGGTGATTCGAAGCGATGAGAGACGATGGTGGCTGGTGGATCGGGTCGATGGTTTGACGATGTTGGCTCGGCGGATCGATGGTGATGATGGTGGAGGGATGAGTTCGATGGATATGGTAGAGGATGAGAAGAGAAGATGATGAAATCGATTAGATGATAGTTAGCAGATTTTCTTGTAAGAATCACTTGTAAGAAAATCGAACTCAATGAACTTTTTGAGTCAAGGAATCAAAGCAAACTTTGCTATCTCTTTTACGTTAAAAATTCCAAGCTGCGTAATGACTTAGGCGATTTCTCTATTATATAGACTTAGAGAAATCGCAGCCCTAAAGAAACAAAACTACATGAAGTTTAAATAAAAACAACAGGAAGTTTGATTTAAAATAAAAACAGCGAGGCGTCCCTTCTAATCCTAAGTGGTGCGCCTAAAACAACTAGTGCACAAGTCATTGTGACTTTGCACATTATTACCCATTAGTAACAACTTCTAAGTAACTCGACGTAGCAATGATTTCTGCCTCGTTAAAAACCTTGGAGAAGAACCTCCTTGCCTTCCAAAATCTTCACCAAGGAAAAGAGTACAGAATCATCACCTAAGTTACCTAGTCATTGTTACTGGGTTCTTCATTCTTCAAGATAGAGATGTTGAAGATGTGAGCTCCAGCCTCCTGGTGATCGCTGTCCTCTGTGGCAATGAGTGCGTGAGCCTCCTTAGCCATCTCTCTAGCTCTGGAACGAGTGATCCTGCCAGCTACTTCTGGTTCCTCCTCCTCTGAGCTGGTCACGATCATATCATCCTCTCCCTGTTGAAAAGGATTTGTCCTCAAATCTGAATCTGCAACATAAGGAAGCAAGTTAGAAACATTGAAAGTATCAGAAGCGTCATACTTACCCTGAAGATCAATCTGATAGGCGTTGTTGTTGATCCTTTTGACGACTGCGAATGGTCCATCAACTCTGGGCATTAGCTTGTTCTTTCGCTCAGCTGGAAATCGCTCCTTTCTCAGATGGATCCACACCAGATCGCCTTCTTCAAAAATCAGCTCCTTTCGTCCTTTGTTGGCATGCTTCTCATACTGCTTTGTCTTTTTCTCGATATTCTCCTTAGCCTTAGCATGAATTCTTCTGACCTGTTCAGCTTTCTCCTTGCCATTCAAACTGCATTTTCCACTTAAAGGCAAAGGGATCAAGTCTAGAGGTGATTGTGGATTAAACCCATATACAATTTCAAAAGGAGAAAAGAGAGTAGCAGAATGCTTAGCGTGATTGTAAGCAAACTCGACATGAGGCAGACACTCTTCCCATGTCTTGAGGTTACTTTTCACCAAAGTCCTTAGAAGTGTGGACAACGTTCTATTCACCACCTCGGCCTGTCCATCGGTCTGAGGATGACACGTAGTTGAGAATGAGAGCTTTGTTCCCAGCTTAGCCCAAAGCGTTCGCCAAAAATGTCCTAAGAACTTCGTGTCTCGATCTGAAACGATGACCTGTGGCATTCCGTGCAGTCTTACTACTTCCCTGAAAAACAAGTTAGCTACATTCACAGCATCATCTGTCTTGTGGCTAGCGATGAAGTGAGCCATCTTGCTAAACCTGTCAACAACTACAAAAATAGAATCTCTACCATTTCTGGTTCGAGGTAAGCCAACTACAAAATCCATAGAGATATTAGTCCAAGGTTGAGAAGGAATAGGCAAAGGAGTATACAAACCGTGAGGTTGAACTTTACTCTTAGCCATCTTACATACGACACATCTAGAGCAGATTTTCTCAACGTCCTTCTTCATGTTCGGCCAGTAAAAGTGCTCTTGTAGCCCAAGAAGTGTCTTTGTGACACCGAAATGTCCAGCTAATCCACCTCCATGAGCTTCTCGTACCAGTAACTCTCGAATAGATCCTCGTGGTATGCACAATCGGTTACTGAAGAACAAGTATCCATCCTGTCTATAAAATTTCTCACAGGAAAACTTATGAAATTTGGCATAGCTCTCAGAAAAGTCAGTATCAGATTCATAAAGATCTATAATGTGTTCAAATCCAATCAACTTTGATGTTAAAGTCAAAATAAGAGTGTACCTCCGGGATAATGCGTCTGCGACCACATTATCTTTACCTTTTTTGTACTTAACAATGTAGGGGAATGTCTCAATGAACTCCATCCATCGCCCATGTCTTTTGTTAAGCTTCTGCTGACCCTTGAGGTGCTTTAGAGACTCGTGGTCGGTATGAATGACGAATTCCTTAGGCCATAGGTAATGCTGCCATGTCTGGAGAGCTCGAACCAATGCGTATAACTCCTTGTCATAAGTGGGATAATTCAACGTGGAACCTCGTAACTTTTCGCTGAAGTAAGCGACGGGCTTCTTATCCTGCATAAGAACTGCTCCAATACCCACACCAGAAGCATCGCATTCAATCTCAAAAGTCTTAGTAAAATCAGGAAGTACTAGTAAGGGAGAATTGATAAGCTTCTCTTTAAGGGCTGTAAAAGCCTGTTCTTGCGCTTCTCCCCACTTGATCCCCACGTCTTTCTTGATCACTTCTGTTAAGGGCGCGGCTATGGTGCTGAAATCACGAACAAAACGACTGTAGAATCCTGCTAAGCCATGGAAACTTCGGACTTCTCCAATATTCTTGGGGGTTGGCCACTCCTTGATAGCCTTTATCTTCTCTTCATCTACTTTAACTCCTCATGCACTTACTACAAAGCCTCAGAAAACAATCTCGTTAGTGCAGAATGAACATTTAGATAAATTAGCAAAGAGAGATTGAGAGCGAAGAACATCAAGAACCGATCTGATGTGATCTAGATGTTCTTCCAAACCTTTACTGTAGATGAGGATATCGTCGAAATACACCACTACGAACACGCCAATGAATGGTCTTAGGGCATGGTTCATTAGTCTCATGAAGGTGCTGGGAGCATTGGTGAGGCCAAACGGCATAACTAGCCACTCGTAGAGTCCCTGCTTTGTCTTGAATGCCGTCTTCCACTCATCCCCTTCTTTCATTCTGATCTGATGATATCCACTCTTCAATTCGATCTTAGAGAAGATTGTCGATCCACAGAGCTCATCCAGCATATCATCTAGCCTTGGGATCGGATGTCGATACTTCACAGTGATGTTGTTGATAGCTCGGCAGTCTACACACATCCTCCAGGAACCATCCTTCTTTGGCACCAACAGAACTGGAACCGCACATGGACTCAAGCTTTCTCAGATATGGCCTTTGCTCATCAGCTTCTCCACTTGCTTTTGCAGCTCCTTAGTCTCTACAGGATTGGTTCGGTATGCTGGCCTGTTAGGTAAGGCTGATCCTGGTACCTAGTCAATCTGATGCTCTATCCCACGAATTGGAGGTAGCCCTGGTGGAATTTCTACTGGAAAAACGTCCTTGTATTCCTGCAAAATCTCAAACATAGCACTAGGAAGCTCCTGTGAAGGGTTAGTACTAACAAGGGATTCCTTGTACACAAACATAAAAGTAGTCATTTCAGGATCAAAGAGTTTAGAAAATTCACTGTGGTTTATGTAGAGGCTGTTGGCGACTTTCTCCTTCTCCTTGAGCTTCATTTGAATTTGATCTTGATAAATCTCGGTAGGCGTGAGAGGTAGGAGGGTAATTTTGCGACCTTTGAACTCGAATGAGTGCTTGTTGGTGTAACCGTCGTGTATCACCCTACGATCTGATTGCCACGGTCTGCCTAGCAACACATGACTCGAACCCATGGGAATGACGTCACATAGAATCTCATCTTCATACTTCCCAATGGATAGAGAAACCATCACTTGCTGAGATACGGTCAAGGCTCCACTGTCATTCAACCACTGAAGCTTATACGGCCTTGGATGAGGAATAGTCTTGAGCTGGAGCTTCTTAACCATCTCTTCGCTTGCAGCATTAGTACAACTTCCTCCATCTATGATCAGGCTACAAACTTTTCCTTGAATGAAGCATCTCGTATGGAACAGGTTCTCTCGCTGACAAGTCTCTTCAGGTTGACTCTGGCAACCAGCATCTCGCCCACAGCAGCAGCTTCTTCCTCTTCCTCTAATTCATATTCGGCCTCTGAATCCTCTTGAGGAACTATCTCTCCTCCCTCATGTAACAAGAAAACCTTCTTGTTTGGACAATCTCGAGAGTAATGTCCCATTCCTTGACATTTGAAACACCTCACACTGCTGATAGAAGTGCCACCTCGAGGCTTGAACTCAGCTTTAGCTTCTTCTCTAACTCCAGTAGAGGGCGGTTTGATGTCTCTGGAGTAAGCTGGCTTGCTGATCTCCTTAGGCTTAGGTACACTAGGCGTGAATGTGGACTTGATGATTCGCCTCTTGACTTGAGATTCCACCAATTCAGCCTTATGCACCATCCCTTGTATATCTGCGAAATCCTGAAGTTCCACCTTGTCTTGAATTTCTGGGTTAAGTCCTCCAAGAAATCTCGACATTACCATCTCTTCGCCTTCTCGTAAATCTGCACGAATGAGCAAAGTTTCCAATTCTTGATAATAATCTCGAACAGACTTCGTACCTTGGACGAGGCGCCTGAGCTTGTTGAGTATTTCGCGCTGATGATGGGCTGGAACGAATCTCCTCCTCATCTGGGTAACAAGCTGATCCCAAGTAGTAATCGGAAGTTCTCTAAGGCGGTTTCTGGTGACTCTCAACTGCTCCCACCATAGAAGCGCATACCCATGAAATTCCAAAACTGCAATCTTCACCTTGTTGAGCTCGTAAGTTCCTTGGACCAGAAAATTAGACTCCATCTTCCTTTCCCAATCTAGATAAGCTTCGGGATCATTAGTTCCATGGAAAGGAGGATACTGGATTTTGATATGACGCAGCTGCTGACATAGAGGATCATAATTTCGACCATGTCCTCGGCCTTGATCTCGTCTCACAGTTTCTCTGCTATGATCAGAAGCTTCGTCCTCCTCATAGTATTCTGGGTCTGATTCCAGGGTAACTCGATGCCCAGCAATATATTCCTCTCGGCGGTGCTGACGATCTACCCTTGGGCCATCTCGTTCTACACCAGTAGGATTCCTTCTCGGATTAAACGTAGTCTCTCTGCCCCCAATCTGGCTTCGACTGGACTTAGATTTAGTCTTGGCTTCGGAAGGTGTTGGGTGGTGTGAGAATTTCCGAGAAGATCCTATGTGCCCTTTACCCTTAGCTAAGCGTATTGCTTCCGACGGAGTTGGAGTTTGAGACGACTCTTCTCCACTTGCACTGAGATCTTTGAGCAGATCACTCATCTTGGTCTCGAACTTGTCGTTGAGTTGTTCGATTTGTTGGGTGAGCTGAGTTGCTATGGCTTGATTCGCTTCTTTGATTTGCTGAGACATTGCTCGGTTCAGAGCTTCCATTGCCTCAGCCGAAAGCTCCATGGTACCTGAAAAATTTTTTTAAAAAAACTCGCAGTAACTTGTTCTAGAAGGAATCGCAAAAACAGCAAAACTAAACGCATCATAAAAAAAAAATTAAAAGATCCCCACGAAATCTAAAAACAAACTTAACGAAACTAATGAAATTTAACGAAATTTTTTTTTTTTTTTTTTTTTTTTAATCAAACGAACGAAGAAAAACGAAGACTCTCTTAATAGACCTAAACGAAGACGAAAATATTAGACTCTCTAACAAAACCTAACAAAAACGAAGCAACTAAATATCAAGTTTAACGAAAACGAGAACAATCAAAGCCCTAAACTCGATGTACCAGACCTAACGAATACGATGAACACGAAATATCAAACTTAACTAAATCGAAAATTAACGAACCCGTACACGATCTCGCAAACTCGATTTGAAGCAATAACAAACAACGATATGATGATTCAATGAAGCAGAAGACACACGATGCAAACAAACACTAGAAGTCGTCAAACCCTAATGATCTAAGCAGCGAAATCAGAACAAGTAATCAAATCAAGTACGGCGATTTTAGGGTTAGAGATTTCTCAGCCTTTGGTTCAGAAGTTGGCTCTGATACCACGTGATACGATCCTAGGTGATTAACTCTGAAGCAAAGGGAAATAGATGCAGCGATATGATGGATAGAAGGAATCAACGAGGCGCTATGGTGGTGGTGGTGACACGATGGTGATTCGAAGCGATGAGAGACGATGGTGGCTAGTGGATCGGGTCGATGGTTTGACGATGGTGGCTCGGCGGATCGATGGTGATGATGGTGGAGGGATGAGTTCGATGGATATGGTAGAGGATGAGAAGAGAAGATGATGAAATCGATTAGATGATAGTTAGCAGATTTTCTTGTAAGAATCACTTGTAAGAAAATCGAATTCAATGAACTTTTTTAGTCAAGGAATCAAAGCAAACTTTGCTATCTCTTTTACGTTAAAAATTCCAAGCTGCCTAATGACTTAGGCGATTTCTCTATTATATAGACTTAGAGAAATCGCAGCCCTAAAGAAACAAAACTACATGAAGTTTAAATAAAAACAACAGGAAGTTTGATTTAAAATAAAAACAGCGAGGCGTCCCTTCTAATCCTAAGTGGTGCGCCTAAAACAACTAGTGCACAAGTCATTGTGACTTTGCACATTATTACCCATTAGTAACAACTTCTAAGTAACTCGACGTAGCAATGATTTCTGCCTCGTTAAAAACCTTGGAGAAGAACCTCCTTGCCTTCCAAAATCTTCACCAAGGAAAAGAGTACAGAATCATCACCTAAGTTACCTAGTCATTGTTACTGGGTTCTTCATTCTTCAAGATAGAGATGTTGAAGATGTGAGCTCCAGCCTCCTGGTGATCGCTGTCCTCTGTGGCAATGAGTGCGTGAGCCTCCTTAGCCATCTCTCTAGCTCTGGAACGAGTGATCCTGCCAGCTACTTCTGGTTCCTCCTCCTCTGAGCTGGTCACGATCATATCAGGAGCCGCTAGAGTGCTAAAGTCCTTGACAAATCTTCGATAGAAACCCGCAAGTCCATGAAAGCTTCTTACTTCACTAACAGACTTTGGACTTGGCCAATCTTTAATCGCCTTTATCTTTTCTTCATCAACCTTGATTCCATCTGCACTCACAACAAAACCTAAAAAGACAAGGTTATCTGTTCCAAAAGTGCATTTCTTTAAATTCGCATACAAGGTTTCCCTTTTAAGCACTTCTAAAACCTTTCTAAGATGCTCCACATGTTCATCTAAGCTTTTGCTGTAAATTAAAATGTCATCAAAGTATATCACAACAAAATGACCTATGTAAGCTCTAAGAACATGATTCATTAACCTCATAAACGTGCTAGGCGCATTGGTCAACCCAAAGGGCATGACTAACCATTCGTATAAGCCCTGCTTAGTCTTAAAAGCAGTTTTCCATTCATCACCCTCTTTCATTCTAATCTGGTGATATCCACTCTTAAGATCTACCTTAGAAAAGATGCTAGAACCATGTAATTCATCAAGCATGTCATCTAATCTAGGTATAGGGTGTCGATACTTCACCGTGATATTATTGATGGCTCGGCAATCTACACAGATTCTCCAGCTGCCATCTTTCTTTGGAACAAGTAAAACAGGTACTGCGCATGGACTCATGCTCTCACGAATGTGTCCCTTGTCCATGAGCTCGGTGACTTGCTTTTGAAGCTCTTTGGTCTCCAAAGGATTAGTCCTATAGGCTGGTTTGTTCGGAAGTGAGGCTCCGGGTATAAAGTCAATCTGATGCTCAATGCCTCTTGTTGATGGTAAGCCCTGCGGATTCTCCTCTGGAAATACGTCTTTGAATTCCTGCAAAAGTAATCTTATCTTGCTAGGAATATCCTGCGTAGGCATATTTAGGTTAAAGCATTCTTTAAAAACTAGTAAATAGTTTGGAAGTTGACTTCCCTTTGGTTTGGTTATCATGAGGGTCGTTGATAGAGAGTTTGTAGAGATGGTTTGCACTTTGTTCTTCTTCATAGCGATCTGGTCTTGCTGAACTTCTTGAGGAGTTAAGGGAACCAAAGTAGTTTTCTTGCCGTGATAGTCAAAGGAATAACAGTTTGTGAAACCATCGTGCATAACCCTTCTATCTGATTGCCATGGTCTTCCAAGTAAGATATGCCCCGCATCCATAGGCAAGACATCACACAGAATCTCATCCTGGTATTTGCCTATCGATATTGGCACCATAACTTGGTTTTTGACCTCCATTTCTCCAGCCTCATTCAGCCATTGTAGCTTGTAAGGTTTCGCCCTTTTCATTAGTTTCAAACCTAATTTTTCCACCATAGACTCGCTAGCCACATTAGTACAGCTTCCACCATCTATTACTAAGCTGCAGACTCTTTCTTGCACCATACAACGGCTGTGAAATAAATTTTCCCTTTGCTCGTTTCCCTCAGGCTTAGTTTGAACATTCAGAGTCCTTCTAGTTACCAATAATTCTCCTCGAGCAGGCATCTCTATTTGTTCCTCATCTTCAGACTGTTCTTCTTCAGTTTCCACTCTCCATTCTCTTTAATGATCATTATCTTCTTGTTGGAACAGCTACTCGCATAGTGACCATACCCCTTGCACTTGTAACACTGAATATCTCTATTCTTGGAGGTAGTCACCACTTCTTTTCCTTTGACGCTCTGTTCTTCACCCTTAGTCTTGAAGAATGGCTTAAACTCCTTTTGGAAACTCGTTTTCTCATCCTTTTGAAAACTTGGCTTGTTGGATCCGTAGCTAGGTTTATAGTTTCTTCTCTTGAGCTTTTTCTCGAACATAATAGCCTTGTGCAACAGTTCCTCTAGTTCCACGTAGTGATGCACCTCTAATCGATCAACAATTTCTCTGTTTAATCCTCCCATGAATCTAGCCATCGTTGCTTCCCTGTCTTCATGAATATCAACTCTCATCATGAGAGTTTCCATCTCCTTGTAGTATTCTTCTACAGATCGGCTTCCTTGGGTTAAACTCCTGAGTTTGAAATGCAGTTCTCTGTGGTAATGACTTGGTACAAATCTTCTTCTCATGATCGCCTTCAATTGGTTCCATGATTCGATGGGATCTTCTCCGATTCTTCTTCTGGTCGTGACTAGGTTATCCCACCAGCTTAGGGCATAGTCTTTAAACTCTGTTGGGGCCAGCTTTATCTTGTGCTCGGTGGTGTAGTCTCGGCAGTTAAACACAAGTTCAATCTTCTTTTCCCACTCCAAATACTCTTCCGGATCAGCTGTGCCTCTGAATTCAGGAATCGTGAGCTTGAGGCTGCCCATAGGGTCGCTAGACCTTGGCTTTCTTTATTCTCTATCGCTTACTCTTCTTCTTGATAAACGAGCTCTAGAGGAGTTGCTGTAGTATTGCTCCAAAACCGAATGGTCACTGCTCTTTCTTGGTTTGTCCGAAACCATCTTCTCCATGTCAGATCTCATATTTTCAAACTCCCGCCGCATAAGAGAATCATTTGAGTCATCATAGCGTCCATCATAAGTTTGTTTGTCGATCCCCTTGGGTTCGCGGGGTCTTCTTTCTCATGTGCCGATTCCTCCATTGTACCTGTTCAGATGACAAGTAAAAGAACCAGTAAAAGAGCTCGAAGAAAACACACGCTAGTTTTAAAATTGATCAAATTCGATACAGAACATGATACGACAATCGGACTTTTAGAAACCCTAATTCTCTCTATGAAAATTCTTTGAAATTCTGGATGACTTGTAATATAAACTAGAGAGATCAGATGCTAGAGAGCACAATTCGACTAGTTTCACACAAATTGTCACGATCAAAATAGAATATGAAAAGTCATAAAATCGTTAAACACGAAAAGACACAACCTGGGTTTGGAGATTTGCTCTGATACCACTTGATATGATCCTAGTTGAGGATCAAGCCCTGGACTACTCTCTAATGATTGTGATCTCTAAATTTGATGGTTTGAGGTATTGCGGAAAGAAAAGAATGAATATGGCGCGAGGAAATAGGATGTAACGCGGGGAAAACGCCTTGACACTTCTAAGAGAGATGAAAGATCTCTTAGACTATCAACAGAAATAAAGAGCTTGTAATGAAAGGATATAATCCGAATTCACTAATCAAGTTGATGATCAAACCATTTAGAGAGTGTTTTAGAAATAAAAGGTTTGATAGATTGGAAAGAAAGACAAGAGCAATACATATAGAGTCTCGAACACATAGGAAATAACAAAGACAACTAAGACGACTTAAAGACTCAATGACTAAGACTTAGACTAGTTTGAATTTGAAAATAGGCTCCTCTCTTTCTTGATCGCATCTGGTGAACAAAATGGGCTAAGTTTCCATCAAGAGGCCTTTTGTGAAAGTGTTTTGAACAAGCCTCATTAAGAACCTTGTTTGGAAAACCCAATTGGGACAAAACCAAACGAAGGAAAAAAGAGCACAAGTCACAACACCTCTCTTGATGAACTCTTAAGTGGCTTGTATCACAACCAGTGTAGTTGGATTAGCACACTTAAGATTGCCCTGAATGGTGTGTAATAGCTTGTGAAAAGCTTGCTTGAACTTCATTGCTCTTGATCTCGTCATTGGACCAATCGGAAGATGCAAGTCTTTATCTTCGTCTATACTTGCTTCCTCGGGTTTCAGCTGCTCTTGGTCTTCATTCGATTCTGGTTCAGGCTCTCCTTGTTCTCCTTCAATCTCCTCCAATCCTAAGCTGTTCTTGATCATATCATAGTTATTCTTGAAAAGTCTTTGATGAATCTTCTGTAAAATCCTGCATGCCCAAGGAAGCTCCTTATCCCTTTGACTGAATTGGGAGCTTGCAGATTTACCATCACTTCCACCTTTGCTCTGTCAACCTCTATGCCTTTCTCAGAGATCTTATGCCCAAGTACAATCCCTTCCTGCACCATGAAATGGCACTTCTCCCAGTTCAGCACCAGGTTATGCTGCTCACATCTCTCCAGGACCTGCGACAAGTTAGAAAGACAATCGGAGAAGGAGGAGCCATAGACAGAAAAATCGTCCATGAACACCTCCACCTTCTCTTCAATGATGTCAGAGAATATATGCATCATGCATCGCTGGAATGTGGCAGGGGCGTTACAAAGGCCAAAAGGCATGCGCCTGTATGCAAATGTCCCATAAGGACAAGTAAATGAGTTGTTCTCTTGGTCTCTTGGATATATGGGGATTTGAAAGAATATAGAGTAACCATCTAGAAAACAAAAAAAGGGATGGTTTGCAAGCCTCTCTTGCATTTGGTCATTAAAATGCAAAGGAAAATGGTCTTTCCTAGAAGCATTGAGCTTTCTATAAACTATACACATCATGTGTCCAGTTATAGTCCTAGTAGCTATCAGCTCATCCTTCTCATTCCTTATTACTGTCATTCCCCCCTTTTTGGGCACCACATGGACTGGTGAAACCCATCTAGAGTCAGAGATTAGATAAATTATCCCAGCCTCTAGGAGTTTCAGAATCTCTTTCTTCACTACCTCTTTTAAGTTGGGATTGAGACGCCTTAGGTGCTCTATGGATGACATAGACTCTTCTTCTAAGTGAATCCTATGAGTGCATAGGGAGGGTGAGATACCCTTTATGTCATCCAGAGAGTAGCCAATGGCTCCCCTATGTTTCATCAACTCTATTAACAACCTATGCTCTTCGTCCTTTAACAGCATATTATTGATAATGACAGGATAAGACTCATTGAGACCTAAGAAAGCATACCTGAGCCCCTTGGGAAGAGGTTTAAGTTCCAGCTGAGGTGCCTTAGACTCATCCCAATCAGCACTGAAGCTGTCTGATATATTCATAAATTGCATCATTTAATGTACATATTCTAGTCCAAATTATGCCTCATTTGCATACATTTTAGGTCTTTAGGCATTGTTTTAGGACTTAGGAGATTGCATTAGGTCCAAGAGAGTTTTGCATGGTTTGGAGTGTTAAGCAGGTGCTTTTGGAGCTTATTTGGAGTGGAGGATGTGATTCAGATGAAGAAATGGAGTTGAAATGATCAAAAATGGTGAAAAGGAGCAATTTTGGGTTTCCAGGCAAAATGATGTACTGATGGCCGAAGATTCTCGGCCAAAATCCTTCCCGCGGGTAGCTTTCTCGGCCAAAAACACGTACCGCGGTCAAGTCTCTCGGCCAAAAATCCCGGGTGCAGATACATTTCCGAAATCGCGTGACCGGAAGCTCTTTCCGGCCGATTCAGCTTACAGGATCTTCAAAAAAGTTGGAGATAATTGAGTTAAGAACCCAGGACAGGTTGAATCAGGGAATTTGAAGCACGGAGCTGAAAGATACGGTCACCGGAAGACAGACCTCTCTCGCATCCATTCCGGAGCAATCCGATACTCCTGAATGATCGCCTGTCCGGGGAACATTCCGGTCCGATTCAGTTGTCGAGGGCTTCATCAAAGTTGGAGTAGATTAGATCACGGTTCCAGAACAAGTTGAATCATGGAATTCGGACGCGTGAGCAGAACGTTAAGCTCGTCGGAAGAAACTCCTGTCTCGCTGCCGTTTTGGACCAAGCCGATGAGCTCCGAAGAATGCGAAGGACGGTGAACTTCCAGACCGATTCGGTTTCCAGGGCCTTCATTAGAATCCGAGATATTTGAGTCCTCTTTCCAGAACGTCCAAGATCATTCAATTCGAATCTATGATCAGGAAGATACGGTCTCCGGAATGGACACATGTCTAGACGCCTCTCTCTGATCGTGTAAATGCACTCCGAAGATGAGCCCTCCAGGAAGCCTTCCACTTCCCAAGCACCGAAGCTTCCTTCATCAAAGTTGTAGATATATGACTCCTCTCGCCTCTGAAACCGGAATCACTCAATTCGGACAAGTATCTTATGAGGTACACTCTCCGGAATGCGAAATGGTCCAGACAGCCCTGAATGATGCGAGCTAAGTGACATGACACGGTTTGAATGCCACGGTCTGGGACTTGACCGTGGAAACTTTTACACATCTTCGGCGATTGACACGATCTTCATGCCACGGTCTACACTTGACCGTGGCAAACAAACACTTGGCTGGGAGGAACTTTACAAGCATTCGGGTTTTGACACGGTTTGAATGTCACGGTCTAGGACTTGACCATGGCAACTTTTACACACTTTCGGCTTTTGACACGACCACTTGCCACAGGGCTTGACCAAGAGCTACTAGACCGTGGCAATCCAAGAAGTTCATCACCCAAACCAAGAAAAGAAGAGACACGGCCACTAGACATGGTGTAAATCAAGCCATGGCAACCTTGATCATAAAGAATCTGTCCAAGAACTTTGACACTATCAGTTTGTCACGGTCAGTTTGCCACGGTCTGTCCAAGCATCATCTGACCGTGGCAAACCACACCACTATCCATCAAAGCCGGGTCAGGACCCAGTTTGTCCTGGGCTGACCCGGTCCGCAAGAGACACTATATATGCTTTTTAGGGTTTTTTCCAAGACTTAAGCTTTGTTTTTCTCTTGTTTCTCTTTCCCTTTTAGTGTAAAAACGAGTTTTATTAAGAGATATCTAAGGGATTAGATCATTCCAAAGCTGTTTCTTATCATATCATAATCTCATTTCTGCTTCTAATCATGATTAACATCATCTCTTGCAAAAGATTAGATGTGTTCTTGATGATTAGTGAGTAGTCATCTTTTAAACTTCTAGGTGTGTAGATTAGGGTGCTTAGATGTTTGATTTGTGATGTTTAGGGTCTAGATTCTCATTTCATTTCCTTAGTTAGCTGCTCTTAATGCTAGATCTCTCATTATAAGCTTGATCTAGAACTTAGGCATTTCTCTACCCACAAGGTGTTTGATGAAATGCCTGAATGAGCTAACTTAAGGGTTTATGCCTTTTTCATCATGGGAATGATTTGTTAAATGCATGAATGACATATTAGAACTGTTACTTAATGCTCACTGATTCATATTTCACAAATGATGATTTGGTTTGAAAGTGGATTAGTGTAGAGATTAATGCCTTCATGAGAGGATTAGTCTAGATTAGAGTTCTAAGTTGAAATGTTTGAGATCATGTGATTGCTTGCTATGTCTTTCTGTATAAGATTCAGTCTTCTTGGTTGAGAGATTGTTTGGTCACTTATTAGGCTTGATGCATTATGCTTGCTGATTGCTTGATTATATCTAATGGTTGTTAGACTTGATTAAGTGATTTGCAAAGGGATTATTGTCATGGGAATGAATTAATCTGATTAAGAAGCCTAGACTAAAGAGTAGCAAGTGTTGCATTATGTTCTTAGCATCATGATTCAATATCTAAAGCACCCTAATCAATGATAACATCTAGAGGTTTAGCTTTTATCATTTGCTTAATCACCATCATCTTGTTTTGTTTGCTTGCTTAGTTCATTAATCATAGCTTGTTTGTTTCTTGTTTTATGCTTTCTTGTTACTTTGTTCACACCAAAACTCATCTTTGATCACTTGACTTAAGAACTTATCACATAAACTAGTGCCTAACTACCACACATATGGATTGACACCCCTTATACTACTTTGACAAGGGGATTGATAACCCTTCTTAAGGCCTTAAAAACTTAAGTTATCACCTAGGTGATCAACTCTGAAGCAAAGGACAATAGATGCGGCGATATGGTGGATAGACTGAAACGATGAAGCAAAAAGGATGGTGGTAGTGATACGATGATGGCTCGATGATGATGATGGAGACTCGGCAGATCGAATTGTGGATGTGCGATGGTGGTGTGAGCGTGAGATCGATGGTATGGTGATGATGAGATGATATCGATTGTTGGTGAGGATGAGATGATATCGATGGAATGGAGGGATAGAAGAATCTCTTGTAAACAGATTAGTTTTTAAGAGATTCGAATTTCAGAGTTTTTAGTTCTCAGAAATCAAAGAGAGAAGAACACGTTAAAAGTTTGATCAAAATTCTTCAATGAATATGACATAGGCGATTTTCTCTCTTAAATAGACTTAGAGAGAAATCGCAGCCCTAAGAAACAAACTACATGAAGTCTGAAATAAAAACAACAAGAAGTTTAATTTAAAAATAAAACAGCGAGGCGTCCCTTCTAAATCCTAAGTGGTGCGCCTAAAACAACTAGTTCACAAGTCATTGTGACTTTGCACGTTATTAGCCATTAGTAACAACTTCTAAGTAACTCGACGTAGCAATGATTTCTGCCTCGTTAAAAACCTTGGAGAAGAACCTCCTTGCCTTCCAAAATCCTCACCAAGGAAAAGAGTACAGAATCATCACCTAAGTTACCTAGTCATTGTTACTGGGTTCTTCATTCTTCAAGATAGAGATGTTGAAGATGTGAGCTCCAGCCTCCAGTTGATCGATGTCCTCTGCGGCCATGAGTGTGTGAGCCTCCTTAGCTATCTCTCTAGCTCTGGAACGAGTGATCCTGCCACCTACCTCTGGTCCCTCCTCCTCTGAGCTGGTCACGATCATATCAGCTTGGGAAGTGGAAGGTTCCCCGGAGGGCTCATCTTTGCGATGCATTGACACGATCAGAAAGAGGCTTCTAGACATGCGTCCATTCCGGAAACGTTATCTTCTTGCTCATAGATCCGAATTGAATGATCTTGAACGTTCTGCAAAGAAGACTCAATTATCTCGGATTCTCATGAAAGCCTTGTAAACCGAATTGGCCTGGAAGTGCGCCGTCCTTCGCATTCTTCAGAGTTCATCGGGTCGGTCCAAGACGGCAGCGAGACAGGAGTTTCTTCCGACGAGCTTAACTTTCTGCTCACGCGTCCGAATTCCATGATTCCACTTGCTCTGGAACCGTGATCTAATCTACTCCAACTTTGATGAAGCCCCCGACAGCTGAATCGGACCGGAATGTTCCCCGGACAGGCGATCTTTCAGGAGTATCGGATTGCTCCGGAATGGATGCGAGAGAGGTCTGTCTTCCGGTGACCGTATCTTTCAGCTCCGTGCTTCAAATTCCCTGATTCAACCTGTCCTGGGTTCTTGACTCAATTATCTCCAACTTTTTTGAAGACCCTGTAAGCTGAATCGGCCGGCAAGAGCTTCCGGTCATGCGATTTCGGAAATGTATCTGCACCCGGGATTTTTGGCCGAGAGACTTGACCGCGGTACGTGTTTTTGGCCGAGAAAGCTACCCGCGGGAAGGATTTTGGCCGAGAATCTTCGGCCATCAGTACATCATTTTGCCTAGAAACCCAAAATTGCTTCTTTTCACCATTTTTGATCATTTCAACTCCATTTCTTCATCTGAATCACATCCTCCACTCCAAATAAGCTCCAAAAGCACCTGCTTAACACTCCAAACCATGCAAACCTCTCTTGGACCTAATGCAATCTCCTAAGTCCTAAAACAATGCCTAAAGACCTAAAATGTATGCAAATGAGGCATAATTTGGACTAGAATATGTACATTAAATGATGCAATTTATGAATATATCACTAGGATCGTATCACGTGGTATCAGAGCCAACTCTGAACCAAAGGCTGAGAATTTCTAACCCTTAAATCGCGATAGTTTCTTGAGTTATTGTTTTGAATTCTTTGCTTGACTATTAGGGTTTATCGAACTTGGGTGTTTGTGTGCATCGACTGAATCTCTCTTTTAATCGCCTGTATCATTGTTATTTGTTTCGCGTCATTCATATCATTATCGAGTCAAGTTTGTTAGGTTCCTGCTGTTAGATCGAGTTAGATCGTGTTTCGCTGTTTGTCTGCTTCGAGTCGAGTCTGATAGATAGTGTCTAGGGTTTCTGCTGTTATAGATTTGTTTTTGTTTAGATTGTTAAGAGTTTTCGTGTTGCGTTCTCGTTTAGGTTGTCAAGAGCCTTCGTAATTTTCGTTTTTTTTGTTTAGGCTTGTTAGGAAATCTTTTTTTGTGATTTCGTTAAGTTTGAAATTAAAAAAAAAAAAAAAAAAAATAAATTTTATTAAAATTCTTTAGTTTCGTTAAGTTTGTTTTTAGATTTCGTGGGGATCGTTTAATTTTTTTTTATGATGAGTTTAGTTCTGCTGTTTTTGTGATTCCTTCTAGAACAAGTTACTGCGAGTTTTTTTTTTTTTTTAATTTTTTCAGGTACCATGGAGCTTTCGGCTGAGGCGATGGAAGCTCTGAACCGAGCAATGTCTCAACAAATTAAAGAAGCGAATCAAGCCATAGCAACTCAGCTCACACAACAAATCGAACAACTCAATGACAAGTTCGAGACAAAGATGAATGATCTGCTCAAAGATCACAGTGCAAGTGGAGAAGAGTCGTCTCAAACTCCAACTCCGTCGGAAGCAATACGCTTAGCTAAGGGTAAAGGGCACATAGGATCTTCTCGGAAATTCTCACACCACCCAACACCTTCCGAAGCCAAGACTAAATCTAAGTCCAGTCGAAGCCAGATTGGGGGCAGAGAGACTACGTTTAATCCGAGAAGGAATCCTACTGGTGTAGAACGAGATGGCCCAAGGGTAGATCGTCAGCACCGCCGAGAGGAATATATTGCTGGGCATCGAGTTACCCTGGAATCAGACCCAGAATACTATGAGGAGGACGAAGCTTCTGATCATAGCAGAGAAACTGTGAGACGAGATCAAGGCCGAGGACATGGTCGAAATTATGATCCTCTACGTCAGCAGCTGCGTCATATCAAAATCCAGTATCCTCCTTTCCATGGAACCAATGATCCCGAAGCTTATCTAGATTGGGAAAGGAAGATGGAGTCTAATTTTCTGGTCCAAGGAACTTACGAGCTCAACAAGGTGAAGATCGCAGTGTCAGAATTTCATGGGTATGCGCTTCTATGGTGGGAACAGTTGGGAGTCACCAGAAATCGCCTTAGAGAACTTCCGATTACCACTTGGGATCAGCTTGTTATACAGATGAGGAAGAGATTCGTTCCAGCCCATCATCAGCGCGAAATACTCAACAAGCTTAGGCGCCCCGTCCAAGGTACAAAGTCTGTTCGAGATTATTATCAGGAATTGGAAACTTTGCTCATTCGTGCAGATTTACGAGAAGGAGAAGAGATGGTAATGTCGAGATTTCTTGGAGGACTTAACCGAGAAATTCAAGACAAGGTGGAACTTCAGGATTTCGCAGATATACAAGAGATGGTGCATAAGGCTGAATTGGTGGAATCTCAAGTCAAGAGGCGAATCATAAAATCCACATTCACGCCTAGTGTGCCTAAGCCTAAGGAGATCAGCAAACCAGCTTACTCCAGAGACATCAAACCACTCTCTACTGGAGTTAAAGAAGAAGCTAAAGCTGAGTTCAAACCTAGAAGTGGTACCTCTATCAGCTATGTGAGGTGTTTCAAATGTCAAGGAATGGGACATTACTCTTGAGATTGTCCGAACAAGAAGGTTTTCTTGTTACAAGAGGGAGGAGAGATAGTTCCTCAAGAGGACTCAGAGGCCGAATATGAAATAGAGGAAGACGAAGAAGCTGCTGGTGTGGGCGAGATGCTGGTTGCCAGAAGGACTTTGAGTGTTCAGAGTCAACCCAAAGAGACTTGTCAGCGAGAGAACCTGTTTCATACGAGATGCCTCATTAAAGAGAAAGTTTGTAGCCTGATCATAGATGGATGAAGTTGTACTAATGCTGCAAGTGAAGAGATGGTTAAGAAGCTCCAGCTCAAGACTATTCCTCATCCAAAACCGTATAAGCTTCAGTGGTTGAATGACAGTGGAGCCTTGACCGTATCTCAGCAAGTTATGGTTTCTCTATCTATTGGGAAGTATGAAGATGAGATTCTATGTGACGTCATTCCCATGGGTTTGAGTCATGTGTTGCTAGGCAGACCGTGGCAATCAGATCGTAGGGTGATACACGACGGTTACACCAACAAGCACTCATTCGAGTTCAAACGTCGCAAAATTACCCTCCTACCTCTCACAACTACCGAGATTTACCAAGATCAGATCCAGATGAAGCTCAAGGAGAAGGAAAAAGTCGCCAACAGCCTCTACATAAACCACAGTGAATTTTCTAAACTCTTTGATCCTGAAATGACTACTTTTATGTTTGTGTACAAGGAATCCCTTGTTAGTACTAACCCTTCACAGGAGCTTCCTAGTGCTATGTTTGAGATTTTGCAGGAATATAAGGACGTTTTTCCAGTCGAAATTCCACCAGGGTTACCTCCAATTCGCGGGATAGAGCATCAGATTGACTTGGTACCAGGATCTGCCTTACCTAACAGGCCAGCATACCGAACCAATCCTGTAGAGACTAAGGAGCTGCAGAAGCAAGTGGAAGAGCTGATGAGCAAGGGACATATCCGAGAAAGCTTGAGTCCATGTGCGGTTCCAGTTCTGTTGGTACCAAAGAAAGATGGTTCCTGGAGGATGTGTGTAGACTGCCGAGCTATCAACAACATCACTGTGAAGTATAGGCATCCGATTCCAAGACTAGACGATATGCTAGATGAGCTCTGTGGATCGACAATCTTCTCTAAGATAGACTTGAAGAGTGGGTATCATCAGATCAGAATGAAGGAAGGGGATGAGTGGAAGACGGCATTCAAGACAAAGCATGGACTCTACGAGTGGCTAGTTATGCCGTTTGGCCTCATCAATGCTCCCAACACCTTCATGAGACTAATGAACCATGCCCTGAGACCATTCATTGGCCTGTTCGTAGTGATTTATTTCGACGATATCCTCATCTACAGTAAAGGTTTGGAAGAGCATCTAGATCACATCAGATCGGTTCTTGATGTTCTTCGCTCTCAATCTCTCTTTGCTAATTTATCTAAATGTTCATTCTGCACTAACAAAATTGTTTTCTTAGGCTTTGTAGTAAGTGCTGGAAGAGTTAAAGTAGATGAAGAGAAGATAAAAGCTATCAAGGAGTGGCCATCCCCCAAGAATATTGGAAAGTCCGAAGTTTCCATGGCTTAGCAGGATTCTACAGGCGTTTTGTTCGTGATTTCAGCACCATAGCCGCGCCCTTAACAGAAGTGATCAAGAAAGACGTGGGGTTCAAGTGGGGAGAGGCGCAAGAACAGGCTTTTACAGCCCTTAAAGAGAAGCTTATCAATTCGCCCTTACTAGTACTTCCTGATTTTACTAAGACTTTTGAGATTGAATGCGATGCTTCTGGTGTAGGTATTGGAGCAGTTCTTATGCAGGATAAGAAGCCCGTCGCTTACTTCAGCGAAAAGTTAGGAGGATCAACGCTGAATTATCCCACGTATGACAAGGAGTTATACGCATTGGTTCGAGCTCTCCAGACATGGCAGCATTACCTATGGCCTAAGGAATTTGTCATTCATACCGATCAAGAGTCTTTAAAGCACCTCAAGGGTCAGCAGAAGCTTAACAAAAGACATGGGCGATGGATGGAGTTCATTGAGACATTCCCTACATTGTTAAGTGTAAAAAAGGTAAAGATAATGTGGTCGCAGACGCATTATCCCGGAGGTACACACTTATTTCTACCTTAACGTCAAAGTTGATTGGATTTGAGCATATTATAGATCTTTATGAATCTGATACTGACTTTTCTGAGAGCTATGCCAAATGTCATAAGTTTGCCTGTGAGAAATTTTATAGACAGGATGGATACTTGTTCTTCAGTAACCGATTGTGCATACCACGAGGATCCATTCGAGAGTTACTGGTACGAGAAGCTCATGGAGGTGGATTAGCTGGACATTTCGGTGTCACAAAGACACTTCTTGGGCTACAAGAGAACTTCTACTGGCCGAAAATGAAGAAAGACGTTGAGAAAATCTGTTCTAGATGTGTCGTATGTAAGATGGCTAAGAGTAAAGTCCAACCTCACGGTTTTGTATTCTCCTTTGCCTATTCCTTCTCAACCTTGGACTAATATCTCTATGGATTTTGTAGTTGGCTTACCTCGCACCAGAAATGGTAGAGATTCTATCTTTGTAGTTGTTGACAGGTTTAGCAAGATGGCTCACTTCATCGCTAGCCACAAGACAGATGATGCTGTGAATGTAGCTAACTTGTTTTTCAGGGAAGTAGTGAGACTGCATGGAATGCCACAGGTTATCGTTTCAGATCGAGACACAAAGTTCTTAGGACATTTTTGGAGAACACTTTGGGCTAAGCTGGGAAAAAAGCTCTCATTGTCGACTACGTGTCATCCTCAGACCGATGGACAGACCGAGGTGGTGAATAGAACGTTGTCCACACTTCTAAGGACTTTGGTGAAAAGCAACCTCAAGACTTGGGAAGAGTGTCTGCCTCATGTCGAGTTTGCTTACAATCACGCTAAGCATTCCGCTACTCTCTTTTCTCCTTTTGAAATTGTATATGGGTTTAATCCACAATCACCTCTAGACTTGATCCCTTTGCCTTTAAGTGGAAAATGCAGTTTGAATGGCAAGGAGAAAGCTGAGCAGGTCCGAAGAATACATCCTAAGCGTAAGGAGAACATCGAGAAGAAGACAAAGCAGTATGAGAAGCATGCCAACAAAGGACGAAAGGAGCTGATTTTCGAAGAAGGAGATCTGGTGTGGATCCATCTGAGGAAGGAGCGTTTTACAGCTGAGCGAAAGAACAAACTAATGCCCAGAGTTGATGGACCATTCGCAGTCATCAAAAGAATCAAAAACAACGCCTATCAGATTGATCTTCAAGGTAAGTATGATGTTTCTGATGCTTTCAATGTTTCTGACTTGCTTCCTTATGTTGCAGATTCAGATTTGAGGACAAATCCTTTTCAAGAGGGAGAGGATGATATGATCGTGACCAGCTCAGAGGAGGAGGAACCAGAGGTAGCTGGCAGGATCACTCGTGCCTGAGCTAGAGAGATGGCTAAGGAGGCTCACACACTCATGGCAGCAGAGGACATCGATCAACTGGAGGCTGGAGCTCACATCTTCAACATCTCTATCTTGAAGAATGAAGAACCCAGTAACAATGACTAGGTAACTTAGGTGATGATTCTGTACTCTTTTCCTTGGTGAGGATTTTGGAAGGCAAGGAGGTTCTTCTCCAAGGTTTTTAACGAGGCAGAAATCATTGCTACGTCGAGTTACTTAGAAGTTGTTACTAATGGCTAATAACGTGCAAAGTCACAATGACTTGTGCACTAGTTGTTTTAGGCGCACCACTTAGGATTTAGAAGGGACGCCTCGCTGTTTTATTTTTAAATCAAACTTCTTGTTGTTTTTATTTCAGACTTCATGTAGTTTGTTTCTTAGGGCTGCAATTTCTCTCTAAGTCTATTTAAGAGAGAAAATCGCCTATGTCATATTCAGTGAAGAATTTTGATCCAACTTTTAACGTGTTCTTCTCTCTTTGATTTCTGAGAACTAAAAACTCTGAAATTCGAATCTCTTAAAAACTAATCTGTTTACAAGAGATTCTTCTATCCCTCCATTCCATCGATATCATCTCATCCTCACCAACAATCGATATCATCTCATCATCACCATACCATCGATCTCACGCTCACACCACCATCGCACATCCACGATTCGATCTGCCAAGTCTCCATCATCATCATCAAGCCATCATCGTATCACTACCACCATCCTTTTTGCTTCATCGTTTCAGTCTATCCACCATATCGCCGCATCTATTGTTCTTTGCTTCAGAGTTGATCACCTAGGATCGTATCACAAGCGCCGATAGTTTCTTCACCAAAGATCCAGCTGAATGAGTTATCTTTCTCATGGAACTGGTTTCAGGTCATTTGGAGTTACGAGCTGAAAGTTACACTGAACAGAAGAGAAGCTGGTCAATTCGGGTTTTAAGAGATGCGACTGTAAGCTATGTGCTGTGCCCTACCTGGGCGTGAATACCTCGGCATGTTATGCCAAGGAGGCATGTTTACGAAGATTTTTAGACTATATCTCGAGGTGGGAAGTCGGTCTTCGAACACCAAGGCTCCCTTGATCACCAAAATGATCCCAAAACGACTAAGTGTTGAAGCAGACCTTGGTGTGAACCCCTTGGCATGTTATGCCGAGGTCCTATGTTACACAAACCTCGGGTACCAAGCCCCTCGGCATGTTATGCCGAGATCCTCATCTCTCCAACCCATATCACAAACAAATCCTCTTCACGTTTCAAAGCTTTAACCGGATCAAAGGCCAAGTCTCATGCATGTTCTTCAAGTGTTCATCAAAGTTTCAACCCAGCACATGACCCCCTGGTGTGTGACCCTCGGTGTGGTGCTTCTTCAGATGCCAAGGGCTGGCTCCAGCAAACCAGAAAGGGCGGGTCAGTACCCAGTTTGTCCTGGGCTGACCCGGCCCACACCCTTTTATATAAATAGTTTTAGAGACTCTTTGGTTTCTCTTTCTTTATCTGTGTAAAACCGACGTGATTAAGATATATCTAAGAGATTTCATTATCTTAAAGCTGTTTCTTATCATTTCATCATCTGATCTCAACTTCTAATCATGATTAACATCACCTCTTGCAAAGGAAATGGTGTGTTAATCATGATTAGTTAGTAGTTATTTTTTAAGCTTCTAGGTGTGTAGATTAGGGTGCTTAGATGATCGGTTTACGATGTTTAGGTTCTAGATCTTCATTTCCTTTCCTTAGTTAGCTGCTCTTAATGCTAGATCTTTGCACATCACTCTGATCTAGACCTTAGTCATTTCTCCACCCACAAGGTGTTTGCTGAAATGTCTGAATGAGCTAAGCTAAGGGTTTATGCCTTTTTCATCATGGGAATGATTTGTTAAATGCATGAATGACATATTAGAACTGTTTCTTAATGCTCACTGATTCATATTTCAAAAATGATGATTTGGTTTGAAAGTGGATTAGTGTAGAGATTAATGCCTTCATGAGAGGATTAGTCTAGATTTGAGTTCTAAGTTAATTGGTTTTGAGATCATGTGATTGCTTGTTGCTGCTTTCTGTGTAAGATTCGGTCTCTGTGAAATAGAAACCGTTTGGTCATTATTAGACTTGATACTTTATGCTTGTTGATTGCTTGATCTTGCTTAAGGTGAATTAATCTTGATTAAGTGATTTACAAAGAGATTATTGTCATGAGAGTGAATTAATCTGCTTTTGAAGTCTAGACTAAATAGTAACTTGCATTGCATTATTGTTCTTAGCATCATGAATAAATCTCTAAAGCACCCTAATCAATGATCACATCTAGAGGTTTAGCTTTCTCTTTGTTTTGAATCTGAGTCTTTGTTTTGTTGTCTTGTTGCTTGTTCTTAAATTACTGCTTGTTTTTGTTTGTTTTATGTTTAAGATCACCTTGTTACCAACTCATTTGCTTGTTAGACTTGAATTAAGATAGCTCCTCATAGTTCTAGTGTCTAGAATCTCTCCATTTGGATTGATACCTCAAGTGCTACAATGACATGAGTAGTTGAGGAATTGATCAAGGATTGAAAAATTCCTGCTATCAATTTGGCGCTGTTGCCAATTGGAGAGTTCATTCTAGCATTCGAACTTTGGATCTTCTTGAGATCAAGTCATTGTTTTCTTTTGTTTTACTAAGCTTTTATTTTCACCATGTTAATGTATATCACTAAGAGCATGCATCTCTTTGAACATCAAATCTCCTCCTCCCCCTCACTAAGAAACGGTTTTGAAAAGTCAAACTTAGTGACTTTAAACAAAGTGCTCTTGGGAGACACCCCCAGCTTATCCTTGTATATAGTCTTTTTAATCTTTTCTTTAGTATTTTCAGAAAGTTTTGATGGGTTTGCTAAGTGATCTCAGGTTCTAGAAAGTGTTCTTGCTCAATGGTTTGAAGGAACAAGTGCAGAGAGGAGCTTAAAGGTGGCGGCCTTATGATTCAAAGGAGCAGTGAACCTGAGACCTCGGCCAAGCACCTCGAGATGATCATTACCGAGGTCTCATGTTTGATCTTCACGGAACAAAGTGCTGTGAGAAGCCTTGCAGAGCCAAAGCCGAGGTGTTCTTGAGCTAATACCGAGGTGCCCTTGCCACTTACACAGAAACTTGTCCACCTCGGTATAGAAGCCTCGGCATGGCTAGGCAGAGGGGTTCCTGAACGAGCATGAACAAAAAGGGACGCTTGAGAGACTTGAGTCCAAGCAGAGGGTTCAAAGCACCAGCATTCTAGTCCATGTCCAATGCCTCCATTCCATCATGAACAATTCTGGTAACTCTCCAAACTCTATGTACAGATGCATATAGTTCTTTATTTTTCATTTTGCATCTTTCTTGCTTTTGCCTTTCACTTCTTTCTTATGCTTTTATAACACAGGGGACTGTGTTATTTATGTGTGGGGGAGGAGTTTAGTGTTTACTAATCATGTTTTCTTTGATCTTATTTTCCACTTTGAGTCTTGAGTCTCATGTAGTTGCATCTAATCAGAAAATGTTCACAAAAAAATGTTCATTCTAGTTGCATTCACATTTTTTAGGACCGAGTCTAGTTGCATCATATAGATTGCATCTTGCTGGGAGTAATGATAGGTTTTCTAGAGAGTACATCACTTTGAGAACTTGAACTGAATATGCTTGTGAATCTTTTTCTGTGCTTGCAAAGTCTGAAACGATCTGAATCTGAGAAGCAAGTTTGAATTGAACTCAACTCTAATTAAATGAGAACCTTGAACTTGACTTGAAAATATCTTGTGATGCATTGTTTGAATAAGCTTGTGGATACCGACATACATACTTGAGCTAGAACCATTGTTTTTACCACCCTGTTTCCTTAGCTCAAGTAGCTGAATCCACATCATGGATCAGTTACCTCACCTTGAACCCATCCTTCTTTCAAGCCAATGTTTGTGTGTGAATTGAAAGGCCACCTTGGATCAAACTTAGCAGAAAGTGTTAGGTTTAGAGCGACAAGGGCAGGTCTCATTGAGTGCTGTGTTCCAACATCAAGGAACTGAGAGTGTTGGCAAGGAATAAGTGTGGGGGAAAAGACTTGTTGGTGAGTGGAAAAAGGTGAGATGAGTGGAAAAGAGAAAGTGGAAATAGCTAGGGAATGAAAGAAAAAGAAATTAGTCTTGGAGTTTTGAGTTAAAGAAAGTGAGCTCTGGTGTCTTGAAAAGAAAGAGTCTAACCTCTAAGTAAAAGGGAAAGAAAAGAAGCCAAAGAGCTCAAATGTTTTGAAAAGAAAGAAAAAGAGGCTAGAGGTTGCAAAAGAAAAAGAGCTGTGTAAAGTTTGAACTCCAAGACTTGAGACTGAAAATGAAAAGTAAGTCCCCTAGTGAAGAGGAAAATGAGTGTGAAAAGTGAGGTTCTTGAGAGAGTGAGCAAGTGAGAAAGCTTTGAGTAGAGTGTGGGGTGTGATGAGTCTTTGCCCTTGTATGCATAGGTTGCTTTTTACCTTTAGCATTCTGCCAAAGTTTGGTCATTCATAGAGAGATCCTTTTGCTGCATTAAACCCGCTTGAACACTGATGAGATCATTTTAATCTCATAGCCTCTCCCTAGCCAAGCCAGCTTGTTTAAACATTGCATCATTTGATTCACTTGATAAAAGCTTAATGAATTCGAAAGAGTTGAGAGAGAGAAGAACTTGTGGAGATTCCTTGTTGAGTTTATATATATCTGAGTATGGCTTTGCATTGCATAATTGAGCATGAACTTGAATTCTCATTGTGATCACTTCTCTCTAAAAGGAAATATGAACTCCCAATGCGTTCAACCTCTCTCTCTCATTTGTTGTTTTTGCTTGAGGACAAGCAAAGCATAAGTGTGAGGGAGTTGATATATTCATAAATTGCATCATTTAGTGTACATATTTTAGTCCAAATCATGTTTCATTTGCATTCATTTTAGGTCTTAGGTATTGTTTTAGGACTTAGGAGATTGCATTAGGTCCAAGAGAGTTTTGCATGGTTTGGAGTGTTAAACAGGTGCTTTTGGAGCTTATTTGGAGTGGAGAATGTGATTCAGATGAAGAAATGGAGTTGAAATGATCAAAAATGGTGAAAAGGAGCAATTTTGGGTTTCTCGGCAAAATGCTGTACTGAAGGTCGAAGATCCTCGGCCAAAATCCTTCCCGCGGGTAGCTTTCTCGGCCAAAAACACGTACCGCGGTCAAGTCTCTCGGCCAAAAATCCCGGGTGCAGTTACATTTCCGAAATCGCGTCACCAGAAGATCTTTCCGGCCGATTCAGCTACAGAGCCTTCAGCAAAGTTGGAGATAATTGAGTCACGAACCCAGGAGAGGTTGAATCAGGGCAATTGGAGCACTGAGCTGAAAGATGTCAGACCTCTCTCGCATCCATTCCGAAGCAATCCGATACTCCTGAATGATCGCCTGTCCGGGGAACCTTCCGGTCCGATTCAGCTGTCGGAGGCTTCATAAAAGTTGTAGAACATTGGATCATGGTTCCAGGGCAAGTGGAATCATGGAATTCGGACGCGTGAGCAGAAAGTTAAGCTCGTCGGAAGAAACTCCTGTCTCGCTGCCGTCTTGGACCGACCCGATGAGCTCCGAAGAATGCGAAGGACGGCGCAATTCCAGGCCAATTCGGTTTACGAGGCCTTCATGAGAATCCGAGATATTGGAGTCCTCTTTCCAGAACGTCCAAGAGCATTCAATTCGGATCTATGAGCAAGAAGATAACGTTTCTGGAATGGACGCATGTCTAGAAGCCTCTTTCTGATCGTGTCAATGCATCGCAAAGATGAGCCCTCCGGGGAACCTTCCACTTCCCAAGCGCCGATAGTTTCTTCACCAAAGATCGAGCTGGATGAGTTATAGTTCTCATGGAACTGGTTTCAGGTCATTTGGAGTTACGAGCTGAAAGTTACACTGAACAGAAGAGAAGCTGGTCAATTCGGGTTTTAAGAGATGCGACTGTAAGCTATGTGTTGTGCCCTACCTGGGCGTGAATACCTCGGCATGTTATGCCGAGGAGGCATGTTTACGAAGATTTTAGACTATATCTCGAGGTGGGAACGGTCTTCCAACACCAAGGCTCCCTTGATCACCAAAATGATCCCAAAACGACTAAGTGTTGAAGCAGACCTTGGTGTGAACCCCTTGGCATGTTATGCCGAGGTCCTATGTTACACAAACCTCGGGTACCAAGCCCCTCGGCATGTTATGCCGAGGTCCTCATCTCTCCAACCCAGATCACAAACAAATCCTCTTCACGTTTCAAAGCTTTAACCGGATCAAAGGCCAAGTCTCATACATGTTCTTCAAGTGTTCATCAAAGTTTCAACCCAGCACATGACCCCCTGGTGTGTGACCTTCGGTGTGGTGCTTCTTCAGATGCCAAGGGCTGGCTCCAGCAACCCAGAAAGGGCGGGTCAGTACCCAGTTTGTCCTGGGCTGACCCGGCCCACACCCTTTTATGTAAATAGTTTTTAGAGACTAAAACCCTAGTTATCCATTATCTTATCCTTTATCTTAGTTTCTCTTTGGTTTCTCTTTTCTTATCTGTGTAAAATCGACGTGATTAAGAGATATCTAAGAGATTTCATTATCTTAAAGGTGTTTCTTATCATTTCATCATCTGATCTCAACTTCTAATCATGATTAACATCACCTCTTGCAAAGGAAATGGTGTGTTAATCATGATTAGTGAGTAGTTATCTTTTAAGCTTCTAGGTGTGTAGATTAGGGTGCTTAGATGATCGGTTTATGATGTTTAGGTTCTAGATCTTCATTTCCTTTCCTTAGTTAGCTGCTCTTAATGCTAGATCTTTGCACATCACTCTGATCTAGACCTTAGTCATTTCTCCACCCACAAGGTGTTTGATGAAATGTCTGAATGAGCTAAGCTAAGGGTTTATTCCTTTTTCATCATGGGAATGATTTTTTAAATGCATGAATGACATATAGAACTGTTTCTTAATGCTCACAGATTCATATTTCACAAATGATGATTTGGTTTAAAAGTGGATTAGTGTAGAGATTAATGCCTTCATGAGAGGATTAGTCTAGATTTGAGTTCTAAGTTAATTGGTTTTGAGATCATGTGATTGCTTGTTGCTGCTTTCTGTGTAAGATTCGGTCTCTATGAAATAGAAACCGTTTGGTCATTATTAGACTTGATACTTTATGCTTGTTGATTGCTTGATCTTGCTTAAGGTGAATTAATCTTGATTAAGTGATTTACAAAGAGATTATTGTCATGAGAGTGAATTAATCTGCTTTTGAAGTCTAGACTAAATAGTAACTTGCATTGCATTATTGTTCTTAGCATCATGAATAAATCTCTAAAGCACCCTAATCAATGATCACATCTAGAGGTTTAGCTTTCTCTTTGTTTTGAATCTGAGTCTTTGTTTTGTTGTCTTGTTGCTTGTTCTTAAATTACTGCTTGTTTTTGTTTGTTTTATGTTTTAGATCACCTTGTTACCAAATCATCTGCTTGTTAGACTTGAATTAAGATAGCTCCTCATAGTTCTAGTGTCTAGAATCTCTCCATTTGGATTGATACCTCAAGTACTACAATGACATGAGTAGTTGAGGAATTGATCAAGGATTGAAAAATTTCTGCTATCACTGTCTTGCTCACACGGCCCAGCATGCTCCTTGACCTTAGAACCCACAGCCATGACTTCTTGAACTGCTCCTTGGCTTGAGTTTGAGCCTCTGATATCAGGGACTTCAGGGCCACTTTGTTCCACTTCCAAAAACCTTGCCTCAGGGCCAAGTTCTCTTGCATTGTCCAAATACAGCTTGTATCCTTCACTTTCTTCTGCTAAGAACCCATGGTCTCCTTGTTCTTGGGTTAAAGCAACTTGAAGAGGATCATCAGTATTCAGTTCCTCAAGCAACTCATCAGCCAGTTGATCCATGGTCTCCACATAGAGGCATTGTCTTTCTATGGTGGGCTTCTTCATTATTTCATTAACATCAAACTTCAGCCTTTCAGAACCAAGTTGAAGCTCAATGATGCCACCACTCACATCAATAATTGCTCCTGCTGTGGCCAAGAATGGCCTGCCCAAAATAAGAGGGTCAACTGGTTCTTCATCCTTCTCTAGCACAACAAAATCAGTTGAAACCTCAAAACCACCTATCCTGACAAGCAGGTCTTCCAACATCCCAACAGGTAACCTAACTGATCTGTCTGCAAGGACAAGAGAGATCCTAGCAGGTTTGAACACTCTATATCCAAGCTTTTTCGCTATGGAGAATGGCATTAAGCTGACAGATGCTCCGAGATCCCAAAGGCACCTAGAAAACAGCAGGGGTCCTATAGCACAAGGGAGTGTGAAGCTCCCTGGATCAGCTAACTTTCTTGGAACTGACTTTCTCTGAATGATGGCACTGCACTCATGGCTCAATACCACCATACCTTGAAGCTCATCTTTTAAGAACTTACCCATTTTTTAAGAATATCATCTTTTAAGAACTTACCCATTTTTGGCATCATTAGAAATGTATCAATGAGAGGTATTGTGAGTGGAGTCTCATTGAGAGCCTTCTCAAATACAGCTCTTGCCTTGTCTACAGGCTGCTTCTTAAATCTTCCTGGAAATGGGAGCTTGGGTTGGTATGGAGGTGGTGGAACATATAGCTTCTCTGGTTAAGGTTCCTTTTCCACCTCTTTACCCATTTCTTTCCTTGATCTTTCAGCAACTTGATCATCCTTTAAGGCTGCCTCCCCCTCAGTTTGATCATTGTCCACAATGATCACATTGTTGTGCTCAATACCAGGTAGCTCTTTGCCACTTCTCAGTGTAATGGCTTTAGCATACTCCTTTGGGATTTGGTTTAGACTTACCAAGTAGTTGGCCTTGGTTTCTTGAGCTAGATGCCTGATTCTGCTTCAATTCCTTGATGTCTTGCTGCATAGATGCATACGGACTTGCAAACACTTCTTGACCCTCAAGCAGCTGTTGTAGAATCCCAACCATATCTGACCCCATCTGTGGCTGCTGGTGAACAGGTGCTGACTGAAACTGATGTTGAACCGGCGCTTGCTGCTGGAACTGTGGTGGACCAAACCCTGGTGGTGCCTTTGGCTGCTGCTGTGAACTGAAACCAGAACTCTGAAGTGGTTGCTGATGCTGACTGTAACCCTGATTCTGAGCAAACTGATTCTTTGGTTGAAAAGACCCTTGAAAGTTGTTCTTGGGAACAAAGTTCTGTGGAGCTTGAAAGGTAGGGTAGACTTGGTCTTGTGGGTTTGCTACATTGGGATTCCTGTAAGAGAGGTTCTGATTGGCGTTGGCATACTGATATCTTTGGAACCTCTGATTCCCAATATAGTTTAGCTCCTCCTGAGTAAGACCTTCTTCACTGATGTTCTCAAAGCAATGAGAAGGTTCCTTATACTCTCCTACAAATTGCATTGGCTTTTGAGTGGCCAATAACACCTTGTCCAGCTTGTTTTCAAGTGTTTTAAAGTCCTTCTCGTACCTTTGATCCCTCCTTGAACTCTCATTCCTATTGGCTCTATCAAAGTCTTCTCCATATGTATTATTGCTCATTGCTAAGTTCTCAACCAGCTCTAAAGCAGCATGGATCTCCTTTCCCAGAAAGTTTCCATTGGATGCAGTGTCCAGCTGGTTCCTAATTTTGGGAAGAGCTCCTCTATAAAGTGTGCTGAGAAGAGAAGCCTTACTAAACCCATGGTGTGGGCACTGGTTGGTGTAGCTCCTGAATCTCTCATATGCTTCACAAAAACTCTCATTGCTATGTTGAGTGAAGCTAGAGATTTGGTTTCTCAGTTTAGCTGTTCTGGAGGTTGAGAAGAACTTAGACAGAAATGCCTGCTTGCATTGCTCCCAGGTCTGAATGGAGCCTCTTGGGAGGTTCTTCTCCCATTGGTGAGCTTTGTCACCAAGACTGAAGGGGAATAATCTGAGCTTGAAACAGTCCTCAGATACTCCATTTATCTTGGTCAAGTCACAAACCTTATCAAATTGGTCCAAGTGTTCCAAAGGATCTTCCATTGCCAATCCATGGAACTTGGAGTTTTGGACCACATTCAGCAAAGATGCCTTGACTTCAAAATTGTTGTTTTGCACAGGTGGTGCTTGAATTCCATCTCCATACTGATGAGCATTGGCCCTGTCATTCTCTCCAACATAGACCTTTGGCTGCTCATATCTCCTTTGTTGGTTTTGGAAGGACTGTTGGTGGTGCACCTGTTGTCTTTGCTGTACATTGGCGTGGTGCCTTTGCTGATGAGCTGGAGCTTGTCCCTGGTGGACATAAGCTTGCTGTTGATGCTCCTGTTCCTGCTGAACATTTTCCTGATGGAACCCTTGACGAGCTGTATTACCAACTCCATTACCAGCAGCAATACCAATTCCATTACCCTGCTGCACCTGAGCCTGTTGCCCCTCTTGAACCTGCGGCTCTATGTCAACCACATGCTGTCTCTGATCTTCCATATCAGCCTGATGAGTCTGTCTTCCACGCCTATCCCTTCTCCTTCTTGGAACCAAAAGATTAATGTTGTCGTTTAAGGGGAAAGGTGGACCACAGCTTCTTGATCTGGACCTGGTGTTCATGCACCTGAAACTCACAACCAGAACTTGAAAGAAATTAGAAAACACAAAAGAAAATGCTTGATCTCAAGAAATGACACAATCTTAATGCTATCACACTTTGGCAACGGCGCCAACTGATAACTAGAGTTTTCAAGGCTCTAAATGAGGGGTTATCAATCCCTTTTGTCACTTTGCAGTACAAAGGATATCAATCCATCATGTTTAGACACTAAGATGCAGGATCACTTCTTAATTCAAGCCAAATGAGTGAGGTTTTGATGTTACATCCACTAAACAAGCTTAAAATAAGAATTAAAGCTAATGATCAACTTAAACAAGCAAGTAAGTAAGCTAAATGAGATGAGAATGTATGTATGATGATGAGAAAGGTCTTAGACATGATAGTGGATAAGGGTGCCTTTGGTACTAAACTAATGAGCTAATGAATCATATGATCAAGCAAACCATTCAACATAAACATCATTAACTACGCTAATCCTCTCATGAAGGCATTAACTTCTATGCTAAAACAGTTTCTAACCTAATCATCATTAGTGAAACATGAGTTAACAAGCATTCAGAACCAGTTTAATCTGTCATTTAACAATATAAACAATCATTCCCATGATGAAAAATACTTAAAACTCTAAGAACCTTGGTTCAGGCATTTCATCAAACACTTTTGGTGCATGAAATGCCCAGAATCTAGACCACATATGATGTGTATGGATCTAGCATAGAGAACAGGTTGTAGAGAATGGAATATGAATGATCTAATCCCTAAGCTCACTAATCTAGCACCTAAGCACTCTATCTACATATCTAAGACCTTAATATCGAGATTACTCACTAATTATACTAATCTCTCTTAAACCTTTGCAATTTGAGAAGATTAGCATGATTAATGATGAGAAATGGAGATGGAGAAGATTGATAATGATGGATTTGCAGCTTTAAACTCACAGATCTCTCAAACTCTCTTGATTAGAACCCTTAAAATCGATATTACTCTTCTATAAAGGGAGTCTTTCACAAAAGAGGCAAGAAACAAACGAGATAAAGCTTAAGTCCTTGGGGTAAAACCCTAAAAAACTATATATAGGTCTTAAAACGAACCGGGTCAGCCCGGAACAAACTGGGTCCGCCCGGAACAAACTGGGTCCTGACCCGGCTTTAATGGGTAAAATGACGAGTGTGCGAGTTGGTCAGGACCTTCCCAAGTCGCATGTCCAAGTCGCACAGCCAAAGAAGCAGTCTTGTGAGCCTTAAGTCATTCAGTCTCAGCCGCATGCCCATCTAGGTGTGTTCTGCGAGTCTTCGTGCGATTCAGTCTTCCTTTTCTTCAACCCGCATGACCAAGACGAAATCTGGGGAGAATATGTGTGCGAGTTGGTCATCCTTTAGTCCCAAGTCGCATGCCTAACTCGCACAGGCCTAGAAAGAAGCTTCAGCAAGATAGAATCATGTAAGCCAGGACGCACTCCTCTCTCGGTGTAAATTGCGAGTCTTCATGCGGCTCAGTTCCCTTTGCTCCCTAGCTCGCACAACCATGTAGCACAGAGCTTCAGAAATATGTGCGGGACGGTCTTCGTTACTCCCAAGTCGCATGCTCAAGTCGGTGTAAATTGTGAGTCTTCATGCGGCTCAATTCACAGCTTGGCCAACTCGCATGCTCAAGTCGCACGCTTGTGGACTTAGTATTTTTCTTGCTCGGGAACTTTTGACCTTACCCAGTGTTACCTTACTCGCACATCTCAACACACAGCTCAATCCCCAGACATTAATCTCCAGGCATTGCGAGTTAACCAAGTCGCAAGACATATCTCGCAGGCTTCAGGTCACCTCGGACCACTTCACATTCGGGGGAGAGTAACTCCCAGAATATAGATCCGAACGGCTTGATTCCAGCTGCAGTGGAAAGGGAACTCAAACATCTCAAACTTTGGTGAAGGATCCCTCAGCGCTTGGGAAGTGGAAGGTTCCCCTGAGGGCTCATTTGCGCAGTGCATTGACACGGTCAGAAAGAGGCTTCCAGACATGCGTCTATTCCGGAAACGTTATATTCTTGCTCATAGCTCCGAATTGAATGATCTCAAACTTTCTGGAAATAGGACTCCAATATCTCGAATATTGATGACGGCTCTGTAGACTGAATCGGTCTGGAAGTGCATCGTCCTTCGCAATCTTCAGAGCTCATCGGGTCGGTCCAAAACGGTAGCGAGACAGGTGTGCCTTCCGGTGAGCCTAACCTTAGCTCACGCCTCCAAATCCTATCATTCTACTTTCTATGGAACCATGATCCAATTTGCTCCAACTTTGATGAAGCACCCGACAACTGAATCGGACCAGAAGGTTCCCCGGACAGGTGATCTTTCAGGCGTATCGGATTGCTCCGAAATGGATGCGAGATTGGTCTGTCTTCCGGTGACTGTATCTTTCAGATCAGTGCTCCAAATGCCCTGATTCTTACTGTCCTGGGTTTTTGACTCGATTATCTCCAACTTTGCTGAAGACCCTGTAAGCTGAATCGGCTGGCAAGATCTTCCGGTGACGCGATTTTGGAGTTGTATCTGCACCCAGAGTTTTTGGCCGAGAAACTTGAACAGCGGTACGTGTTTTGGTCGAGAGGTTTGATAACTAAGAGTTTTCACTCTTGGTAGGGTTATCAATCCCCTTGTCAAAGTAGTATAAGGGGTGTCAATCCATATGTGTGGTAGTTAGGCACTAGTTTATAAGATAAGTTCTTAAGTCAAGCTAATCAAAGACAGTTTGGTAACAAGTAACAAGTGAAAATATAAAAAAGAAACAAAGAAGCAATGATAAGGAAGTAAACAAAGCAAGCTAAACAAGATGATGGTGATTAAACAAATGATAAAAGCTAAACCTCTAGATGTGATCATTGATTAGGGTGCTTTAGATATCAATTCATGATGCTAAGAACAAAATGCAATGCTTGTTACTCTTTAGTCTAGACTTCAAAAGCAGATTAATTCATTCCCATGACAATAATCTCTTTGCAAACCACTTAATCAAGATTAATTCACCTTAAGCAAGATCAAGCAATCAACAAGCATAAAGTATCAAGTCTAATAATGACCAAACGGTTTCTATTTCAAAGAGACCGAATCTTACACAGAAAGCAGCAACAAGCAATCACATGATCTCAAAACCAATTAACTTAGAACTCAAATCTAGACTAATCCTCTCATGAAGGCATTAATCTCTACACTAATCCACTTTCAAACCAAATCATCATTTGTGAAATATGAATCAGTGAGCATTAAGAAACAGTTCTAATATGTCATTCATGCGTTTAACAAATCATTCCCATGATGAAAAAGGCATAAACCCTTAGCTTAGCTCATTCAGACATTTCATCAAACACCTTGTGGGTGGAGAAATGACTAAGGTCTAGATCAGAGTGATGTGCAAAGATCTAGCATTAACAGCAGCTAGCAAAGGAAAGGAGATGAGAATCTAGAACCTAAACATCATAAACCGATCATCTAAGCACCCTAATCTATACACCTAGAAGCTTAAAAGATAACTACTCACTAATCATGATTAACACACCATTTCCTTTGCAAGAGGTGATGTTAATCATGATTAGAAGTTGAGATCAGATGATGAAATGATAAGAAACAGCTTTAAGATGATTAAATCTGCTAGATATCTCTTGATCAAACTCGTTTTTACACTAAGAAGCAGAGAGAAAACAAAAAGAAAGCAGATTAGAGGATAAGATAATGGATAACTAGGGTTTTAGTCTCTAAAAACTATTTATATAAAAGGGTGTGGGCCGGGTCAGCCCAGGACAAACTGGGTACTGACCCGCACTTTCTGGGTTGCTGGAGCCACCCCTTGGCATCTGAAGAAGCACCACACCGAGGGTCACACACCAGGGGGTCATGTGCTGGGTTAAGACTTTGATGAACACTTGAAGAACATGCATGAACATGTGGTTTGTAATCCATCTTCTCCAGCCTGGCTCAAGCGATCTTCTTTGTTCCATAGATAAGTAGGTATCTCGCCAATGCCTTCCTTGAGCCTATTAGCCTTAGCTCCTTTGTTTTTAGACCAATATCTCTCGGCTACAAGCTGATCCTTAGCTCCATGCTCTGGTTCAAGCCCTCCTTTCTTGATGCTGCTCAGTATCACATCATCCTCCCCCAGTTGAAAGGGATTCCTCAAATCAGGACCATCTGCGAAGAACAAAGCTAAGTTAGAACCATTAGAACTTGAATTCGGATAATGCTTACCTTGCAAGTATGTTTCGGCAGTGATCTTTATTGGAGTTTGAGGTGTTCCATGCTTCCTAGCATCCTTGAGGTCAGAGTGTTCAAGTTCCACACGTCCTCCAGCCCTCATCCCTTTTCCTTGTTCGTTTTGAGCTCCTCTTTCAGTGGTGGTTTGATTGTTTAGAAGCTCCTTTTGCTTAAGGCTCTTTTTGGTGAAGATAAGGCCTTCAGATGGGTTTTTCATAGGAAATATGCAATCTATTTGTCCAAACTGAATTCTGTTCCAGCTATTATCTTTTAAAGGTTCAGTTGGCCTAAGAAAATCATCCTTATAATTCTGCAAAACAAAAGATCTTCCACACGGCAGCTCCGGTGCAACATTAGATAAACTCAAAAGAGTTTCTTTATAAGCAGACTTAAGACTAGATGATTGAGAGAGAAGAGTTCTTTGGATATTACCAGATTTGGCAAGTAAGTTGGATTGCTTGTAAGTGTTGTTCTCAGCCTGTTTTCCTTTCTTCTTTTGATCTTGATAAATCTCGAAAGGTGTCATTGGAACAAGAATGTGCTTCCTGCCTTTGAACTCAAAAGAATACTTGTTGGTGGAGCCATCATGAGTCACTTGTCTATCATACTGCCATGGCCTTCCCAACAGGATGTGACTTGCCTCCATAGGTAGAACATCTCACAGAATTTCGTCCTCATACTTTTCAAGGGTTAGAGAAACCGATACTTGGCTATTAACTCGCATTTCACCTTTATCATTGAGCCAATGCAGATTGTAAGGCTTTGGATGCTTCTTCACGGTCACGCCAAGCTTATTAACCATGTATTCACTTGCTACATTGGTGCAGCTTCCTCCATCGATGATGAGATTGCACACCTTGCCTTGCACATGACATCTTGTGTGAAACAGGTTCTGTCTTTGTGCTTCCTCCTCTGCCTTAGCTTGCACGTTTAGAATCTTTTTCATCATCAAAAGATCTCCTGTAGCAGCATACTCCTCATGCTCTTCCACTGAATCTGAGATTTCTTTTTCATCTGCTGATTCGTACTCACCATTGTCCAAGAGAATCAGAACTCTCTTGTTAGGACATTCACTAGCGATGTGTCCTCTTCCTTGACACTTGAAGCAGACTATCTCACGAGCTCTAGTAGTTGATGCTTCAGTTTTGACCTTGAAGTCTGATTTAGCAGGGAATGATTTAGCGGACACCACCGGCTCAGCACTTGGTTTTTCTTCTTTAGCAAGACTTGGTTTAGCCGTAGATGAGCTAACTCCAAAAGTTGATCGAGATCCTCTCCTCTTGAGCTGTTGTTCGACTAGAATGGCTTTGTGATATATCTCCTCTAGATCAGCATAGCTTTGCATCTCCACTCTGTCTTGAACTTCTCGGTTTAACCCAGTCAAGAACCTAGCGATGGTTGCTTCTTCATCTTCTTCAATACCAGCCTTGGTCATCAGAGATTCCATTTCTTGAAAATAATCTTCCACACTGCTGTTTCCTTGAGTCAAGCGCCTAAGTCTCTGGTGTAGCTCCGATGATAATGACTAGGGACAAATCGCTTCCTCATGAGTGCTTTCAACTCATCCCAAGTATCAACTGGCGGCTCTCTATTGCGTTTGCGACTTGTTGTGATCTGATCCCACCAGTTTATGGCATAACCATAAAACTCTGTAGCAGCTAGCTTTTCCATCTTGAGATCTGAATACTCTTGACAATCATAGATCATCTCGATCTTCTTCTCCCATTCCAGATAAGCGTCTGGATCATTCTTGCCATGAAAAGGAGGAACTTTCAGTTTCATGCCTCTCATGTCATCATCAACACGTTCTCTTACTCCTCTTCCACGTCTTGGACTGCCTTGTGAAGAATTATCATCACCAACATTATTTCTAGGCTGTCTCTGCTGGACATGAACTCCATTTCGTATTTCTGTCATGAATCCCCCTCGGATTAGGTTCTCCTTGTAGCTGATCAATTCGCTGATGTAGTTCTTCTGCTTGAGTTTTCATCAGTTGCTCAAACCGAGCCATCATAGCTTCCATAAAGAGTAAGGGAAAAAGAGTACAACTGGGCCACTTACCCAATTGTTGATCTACTTGAGCCTGAATCAAAACTAGTGTGGTTTGTAATCCATCTTCTCCAGCCTGGCTTAAGCGATCTTCTTTGTTCCATAGATAAGTAGGTATCTCGCCAATGCCTTCCTTGAGCTTATTAGCCTTAGCTCCTTTGGTTTTAGACCAATATCTCTCGGCTACAAGCTGATCCTTAGTTCCATGCTCTGGTTCAAGCTCTCCTTTCTTGATGCTGCTCAGTATCACATCACTGTCCAAGCATCATCTCACCATGGCAAACCACACCAATATCCATCAAAGCCGGGTCAGGACCCAGTTTGTCCTGGGCTGACCCGGTCCGCAAGAGACACTATATATGCTTTTTAGGGTTTTTTCCAAGACTTAAGCTTTGTTTTCTCTTGTTTCTCTTTCCTTTTTAGTGTAAAAACGAGTTTGATTAAGAGATATCTAAGGGATTTGATCATTCCAAAGCTGTTTCTCATCATCTCATCATCTTATTTCTGCTTCTAATCATGATTAACATCATCTCTTGCAAAAGATTAGATGTGTTTTTCATAATTAGTGAGTAGTCATCTTTTAAACTTCTAAGTGTGTAGATTAGGGTGCTTAGATGATTGATTTGTGATGTTTAGGGTCTAGATTCTCATTTCATTTCCTTAGTTAGCTGCTCTTAATGCTAGATCTCTCATTATAAGCTTGATCTAGAACTTAGGCATTTCTCCACCCACAAGGTGTTTGATGAAATGCCTGAATGAGCTAACTTAAGGGTTTATGCCTTTTTCATCATGGGAATGATTTGTTAAATACATGAATGACATATTAGAACTGTTTCTTAATGCTCATTGATTCATATTTCACAAATGATGATTTGGTTTGAAAGTGGATTAGTGTAGAGATTAATGCCTTCATGAGAGGATTAGTCTAGATTAGAGTTCTAAGTTGAAATGTTTGAGATCATGTGATTGCTTGTTATGTCTTTCTATATAAGATTCAGTCTTCTTGGTTGAGAGATTGTTTGGTCACTTATTAGGCTTGATGTATTATGCTTGCTGATTGCTTGATTATATCTAATGGTTGTTCGACTTGATTAAGTGATTTGCAAAGGGATTATTGTCATGGGAATGAATTAATCTGATTAAGAAGCCTAGACTAAAGAGTAGCAAGTGTTGCATTATGTTCTTAGCATCATGATTCAATATCTAAAGCATCCTAATCAATGATCACATCTAGAGGTTTAGCTTTTATCATTTGCTTAATCACCATCATCTTGTTTTGTTTGCTTGCTTAGTTCATTAATCCTAGCTTGTTTGTTTCTTGTTTTATGCTTTCTTGTTACTTTGTTCACACCAAAACTCATCTTTGATCACTTGACTTAAGAACTTATCACATAAACTAGTGCCTAACTACCACACATATGGATTGACACCCCTTATACTACTTTGACAAGGAGATTGATAACCCTTATTAAGGCCGTAAAAACTTAAGTTATCAATTGGCGCCGTTGCCATATTGTGTGGGGATTGTTAGCATTAGTTTCTAATATAGTTTTTGAGATCAAGTTTCTTTTGTTTTACTGATCACGTTTCAAGCACTGTCTTTGTTTTCAGGTTTATGATCACAAGAAGCCAAGCCAGAAGACAAAGAGAAAAATCTGTTCACTTGGAGAGGTTAGGAATGAATCAGCAAGTTGGGAATGAGCATCAGGCTCAAGAAGCTGATCACGGTAAAAGAGCTGGTAATGGGATTGGAATTCAGACTCAACAGGCTCAGGTCCATCAGGGACACGCTCATGGTAACCAGAACCAAGACCTACCTCAAGTTAACCAACCACAGCCCCACCCAAACCCACCCATACATCATCAGCCCCAACCAGTCTTTGTTCGTGAAAATGACCGAGCTTATGCACACCAGTATGGAGCAGGAATCAGGCCACCTCCTGTCCAAAACAACAACTTTGAGGTGAAGGCCTCTTTGATCAATATGGTTCAGAATCAGAAGTTCCATGGCTTACCTATGGATGATCCCTTGGAGCATCTGGATCAGTTTGACAGAGTTTGTGATCTCACTAAGCTCAATGGGGTATCTGAAGACGGCTTCAAACTGAGATTGTTCCCATTCAGCCTTGGAGATAAGGCACATCAGTGGGAAAAGAACCTCCCAAGAGGATCCATCCACACATGGGAGCAATGCAAGATTGCCTTTCTATCCAAGTTCTTCTCAAGCTCAAGGACTGCAAAGCTAAGGAACCAGATTTCCAGCTTCACTCAACATTCTAATGAGACCTTTGGAGAAGCTTTGGACAGGTTTAGAAGCTACACAAATAAGTGTCCACATCATGGCTTTTCAGAAGCCTCTCTCCTTAGCACTTTGTATAGAGGAGCTGTTCCTAATATCAGGATTCAGTTGGACACAACATCAAATGGAAATTTCTTGGCAAAAGAAATCAATGCAGCTATGGAACTTGTTGAGAACTTAGCCATGAGCCAAGACACTTATGGGGAAGATTATGATAGAAGCTATAGAGGAGAAGATTCTGGTAGACACCAAGAGCTGGAAGAAAAGATCAAAGTGCTGAATATCAAGCTTGACAAAGCCCTAGCTGCCACTCAAAAGCCTATAAACTATGTGAGTGAGGAAAAGAGATGCTTCACAAATACAAATGAAGAGGGTCTCACTCAAGAGGAGTTGCACTTCAATGGTTACAACAACTTCAATAACCACCAGAACTTGTCCTATAGGAGCAACAATGTGGCCAACCCCCAAGACCAAATATACCCTCCTCAAAGCTTTGTTCAACAGAATCTGTACCAAGGTAACTCCCAAGGTCAACAGGGTTTTCAGCAACCAGCGATTCAGAATCAAAGGAATAGCTTCACAAATCAAGTCAGCCTACAGCCAAAGGCTCCACCTCCTGTTTTTGGCCCACCACCTGTTCAACAAAGTCCTGATTTCAATGTTGTTCTCCAACAGCTCTTACTAGGACAACAAAAGATGGTATCTGACCTTGAGACACTGGGCGCTGAACTAAAGTCTATTAAAAAGAACAAGGGCATCTGCACTTCTGAACCACAAGTCTCTCTTCCTGGTAAAGCTCTTCAAAACTCAAAAGATTATTGCAATGCCATCTACTCCAATGATGACCATTCAGCTGCTGTGCAAGAGATTGAAGACCTCCTTTATGGTCAAGTTTGTAATGAGAATGCACACACTCAAGTGAATGAGGACACCATTATAGATGATTTCATGGGCTTCTTACATGAACTCAATGAGGACATTGAGAGCAAAAGTGTGGGGGCAGCCGGTTCAGTTTTTTCTGTTCAGAAAGGGAATGATCCAGAGTCTCTTGAAACAAAGGAGCTGCCAACTGATCAAGCAATGCCAACAGATAGTGCCTCCACCTCTGAATCAACTCAGATGAAGCTCACCTCCCTCCCAAAGCTAGGCAACCCAGGGAAGTTCACCATCTCTTGCACTCTTGGCAACTTTAGAGTTGAGAATGCTTTGTGTGATTCAGGCTCAAGTGTGAGTATAATGTGATAACTAAGGTTTTTAAGGCCTTAATAAGGGTTATCAATCCCTTATGTCAATTGTAGTACAAAGGGTATCAATCCAAATGTGTGTTTGTTAGGCACTAGTTTAGGTGACAAGTTCTTAAGTCAAGCTGAATAAAAGTTGAGTTTGGTGAAACCGGCAACAAGATAACATAAAACAAGAAACAAGCAAGCTATTATGAATTAACTAAACAAAGCAAGCAAACAAAACAAAGTGATGATGATTAAGCAAATGATCAAAGCTAAACCTCTAGATGTGATCATTGATTAGGGTGCTTTAGATATTGAATCATGATGCTAAGAACATAATGCAACACTTGCTACTCTTTAGTCTAGGCTTCTTAATCAGATTAATTCATTCCCATGACAATAATCTCTTTGCTAATCACTTAATCAAGTCTAACAACCATTAGATATAATCAAGCAATCAACAAGCATAATGCATCAAGCCTAATAAGTGACCAAACAATCTCTCAACCAAGAAGACTGAATCTTATACAGAAAGACATAACAAGCAATCACATGATCTCAAACATTTCAACTTAGAACTCTAATCTAGACTAATCCTCTCATGAAGGCATTAATTTCTACACTAATCCCCTTTCAAACCAAATCATCATTTGTGAAATATGAATCAATGAGCATTAAGAAACAGCTCTAATATGTCATTTATGCTTCAAACAAACATTCCCATGGCATTTAAAACATAAACCCTTAAGTTAGCTCTTTCAGGCATTTCATCAAACACTTTTGGTGCATGAAATGCCTATGAACCCAGATTTCACTTTCCCAAGGAAATCTGGCATTAGAAGCTGTTAACTAAGGATATGAAATGAGAATATAAACCCTAAACATCACCAATCAAACATCTAAGCACCCTAATCTACACACCTAGAAGTTTAAAAGATGACTACTCACTAATCATGAAGAACACATCTAATCTTTTGCAAGAGATGATGTTAATCATGATTAGAAGTAGAAATGAGATGATGAGATGATAAGAAACAGACTTAGATTGATTAAATCCTTGAGATATCTCTTAATCAAAAACGTTTTTACACTAAAAAGGAAAGAAAACTAGAGAGAAACTAAGAGAGAAGATAACATGTCTAGGGTTTTTCTCCAAAAAGCTATATATACTAAGTGTTAATGAACCGGGTCAGCCCGGAACAAACCGGGTCCTGACCCGGCTTTAGTGGGTAAAGTGGAATTACTGCGGGTTGGTCCAGTGTCTCCCAGGTAGCATACCTAAGCCGCAGGGTTTGTTACTTAGACATCTTGGCCGTTCTTCTTTTTGCTGCGGCTTGGACCTCTTTCACCAGGTAGCACGCCCAACTTGGAGTAAATTGCGAACATTTGTGCGGCTTGGTCTTCTTTGTTCCCAGGTAGCACGACTAAGCCGCAGCTTTTATGACTTAGACAACTCGGCCATTCCTCTTTTTACTGCGGCTTGGACCTCTTTCACCAGGTAGAACGCCTAACTAGGAGTAAATTGAGAGTGTATGTGCGACTTGATCTTCATGCTTCCCAGGTAGCACGCCCAAGTCGCAGTATTGTGGACTTAACAATTTTATTGCTCGGGAGCTTCAGACCTCATCCATTGATAGCTTACCCGCACTTCTCAACTCGCAGCATCAATTTCCAGGCATTCGTCTTCAGGCCTGCGAGTTAACCAAGTCGCAAGGCTTTCTCGCAGCATTCAGAGCAGCTTGGACCACTTCGCATTCCGGAAAGTGTAACGTCTACGATACTTGTCCGAATTGAGTGATTCTAGTTTCAGAGGACAGAGGACTCATATATCTCAAACTTTGGTGAAGGAAGCTTTGGTGCTTGGGAAGTGGAAGGCTTCCTGGAGGGCTCATCTTTGCAGTGAAGTTACACGATCAGAGAGAGGCGTCTAGACATGTGTCCATTCCGGAGACCGTATCTTCCTGCTCATAGCTCCGAATTGAATGTTCTATGACGTTCTGGAAATAGGACTCAAATATCTCTGATTCTCATGAAGGTCCTGTAAACTGATTCGGTTTGGAAGTGCACCGTCCTTCCCATTACTCGGAGCTCATCGGGTCGGTCCAAAACGGGAGCGAGACAGGCGTACCTTCCGACAAGCTTAACTCTCTGCTCACGTGTCATAATTCCATGATTTTACTTGCTCTAGAACCGTGATCCAAACCTCTCCAACTTTGATGAAGCACCTGACAACTGAATCGGACCGGAAGATTCCCCGAACAGGCCATCATTCAAGAGTATGGGATTGCTCCGGAATGGATGCGAGAGAGGCCTGTCTTCCGGTGACCGTATCTTTCAGCTCAGTGCTCCAAAAGCCATGACTCAACCTCTCCTGGGTTCGTGACTCAAGTATCTCCAACTTTGCTGAATACTCTATAAGATGAATTGGCCGGCAAGATCTTCCGGTGACGCGATTTCCGAAATGTAGCTGCACCCGGGAATTTTGGCCGAGAGACTTGACCGCGGTACGTGTTTTTGGCCGAGAAAGTTACCCGCGGGAAGGATTTTGGCCTAGAATCTTCGGCCATCACATCATTTTGCCGAGAAACCCAAAATTGCTCATTTTCACCATTTTTGATCATTTCAACTCCATTTCTTCATCTGAATCACATCCTCTACTCCAAATAGGCTCCAAAAGCACCTGTTTAGCCCTCCAAGCCATGCAAAACTCTCTTGGACCTAATGCAATCTCCTAAGTCCTAAAAAAATGCTTAAAGACCTAAAATGCATGCAAATGAGACATGATTTGGACTAGAATATGTACATTAAATGATGCAATTTATGAATTTATCAACTCCCCCACACTTATCCTTTGCTTGTCCTCAAGCAAAAAGAACAAATGAGAGAGAGAGGTTGAATGCATTGGGATCTCATCTTTTCCTTTGAAAGAGAAAAGTGACCACTAAGAGAATTCAAGTTCATGCTCAATATGCAATGCAAGACCATACTCTGATGTATCAATTCAACAGTAATCTCCACAAGTTCTCTTATTCCTCAACTCTTTGACATTCATTAAGCCCTTTACCAAGTGGATCAAATGATGCAATCTTCAAACAAGCAAAGTTGGGCTAGGGTGAGGTAATGAGACTAAAATGGTCTCATCAGCGCCTGAGTGGGTTCAATGCAGCAAGGGGATCTCTCTATGAATGATCAAACTTTGGCAGAATGCTAAAAGTAAAAAGCAACCTATGCATACAAGGGCAAGGACTCATCCCACCCCACACTCTACTCAAAGCTTTCTCACTTGCTCAACCTCTCAAGAACCTCACTTTCCACACTCATTTTCCTCTCACTAGGGGATTCACTTTTCATTTTCACACTCAAGTCTTGGAGTTCAAACTTTACATAGCTCTTTTTCACTTTCTTTTGTAACTTCTAGCCTCTTTTTTCTTTCTTTTTAAAACGTTTGAGCTCTTGGGATTCTTTTCTTTTCTTTTCACTTAGAGGCTAGACTTTTTCTTTTCAAAACACTAGAGCTCACTTTCTTTGACTCAAAACTCCAAGACTGATTTCTTTTCTTTTTCTATCCCCTAGTTCTCACCATTCTCCTTTTATTTCCACTCATCTCTCCTTTCCACTCACCAACAAGTATTCCCCCACACTTAGTTCTCACCAAATCTCTCAGCTCCTTGATGATGGAACTTAACACTCAATGAGACTTGCCCTTGTCGCTCTAAACCTAACACTTTCTGCTAAGTTTGATCCAAGGTGGCCTTTCAATCACCCACAAACATTTGGCTCGAAAGAAGGATGGGTTCAGGGTGAGGAAAACTGATCCAGATGTGGACTCAGCTATTTGAGCTAAGGAAGAGGGTGGTAAAAACAGGATTCTAGCTCAAATATGTATATAGGTATCCACAAGCTTATTCAAACAATGCATCACAGGATAATTTCAAGTCAAGTTCAAGGTTTTCACTTATTAGAGTTGAGTTCAATTCAAACTTGCTTCTCAGATTCAAACCATTTCAAGCCTTGCAAGCACAGAAGTCATTTCACAAGCATATTTAATCCAAATTCTCAAAGTGATGTACTCTCAAGGAAAGAACCTATCATTACTCCCATTTGCATATGATGCAACCTATATGAAAATGCAAACTAGACTCAATCCTAAAATGTACATGAGCATTTTTTTGTGAAATTTTTTTCAGATTTTTTCATTTTTTTGGTTTTTATATGCACTTAGATGAATGCAAAATGAGACTCAAAGTGAAAAGAAAATTAAGAGCAGAATAAACATGGTTAGTAAACACAAAACCCCTCCCCCACACTTAGATAACACAGTCCCTTGTGTTATAAAAGCATGAGAAAGAGAAAAAATCAAACATGAAATGCAAAAGATAAAGAAAAATGCTAAATGCTCATTTACAAGTGTTTGGAGTGATACCTGGTGTGGTTCTTGTGCAAAAAGGGAGTGAGTATCTGCACCAGATAAGGCCAGACACCACTGGAGATGGATTTGGCCTGAACTGCCTTGCTGCGGCCTGGTCTCCTTGATCCCAGCCAGCACGCCTAACTCGGAGTGTATTGCGAGTTGGGCTGCGACTTAGCTCTCTTTTTTCCTAGGTAGCACGACCATCTCGCAGGATTTGTCACTTAAACACCTCGGCCATACTTCCCATGCTGCTGCCTAGCCTCCATGCTTCCAGCCAGCACGCCTAACCCGGAGTAATTTGCGAATGGACATGCGGCCTAGCTTCCTCTCTTCTGACCAGCACTCTCAAGCCGCAGTATTTGGGACTTAAACACTTCGGGCCTCTTCATGGTTTTGTGCGGCTTGGTCTTCTTACACCAGGTAGCACGCCCAGGCTAGAGTAAATTGCGAGTTGGGCTGCGACCTGGGCTCTTCTTGCACCAAGCCGCACATCTAGGTAGCAGTCAGGCGTCCTCCAAGTTTTCCAGACCTTAAACACTTCTCTCAGCCCTCTCACATGCTCCATTTCATTTATCACTGGGCTATGTCCTCCAAATATCACCTAGAACCTGAGACCAACTCACAAAACCCATCAAAAGTTCCTAAAACACAAAAAGAAATGAGAGAAAAGATTAAAAAGATTATATACAAGGATAAGCTTGGGGGTGTCTCCCAAGAGCACTTTGTTTAAAGTCACTAAGTTTGACTTTGAAAAACCTGTTTTCAGCTGGGGTGAGGTTGAGCACTGATGCTCTTCAGCACTTCAATGGTCATGAGCAAGAAAGCTGAGTTGGTTTGCTGCCTTTGGGAACCATTAGACCCTTGTCCTTGAGATCCCACCTTGTGACCTTTGTCCACCAGCTCTTGAATACCATCTGGGTCTTTATCAAAGATGGCCCTTGTGAGACATGCCCTCACTTCAGCAAACAGACCTGGCTTCCCATTGCAATCCAGCTTATACTTCAGAAAACCATCATCATCAACCAAAGGAGTGAGATCAAAGTCTTGTGAAGAAAGATCAGGTTTAATACTCTTGTCTTCTGATGCTGAGCCATCACTTTTGGTGTTAATCATCCTTAGATCACTAAGTGTAGGAGACCATGAGAGCAAGATGTCTTCTTCTCTGATCAATGGCTGTTCAGTCCCATCCTTGTAAACAGGGTTGGTGTGAGGTTCTTTTTCCATTTCCACAGCTGAGAGAGATTGGGATCCACCTAAAATCCCAGCACTTCCTACATACTTCATCTCAAGTACCTTAGGGGGTTCTATCTCTTGAACAACTGATCCACAAAATTCAGCTAAAGGTGGTTGAACAGGGTAAAAGGCATCCTTATCCACCTTTGTAAGCACCACTCTTTGAATATCAAAGTCAATCATTGCACCAGTGGTGTTGAGAAATGCAGTTCCAAGCAATAGGGGGAGCTCTTTGGTCTTCTTCATCTTCATGATCACAAAATCAGTGGGAATTATGCATTCACCAACTTGAAGTGGATAGTCTTCTAAAAATCCATATGGTTTCTTGGAGTAGGAATCACCAAAGGTGATAGAAGAGGGGTAGGACGTTATAGACTTGACCTTTAGCTTCTCCATCATATCTTTAGACATTATACTCACACTTGAGCCTGAATCACACAAAGCATTCTCAACTCTAAAGTTTCCAAGAGTGCAAGAGATGGTGAACTTCCATGGGTTGCCTAGCTTTGGGAGGGAGGTGGGCTTCATCTGAGTTGATTCAGAGGTGGAGGCACAATCTGTTAGCTTTTCTTGACCAGTTGGCAGCTCCTTTGTTTCAATAGACACTGAATCATTCCCTTGCTGAACAGAAAGAACTGAACCGGCTGCCCCCTCACTTTTGCTCTCAATGTCCTCATTGAGTTCATGTAAGAAGCCCATGAAATCATCTATAATGGTGTCCTCATCCACTTGAGTGTGTGCATTCTCAGTACAAACTTGACCATAAAGGAGGTCTTCAATCTCTTGCACAGCAGCTGAATGGTCATCATTGGAGTAGATGGCATTGCAATAATCTTTTGAGTTTTGAAGAGCTTTACCAGGAAGAGAGACTTGTGGTTCAGAAGTGCAGATGCCCTTGTTCTTTTTATTAGACTTTAGTTCACTGCTCAGTGTCTCCTGGTCAGATACCATCTTTTGTTGTCCTAGTAAGAGCTGTTGGAGAAGAACATTGAAATCAGGACTTTGTTGAACAGTTGGTGGGCCAAAACCAGGAGGTGGAGCCTTTGGCTGTAGGCTGACTTGATTTGTGAAGCTATTCCCTTGATTCTGAACCGCTGGTTGCTGAAAACCCTGTTGACCTTGGGAGTTACCTTGGTACTGATTCTGTTGAACAAAGCTTTGAGGAGGGTATATTTGGTCTTGGGGGTTGGCCACTTTGTTGCTCCTATAGGACAAGTGCTGGTGGTTGTTGAAGTTGTTGTAACCATTGAACTTGTTTTGATTCCCAATGAAGTGCAACTCCTCTTGAGTGAGACCCTCTTCATTGATATTTGTGAAGCATCTCTTCTCCTCACTCACATAGTGTATAGGCTTTTGAGTGGCAGCTAGGGCTTTGTCAAGCTTTATATTCAACACTTTAAACTTCTCTTCCAGCCCTTAGTGTCTACCAGAATCTTCTCCTCTATAGCTTCTATCATAATCTTCCCCATAAGTGTCTTGGCTCATGGCTAAGTTCTCAACAAGTTCCATAGCTGCATTGATTTCTTTTGCCAAGAAATTTCCATTTGATGCTGTGTCCAACTGAATCCTGATCTTAGGAACAGCTCCTCTATACAAAGTGCTAAGGAGAGAGGCTTCTGAAAAGCCATGATGTGGACACTTATTTGTGTAGCTTCTAAACCTGTCCAAAGCTTCTCCAAAGGTCTCATTAGAATGTTGAGTGAAGCTGGAAATCTGGTTCCTTAGCTTTGCAGTCCTTGAGCTTGAGAAGAGCTTGGATAGAAAGGCAATCTTGCATTGCTCCCATGTGTGGATGGATCCTCTTGGGAGGTTCTTTTCCCACTGATGTGCCTTATCTCCAAGGCTGAATGGGAACAATCTCAGTTTGAAGCCGTCTTCAGATACCCCATTGATCTTAGTGAGATCACAAACTCTGTCAAACTGATCCAGATGCTCCAAGGGATCCTCCATAGGTAAGCCATGGAACTTCAGATTCTGAACCATATTGATTAAAGAGGCCTTCACCTCAAAGTTGTTGTTTTGGACAGGAGGTGGCCTGATTCCTGCTCCATACTGGTGTGCATAAACTCGGTCATTCTCACCAACAAAGACTGGTGGAGGCTGATGACGTATGGGTGGGTTTGGGTGGGGCTGTGGCTGGTTAACATGAGGTAGGTCTTGGTTCTGGTTACCATGAGCGTGTCCCTGATGGACCTGAGCCTGTTGAGCCTGAATTCCAATCCCATTACCAGCTCTTTGACCTTGATCAGCTTCTTGAGCCTGATGCTCATTCCCAACTTGCTGATTCATTCCTAACCTCTCCAAGTGAACAGCTCTTTCTCTTTGTCTTCTTGCTTGGCTTCTTGTGATCATAAACCTGAAAACAAAGACAGAGCTTGAAAGGTGATCAGTAAAACAAAAGAAACTTGATCTCAAAAACTATATCAGAAACTAATGCTAACAATCCCCACAAAATATGGCAACGGCGCCAATTGATAACTAAGGTTTTTAAGGCCTTAATAAGAGTTATCAATCCTTTATGTCACTTGTAGTACAAAGGGTATCAATCCAAATGTGTGTTTGCTAGGCACTAGTTTAGGTGACAAGTTCTTAAGTCAAGCTGAATAAAAGTTGAGTTTGGTGAAACCGGCAACAAGAAAACATAAAACAAGAAACAAGCAAGCTATTGTATGAACTAAACAAAGCAAGCAAACAAAACAAAGTGATGATGATTAAGCAAATGATGAAAGCTAAACCTCTAGATGTGATCATTGATTAGGGTGCTTTAGATATTGAATCATGATGCTAAGAACATAATACAACACTTGCTACTCTTTAGTCTAGGCTTCTTAATCAGATTAATTCATTCCCATGACAATAATCTCTTTGCTAATCACTTAATCAAGTCTAACAACCATTAGATATAATCAAGCAATCAACAAGCATAATGCATCAAGCCTAATAAGTGACCAAACAATCTCTCAACCAAGAAGACTGAATCTTATACAGAAAGACATAACAAGCAATCACATGATCTCAAACATTTCAACTTAGAACTCTAATCTAGACTAATCCTCTCATGAAGGCATTAATCTCTACACTAATCCACTTTCAAACCAAATCATCATTTGTGAAATATGAATCAATGAGCATTAAGAAACAGTTCTAATATGTCATTTATGCTTCAAACAAACATTCCCATGGCATTTAAAACATAAACCCTTAAGTTAGCTCTTTCAGGCATTTCATCAAACACTTTGGTGCATGAAATGCCTATGAACCCAGATTTCACTTTCCCAAGGAAATCTGGCATTAGGAGCTGCTAACTAAGGAAATGAAATGAGAATCTAAACCCTAAACATCACCAATCAAATATCTAAGCACCCTAATCTACACACCTAGAAGTTTAAAAGATGACTACTCACTAATCATGAAGAACACATCTAATCTTTTGCAAGAGATGATGTTAATCATGATTAGAAGTAGAAATGAGATAATGAGATGATAAGAAACAGACTTAGATTGATTAAATCCTTGAGATATCTCTTAATCAAAAACGTTTTTACACTAAAAAGGAAAGAAAACTAGAGAGAAACTAAGAGAGAAGATAACATGTCTAGGGTTTTTCTCCAAAAAGCTATATATACTAAGTGCTAATGAACCGGGTCAGCCCGGAACAAACCGGGTCCTGACCCGGCTTTAGTGGGTAAAGTGGAATTACTGCGGGTTGGTCCAGTGTCTCCCAGGTAGCATACCTAAGCCGCAGGATTTGTTACTTAGACATCTTGGCCGTTCTTCTTTTTGCTGCGGCTTGGACCTCTTTCACCAGGTAGCACGCCCAACTTGGAGTAAATTGCGAACATTTGTGCGGCTTGGTCTTCTTTGTTCCCAGGTAGCACGACTAAGCCGCAGCTTTTATGACTTAGACAACTCGGCCATTCCTCTTTTTACTGCAGCTTGGACCTCTTTCACCAGGTAGCACGCCTAACTAGGAGTAAATTGAGAGTGTATGTGCGACTTGATCTTCATGCTTCCCAGGTAGCACGCCCAAGTCGCAGTATTGTGGACTTAGCAATTTTCTTGCTCGGGAGCTTCAGACCTCATCCATTGATAGCTTACCCGCACTTCTCAACTCGCAGCATCAATTTCCAGGCATTCGTCTTCAGGCCTGCGAGTTAACCAAGTCGCAAGGCTTTCTCGCAGCATTCAGAGCAGCTTGGACCACTTCGCATTCCGGAGATTGTAACGTCTACGATAATTGTCCGAATTGAGTGATTCTAGTTGCAGAAGATAGAGGACTCATATATCTCCAACTTTGGTGAAGGAAGCTTCGGTGCTTGGGAAGTGGAAGGCTTCCTGGAGGGCTCATCTTTGCAGTGAATTTACACGATCAGAGAGAGGCGTCTAGACATGTGTCCATTCCGGAGACCGTATCTTCCTGCTCATAGCTCCGAATTGAATGTTATATGACGTTCTGGAAATAGGACTCAAATATCTCTGATTCTTATGAAGGCTCCGTAAACTGATTCGGTCTGGAAGTGCACCGTCCTTGCCATTACTCGGAGCTCATCGGGTCGGTCCAAAACGGCAGCGAGACAGGCGTACCTTCCGACGAGCTTAACTCTCTGCTCACGTGTCAGAATTCCATGATTTTACTTGCTCTAGAACCGTGATCCAAACCTCTCCAACTTTGATGAAGCACCTGACAACTGAATCGGACCGGAAGGTTCCCTGGACAGGCGATCATTCAAGAGTATCGGATTGCTCCGGAATGGATGCGAGAGAGGCCTGTCTTCCGGTGACCGTATCTTTCATAGGAGAGTTTTGGTGTAGCTAAAGGAATAAGAAAACAAGTAAATGATGCATATCCTCCCACATTTATGACTCTCTACTTCTTCTTTGTAAGCTCAAAACTCCCTCTTGTCAATATAGTACCATTTTGGATCAGAATACAACTTTTCTTAAACAGAGTCCCAGTTTTCTGATTTTCGTAGGAGAGTTTTGGTGTAGCTAAAGGAATAAGAAAACAAGTAAATGATGCATATCCTTCCACATTTAGGACTCTCTACTTCTTCTTTGTAAGCTCATAACTGCCGCTTGTCAATATAGTACCATTTGGATCAGAATATGACTTTTCTTAAACAGAGTCCCAGTTTTCTGATTTTCGTAGGAGAGTTTTGGTGTAGCTAAAGGAATACGAAAACAAGTAAATGATGTATCTCTTTCCACATTTAGGACTCTCAGTGCTCCAAATGCCCTGATTCAACCTCTCCTGGGTTCGTGACTCAATTATCTCCAACTTTGCTGAAGACTCTATAAGCTGAATCGGCCGGCAAGATCTTCCGGTGACGCGATTTCCGAAATATAGCTGCACCCGGGAATTTTGGCCGAGAGACTTGACCGCGGTACATGTTTTTGGCCGAGAAATCTACCCGCGGGAAGGATTTTGGCCGAGAATCTTCGGCCATCAGTACATCATTTTGCCGAGAAACCCAAAATTGCTCCTTTTCACCATTTTTGATCATTTCAACTCCATTTCTTCATCTGAATCACATCCTCCACTCCAAATAGGCTCCAAAAGCACATGATTAACACTCCAAACCATGCAAAACTCTCTTGGACCTAATGCAATCTCCTAAGTCCTAAAACAATGCTTAAAGACCTAAAATGCATGCAAATGAGACATGATTTGGACTAGAATATGTACATTAAATGATGCAATTTATGAATATATCATAATGTCTAAAGATATGATGGAGAAGCTAAAGGTCAAGTCTATAACGTCTTACCCTTCTTCTATCACCTTTGCTGATTCCTACTCCAAGAAACCATATGGATTTTTAGAAGACTATCCACTTCAAGTTGGTGAATGTGTAATCCCCACTGATTTTGTCATCATGAAGATGAAGAAGACCAAAGAGCTCCCCCTATTGCTTGGAACTGCATTTCTCAACACCACTGGTGCAATGATTGACTTTGATACTCAAAGAGTGGTGCTTACAAAGGTGGATAAGGATGCCTTTTACCCTGTTCAACCTTTAGCTGAATTTGGTGGATCAGTTGTCCAAGAGATAGAACCGCCTAAGGTACTTGAGATGAAGTATGTGGGAAGTGCTGAGATTTTAGATGGATCCCAGTCTCTTTTAGCTGTGGAAAATGAGAAAGAACCCCACATCAACTCTGGTTACAAATATGAGAATGGAGGGCCATTGATCAGAGAAAAAGATATCTTGCTCTCATGGTCTCCTACACTTAGTGATCTAAGGATGATAAACACCAAAAGTGATGGCTCAGCATCAGAAGACAAGAGTATTAAACCTGATATTTCTTCCCAAGACTTTGATCTCACTCCTTGGGTTGATGATGATGGATCTCTGAAGTATAAGCTGGATTGCAATGGGAAACCAGGTCTGTTTGCTGAAGTGAGGGCATGTCTCACAAAGGCAATCTTTGATAAAGACCCAGATGGTATTCAAGAGCTGGTGGACAAAGGTCTCAAGATGGGATCTCAAGGACAAGGGTCTAATGGTTCCCAAAGGCAGCAAACCAACTCAGCTTTCTTGCTCAGGACCATTGAAGTGCTGAAAAGCATCAGTGCTCAACCTCACCCCAGCTAAAAACAGGTTTTTCAAAGTCAAACTTAGTGACTTTAAACAAAGTGCTCTTGGGAGACACCCAAAGCTTATCCTTGTATATAATCTTCTTAATCTTTTCTCTTCTTTTTCATGTTTTGGATATTTTGATGGGTTTTGTGAAGTGTTTTCAGGTCTAAGGTGACTAAGGAATGATGTGGTCCAAGGACAAATTGAAAAGGAGTCTGTGAACAAGCTGAGGAAGGACTTAAGGAATGAAAACTGGTGAGCCGCCTGGTGTGCTACTTGGGTGTGCGAGTTGGTCCAAGACAAGTCCATGCCGCACAAGGGAGTTCAGGCCAAGCCAAGCCCATCTCCAGTGATGTCTGGCCTCATCTGGTGCAGATACTCACTCCCCTTTTGCATAAGAACCACACCAGGTATCACTCCAAACACTTGTAAATGAGCATTTAGCATTTTTCTTTATCTTTTGCATTTCATGTTTGATTTCTCCTCTTTCTCATGCTTTTATAACACAAGGGACTGTGTTTTTTAAGTGTGGGGGAGGGGTTTTGTGTTTACTAATCATGTTTTCTCTTGTTCTTATTTTGATTTGCATCTTGAGTCTGCATATAAAAACCAAAAAAATTGAAAAATCAAAAAAAAAAAAAAAAAAAAATTTCACAAAAAAAAAAAAAAAATTTCACAAAAAATAAATGATCATGTAGTTGCATTCACATTTTTTAGGATTTAGTCTAGTTTGCATCATATAGGTTGCATCTTGCTGGGAGTAATGATAGTTTTTCCTTGAGAGTACATGACTTTGAAAATTTGGACCAAATATGCTTGTGAAATGATTTCTGTGCTTGTAAGGCTTGAAATGATTTGAATCTGAGAAGCAAGTTTGAATTGAACTCAACCCTAACAAATGAAAACCCTGAACTTGACTTGAAATTATCATTTGATGCATTGTTTGAATAAGCTTGTGGATACCAATATACATATTTGAGCTAGAATCCTGTTTTTACCATCCTCTTCCTTAGCTCAAATAGCTGAATCTGCATAATAGATCAGTTTTCCTCACCCTGAACCCATCCTTCTTTCAAGCCAATTGTTTGTGTGTGATTGAGAGGCCACCTTGGACCAAACTTAGCAGAAAGTGTTAGGTTTAGGGCGACAAGGGCAAGTCTCATTGAGTGCTAAGTTCCATCATCAAGGAGCTGAGAGATTTGGCAAGAACTAAGTGTGGGGGAATACTTGTTGGTGAGTGGAAAAAGGAGAGATGAGTGGAAATAAAAGGAGAATGGTGAGAACTTGGGGATAGAAAAAGAAAAGAAATCATTCTTGGAGTTTTGAGTCAAAGAAAGTGAGCTCTAGTGTTTTGAAAAGAAAGAGTCTAGCCTCTAAGTGAAAAGAAAAGAAGCCAAAGAGCTCAAATGTTTTAAAAAAAGAAAGAAAAAAAGAGGTTAGAGGTTACAAAAGAAAGTGAAAAAGAGCTATGGAAAGTTTGAACTCCAAGACTTGTGTATGAAAAGGAAAAGAGAATCCCCTAGTGAGAGAAGAATAAGTGTGAAAAGTAAGCAAGTGAGGAAACTTTGAGTAGAGTGTGGGGTGGGATGAGTCCTTGCCCTTGTATGCATAGGTTGCCTTTTACCTTTAGCATTCTGCCAAAGTTTGGTCATTCATAGAGAGATCCTTTTGCTGCATTGAACCCACTCAGGCATTGATGAGATCATTTTAGTCTCACAACCTCACCTTAGCCAAACTATGTTTGTTTAAACAATGCATCATTTGATCCACTTGGTAAAAAGCTTAATGAATGTGAAAGAGTTGAGAGAGAGAAGAACTTGTGGAGATTCCTTGTTGAGTTGATATATATATCTGAGTATGGCTTTGCATTGCATAATTGAGCATGAACTTGAATTCTCATTGCGATCACTTCTCTCAAAAAGGAAATATGAACTCCCAATGCATTCAACCTCTCTCTCTCATTTGTTCTTTTTGCTTGAGGACAAGCAAAGGATAAGTGTGGGGGAGTTGATATGTTCATAATTTGCATCATTTAGGTTGCATATTTCATTCCAAATCATGTTTTATTTCATGCGTTTTAGGTCCTTAGGGTTTGTTTTAGAACTTAGGAGATGCATTAGGTCCCAATGAGTCTTTGCATGTTTTGAGTGTTTATCAGGTGTATTTGGAGCTATTTGGAGCTGAAAAGATGAATCCAGGAAGTGGAATGGTGATCAAGGCTTGAAAAATGGTGAAATTAGGTTTTTGGAGGTTCTCGGCCATTCTCGCGTACCAGGAAGGTTTTTATCGGCCATTTTCATGTACCGCGGGTAGACTTTATCGGCCAAAACGCGTACCGGCTATTGAATCTATCGGCCAAAATCTCCGGGTGCAGACACGTTTCCGAAATCGCCCGTCCGGGGAACCTTCCGGTCCGATTCAGCTGTCGGGTGCTTCCACAAAGTTGGAGAGGATTGGATCACGGTTCCAAAGCAAGTGGAATCATGGCAGTCGGACGCGTGAGCAGAAAGTTAAGCTCGTCGGACGAAACCCCTGTCTCGCTGCTGTTTTGGACCAAGCCGATGAGCTCTGAAGAATGCGAAAGACGGTGCACTTCCAGCCCGATTCAGTTTTCAGGGCCTTCATGAGAATCAGAGACATTTGAGTCCTCTTTCCAGAACATTCGAGATCATTCAATTCGGATTTATGAGCAAGAAGATAACGTCTCCGGAATGGACACATGTCTAGACGCCTCTCTCTGATCGTGTAAATGCACTGTAAAGATGAGCCCTCCAGGAAGCCTTCCACTTCCCAAGAACCGAAGCTTCCTTCACCAACATCGGAGATATAGGAGTCCTCTCTCCTCTGCAACCGGAATCACTCAATTCGGACAAGTATCTTATGAGTTACACTCTCCGGAATGCAAAGTGTTCCAGACAGCCCTGAATGATGCGAGCTAAGTGAAACATGACACGGTTTGAATGCCACGGTCTGGGACTTGACCGTGGTAACTTTTACACACCTTCGGCGATTGACACGATCTTCATGCCACGGTCTACACCTGACCGTGGCAAACAAACACTTGGCTGGGAGGAACTTTACAAGCATTCGGGTTTTGACACGGTTTGAATGCCACGGTCTGGGACTTGACCGTTGCAACTTTTACACACCTTCGGCGTTTGACACGACCACTTGCCACGGGGCTTGACCAAGAGCTACTAGACCGTGGCAATCCAAGAAGTTCATCACCCAAACCCAGAAAAGAAGAGACACGGCCACTAGACATGGTGTAAATCAAGCCATGGCAACCTTGATCATGAAGAATCTGTCCAAGAACTTTGACACTATCAGTTTGCCACGGTCAGTTTGCCACGGTCTGTCCAAGCATCATCTGAGCGTGGCAAACCACACCACTATCCATCAAAGCCGGGTCAGGACCCAGTTTGTCCTGGGCTGACCCGGTCCGCAAGAGACACTATATATGCTTTTTAGGGTTTTTTTCCAAGACTTAAGCTTTGTTTTCTCTTGTTTCTCTTTCCTTTTTAGTGTAAAAACGAGTTTGATTAAGAGATATCTAAGGGATTTGATCATTCCAAAGCTGTTTCTCATCATCTCATCATCTCATTTCTGCTTCTAATCATGATTAACATCATCTCTTGCAAAATATTAGATGTGTTTTTCATGATTAGTGAGTAGTCATCTTTTAAACTTCTAGGTGTGTAGATTAGGGTGCTTAGATGATTGATTTGTGATGTTTAGGGTCTAGATTCTCATTTCATTTCCTTAGTTAGCTGCTCTTAATGCTAGATCTCTCATTATAAGCTTGATCTAGAACTTAGGCATTTCTCCACCCACAAGGTGTTTGATGAAATGCCTGAATGAGCTAACTTAAGGGTTTATGCCTTTTTCATCATGGGAATGATTTGTTAAATGCATGAATGACATATTAGAACTGTTTCTTAATGCTCATTGATTCATATTTCATAAATGATGATTTGGTTTGAAAGTGGATTAGTGTAGAGATTAATGCCTTCATGAGAGGATTAGTCTAGATTAGAGTTCTAAGTTGAAATGTTTGAGATCATGTGATTGCTTGTTATGTCTTTCTGTATAAGATTCAGTCTTCTTGGTTGAGAGATTGTTTGGTCACTTATTAGGCTTGATGCATTATGCTTGCTGATTGCTTGATTATATCTAATGGTTGTTAGACTTGATTAAGTGATTTGCAAAGGGATTATTGTCATGGGAATGAATTAATCTGATTAAGAAGCCTAGACTAAAGAGTAGCAAGTGTTGCATTATGTTCTTAGCATCATGATTCAATATCTAAAGCACCCTAATCAATGATCACATCTAGAGGTTTAGCTTTTATCATTTGCTTAATCACATCATCTTGTTTTGTTTGCTTGCTTAGTTCATTAATCATAGCTTTTTTTGTTTCTTGTTTTATGCGTTCTTCTTACTTTGTTCACACCAAAACTCATCTTTGATTACTTGACTTAAGAACTTATCACATAAACTAGTGCCTCACTACCACACATATGGATTGACACCCCTTATACTACTTTGACAAGGGGATTGATAACCCTTATTAAGGCCTGAAAACCTTACTTATCAGTGGAAAAGGAACCTGAACCAGAAAAGATATATGTCTCACCACCTCCATACCAACCCAAACTCCCATTTCCAGAGAGATTTAAGAAGCAACTTGTAGACAAGGCCAGAGCTGTATTTGAGAAGGCACTCAATGAGACACCACTCACAATGCCTCTCATTGATGCATTTCTAATGATGCCAAAGATGGGTAAGTTCTTAAAGGATGCTATTCTGAACAAGACTAAAGAGATTCAAGGTATGGTGGTACTGAGTCATGAATGCAGTGCCATCATTCAAAGAAAGTCCATTCCAAGAAAGCTGACTGATCCAGGGAGTTTCACACTCCCTTGAGCCATTGGGCCTCTACTATTCTCTGGATGCCTCTGTGATCTGGGAGCATCTTTCAGCTTGATGCCATTCTCTATAACAAAGAAGCTTGGCTTTAGATTGTTCAAACCTGCAAGAATCTCTCTTGTCCTTTCAGACAGATCAGTTAGGTTACCTGTTGGGATGTTGGAAGATCTTCCTGTCAAGATAGGTGGTTTTGAGGTTCCAACTGATTTTGTTGTGCTAGAGATGGATAAGGAACCAGTTGATCCTCTTATCTTGGGCAAGCCATTCTTGGCCACAGCAGGAGCTATTATTGATGTGAGAGGTGGCATCATAGAGCTTCAACTTGGGTCTGAGAAGCTTAAGCTTGATGTGAATGAGATGATGAAGAAGCCCACCATAGAAGGTCAATGCTTCTATGTGGAGACAATGGATCAGTTGGCTGATGAGTTGCTTGAGGAACTGAATACTGATGACCCTCTTCAAGCTGCTTTAACCCAAGAACAATGAGACCATGGATTCTTAGCAGAAGAAAGTGAAGGGTACAAGCTGTATTTGGACAATGCTAGAGAACTTGGTCCTGAGACAAGGTTTTTGGAACTGGAACAAAGTGGCCCTGAGGTCTTGGATATCAGAGGATCAGACACAAGCCAAGGAGCAGTCCAAGCAGTCATGGCCGTTGTTAGCAGAATTAAGGAAACATAGAGGAGCCATTGGCTACTCTCTGGATGACATTAAGGGTATCTCTACCCTCCCTATGCACTCATAGGATTCACTTAGAAGAAGAGTCAATGTCATCCATAGAGCACCAAAGGCGCCTCAATCCCAACTTAAAAGAGGTGGTTAAGAAGGAGATACTCAAGCTCCTTGAGGCAGGGATAATTTACCCAATCTCTGACTCAAGGTGGGTATCTCCTGTTCACGTTGTGCCCAAGAAAGGTGGGATTAAAGTGGTTAAAAACGAGAAGGATGAGCTGATAGATACTAGGACCATAACTGGACACAGAATGTGTATAGACTATAGAAAGCTCAATGCAGCCTCTAGGAAGGATCATTTTCCTTTGCCTTTCATTGATCAGATGCTAGAGAGGCTTGCAAACCATCCCTTCTTTTGTTTTCTTAATGGGTACTCGGGTTTCTTTCAAATCCCCATAGATCCCCGAGATCAAGAGAAAACAACATTTACTTGCCCTTATGGCAAATTTGCATACAGGCGCATGCCTTTTGGTCTTTGTAACGCCCCTGCCACTTTTCAGCGTTGCATGATGCATATATTCTCTGACATCATTGAAGAGAAGGTGGAGGTGTTCATGGATCATTTTTCTGTCTATGGCTCCTCCTTCTCGGATTGTCTCTCTATTTTGTCACAGGTATTGGAGAGATGTGAGCAGCATAACTTGGTGTTAAATTGGGAGAAATGCCACTTCATGGTGCAGGAAGGAATTGTACTTGGGCATAAGATATCTGAGAAGGGCATAGAGGTTAACAGAGCAAAGGTGGAAGTGATGGTGAATCTGCAAACTCCCACTTCAGTCAAAGGGCTAAGGAGTTTCCTTGGGCATGCAGGGTTTTACAGAAGATTCATCAAAGATTTCTCAAGAATAGCCAGACCCTTGACAAGGCTGTTGTGTAAAGAAGTTGATTTCATCTTTGATGCTGAGTGTGAAGAGGCCTTCAAGATGATCAAGGATGCATTAGTCAGTGCACCAATTGTCCAAGCCCCAGACTGGTCCCTTCCTTTTGAGGTTATGACAGATGCATCTGATTTTGCAGTTGGAGCTGTACTTGGCCAGAGGAAGGATAAGAAGCTTCATGTCATCTACTATGCCAGTAGAACACTTGACTCTGCCCAAGAGAAGTATGCTACCACAGAGAAGGAAATGTTGGCAATAGTCTTTGCTTTTGATAAATTCAGAAGCTACCTGGTGGGATCAAAAGTCATTGTATATACTGATCATGCAGCCCTCAGATATCTGATGACCAAGAAAGATGCTAACACTAGACTATTGAGATGGGTCCTTCTACTTCAGGAGTTTGATATGGAAGTACAAGACAAAAAGGGTATAGAGAATGGAGCTGCAGACCATCTATCTAGGTTGAGAGTAGACTCTGAAGTTCCTCTTAATGACAGTCTTCCTGAGGAATCATTGATGGTGCTCAACTCTTATTTGGAGTTTGAAGAAGTGGATAGCATCCAAGAGAAGAGAATGCCCTGGTTTGCTGATATTGTGAACTTTCTTGCTTGTGGAGTGGAACCACCTGAACTTGATGCTTACCACAGAAAGAAGTTCTTCAGAGATGTCCAAAGATACCATTGGGATAAGCCCTACCTGTATGTCATGAACAGAGATCAGCTGTATAGAAGGTGTCTTGCTGAGGAGGAGATGCAACCTGTGTTGCAAGAGTGTCATGGTTCAGCTTTTGGGGGTCACATGGGAGCATTCAAGACTGTGGCCAAGGTCCTTCAGAGTGGGTTTTTGTGACCCACAATGTTCAAGGATGCTCAGATGGTTGTTTCAGCCTGTGATGCCTGTCAGAGGCATGGGAACATTTCAAAGAGGAGTGAGATGCCCCTAAACCCAATACTAGAGGTTGAGATCTTTGATTGTGGGGGAGTTGACTTTATGGGGCCTTTCATCTCATATTATGGGAATCAGTACATACTAGTGGCTGTGGACTATGTGTCCAAGTGGGTTGAGGCCATTGCTTCCCCTACCAATGATTCCAAGGTAGTGGTGAAGTTGTTCAAGAACATTATCTTCCCAAGATTTGGAGTACCAAGGGTTGTTATTTCAGATGGAGGATCTCATTTTGTGAACAAGACCTTGGAGGGATTGCTGAGAAAGCATGGAGTGAAATACAAGATAGCTACTCCTTATCATCCTCAAACTAGTGGCCAGGTTGAAGTATCTAACAGATAGATTAAGGTCATTCTTGAGAGGACTGTTAGCTCAAGCAGAAAAGATTGGAGCAAAAGGCTGGATGATGCATTGTGGGCTTATAGAACAGCCTTTAAGATTCCAATTGGGACATCTCCTTTCAATCTGCTATATGGGAAGAGCTGTCACCTTCCTGTTGAGCTGGAGTACAAGGCTTTGTGGGCTGTGAAGTTGCTGAACTTTGATATCAAGACAGCTCAAGAGAAAAGGGTCATTCAACTCCATGAACATGAAGAGATCAGGCTGGGGGCTTTTGAGGGCTCCAAGATTTTAAAGAAAAGACCAAGGCTCTGCATGATCAAAAGATTCTGAAAAGGGAGTTCAAGGAAGGTGATCTGGTGTTGCTGTTCAACTCTAAGCTTAAGTTGTTTCCTGGAAAACTTAAGTCTAGATGGTCTGGTCCCTTTAAGGTTCTTGAGGTCAGGCCATATGGAGCTGTTGTGTTAGAGGGAAAGAATGGTCAAGAGTTTGTGGTCAATGGCCAAAGGATCAATCACTACCTGGTCTCACAACGGAAGGAGGAAGCTACATCAGTTCCCCTTCTTGATCCACCACCAGCCTGTTAAACAGGTTTCCAAAGTCAAACTTAGAGACTTTAAACAAAGTGCTCTTGGGAGACACCCCAAGCTTATCCTTGTACATAGTTCTTTTGATTTCTTTTCTTTCTTTTATGTTTTAGAACTTTTTGATGGGTTTTGTGAGTTAATCTCAGGTTCTAGGTGATTTTTTGGAGGCCATGGCTCAGGGAAAAATGGAATGGAGCATGTGAGAAGGCTGAGAGAAGTGTTTAAGGCCTGAAAACTTGAAGGACGCCTGAGTGCTACCTGGGCGTGCGGCTCAGTCAAGTCATGAACCAACTCGCATGCAAGCTCGCAATTGAGTCCGACTTGGTTTTGCGGGTTATTCACCTGGCACCAAGAGATTTGAGCACGAAGAAATGCTAAGTGTTGGAGCATGCGAGTTGGTAATGCGGGTCAGATGCAAGAGAGCCCAGTCCGCACTTCTATTCGCAAATTACACCGGCTGGGTCGTGCGGATCGGCTTGACATGTCCCAGGAGGCACACCAGGAGAGGGAATCCGAAGTGTCTAAGTGTAGAATCCTGCGAGGTAGGTGTGCAGCTCAGCAAAGGAGAGGCCAGGGCGCATGGACATCCGCAATTCACACCGGCCTGGGCGTGCGAGAAGAACCAAGAGCATCCAGGCCGCACAAGAAGAACAAGATGTAAAACCAGTCTAAGTGCTCAGACCTGCGGCTTGGGTGTGCGGCCTGGATCAAGGAAAGACCAAGCCGCACTGACACTCGCAAATCACATCGATTGGGTCGTGCTAGCTGATGTCCAAGAGCCCAGGCCGCACACCAAACAAAGAACCATGAGGCGCCTAAGTGTAAAACCATGCTACATGGTCATGCGGCCTAACTCACGAAGGGGCCAAGGCGCACGAAGGCTCGCAATTCACAACGAGTTGGTCATGATAGCTGGTTAATAAAGGTCCCAGGCCGCATAAAAAAAAAGAGGGAACCCGAGGTGTCTAAGTGAAAGATCCTGCGACTTGGTAATGCGGCCTAACTCACGAAGGTACCAAAGCGCACAAAGGCTCGCAATTCACACCGGTTCAGGCATGCGGCTCAGCTTGCCATCACTCCAGGCCGCACACAAAAAGTAGAACACAGAAACGTCTAAGTGTGAGAACATGCGGCTTGGTCATGCGGGTTAGACACAAAGAATCCCAGGCCGCATGAGAGCTCGCAAATTACACCGATTGGGTCATGGGGCTTAGCTCGGTGTTCACCCAGATCGCAGTACGAGATGGAGGATGAGATCGTGCAACAAAGATTTAGTGCGACTTGGACGTGCGGGACAAGAAGAAGAAGGGACCAAGTCGCACAAGAATCCACGTTTTACACCGAGGTGGTCGTGCGGCTCGGTCACGGGAGTTCTACGTCGCACAAGGAGAGAAAGGATTCCGGTCAATGAGCAAAGGACAGGTCAAAGCCTTGACTGGTCAAAGTAGATCTATTGACCACCAGTCCAAAGGCTAAACCTTGTCCCACACTCTCTCTTCCTCACCAAAACCACGAGTTTGCTCCCTTTTCCTCATTTTTTTCCATTGTTTTCATCATAACTCTCTCAATTCTCCACCAAATTCGTTGATTCAAAGTGCTCTGAACTCGTTTTGAGTTGTTAACATCATCCTGATTGCATTTCGAACTCGTTTGCATCATAATCCCAAGGTATTTACTCTGTTAAAATTCATCTTTTTCCATGTTCTTCAATGGTGATTTTTGAACTTCAAGGTGTGGAATCGATTTTGATAGGTTGTTTTAGACCTTGTGATTATTTTTATAAATTCTAGGGTGTTAGATAGTCATAGAAAACAGAGCACTTTATTGGTGATTCATTGTTCTTGAGTTTTGAAAATTGTTGCAAGTTAATTCATGAAAAATCGATTTTTCTTGGAAAAGAAATGAACTTGTTTCTTGCTGAGTCCTTGCTTTGCACCCTTGTGTTTTGCATTCCTATGAACTTATTGGACTGATGCTTGGTTTGAGAAACTTGTTCATGTGCCTTGGAAATCGATTCTTGTAACAAATGTTTTTCAAAATTTTGGAGAATTTTGTGAACCTTGATCTTGTGCTAATCTTGTTTTTGAGGAATGTCTTGGCAGATGACTGAAAGAACCAACTCTCTAGCGAAGAAGAAGGGCACTGCATCCAAGGACAAGGTTTGGTCTCAGGGTCATCACAGCCAAAAGGAAAAGGCCAAGTCACCAAGAGAATCACAAAGCAAGGAAAAGGTGAAAAAGCGCCGAAAAGGACAAGGCATGAAGAGAAATCATAGGTGGTTGCTTCTGGTTCCAAGAAGAAAAGGAAACAGTTGGCTGTGGTATCTGATGATGAACAGACTGAGAGTGGCTCAAGAAGCTCAGCTGGAGGTTCCCAAGGGACCATTGAAGATGCATCAAAGAGGATTAAGAAAACTGAACCAGAAACACCTGATTATCTGGCCAAGTTTCAACAAATGGGGATCCAGCAAGGGAGGTTCCCTGATGTGGACTTTCTGAAAAAGATTGGCATCTATGAAGATGTCAAAACTTTGCTTGGGAACATGGGCATTGAATCACTTTTGGAGATGAGAGAGATCACATATGAAGAGGAGTCTCAGGAGTTCTTGGCTTCTTTTGGTGCCTTTATGTACTACGCAAGGGATTCAAGGATTCTTCAATGGGATGGTCTTGGACACATGGAGTTTACTGTGAAAGGAAAGGACTACACAGTGTCATTCAGGGAATTGAGTGAGATATTTGGGTTTTCTGCACCTAGAAACATTCCTCTCTCCAACCAGGTTAATCTTAGAAAGGAAGATATTCAGGCTCTATGGAGATCAATAGCTTTTGGGAAGTACACAGCTGGAGCAGCTAAGTCCTCTTGGATAAGGAACCCAGTGCTGAAATATGTCCACAAGATCTTCTCTCACAGCTTCTTCTTCAAACTTGATGTTGGGAGAGTTCACAAGGGTGATCTGAATCTCCTTGGTGTGGGGCTGAAACAGTTGATGCCAACTCATGAAGATGGGAAGCCCTATGAAGGATATGCTTACACACCTTGCCTTGCCTCTCAATTAGCAAGGTCTTTTATGTTCCACAAAAAGTGCATTTGTGATATGTCTATATTTTACATCATTTAGGTTGCATTATAGAGTCCTCATCATGTGTTTTCTCATGTAAATTGAGTCTTTAGGCGTCAAAATAGGACTTAGGGCTTGCATTAGGTCCCAAAGAGTTTTGCATGTTTTGAAGTCTTTATCAGGAGCTTTGGAGACCAATTGGAGCCTAAGAAGAGGAACAGAAAAGAAAACAGTGAAGAAAAGGGTCAAAAATGGTGAAAACCGCTTGGAGGAATTTCTCGGCCAAATCTCGTACCAGCTGGTCGTAAACCTCGGCCAAAATGTTTACCGGATGCTCATTACCGGCCAAAAACCTTACCGATCGGCCAGAATCGAGTATCGAGTGCAAAAATACCACGGGATAAGTTTTTGACCGAGGCAAGGATTTTTACGACCAAAAAGCTTACCGCGGTACACAGCCCTCGGCCATTTTTCTTACCGCGGGAAGGTTTTTACGACCAAAAGTTGTCCTTGCCCGCACAATTCAGAGATCAACAATCCGGGGAACCTTCCGGTCCGAATCAGTTGGCGGGGTCTTCACCAAAGTTGGAGATAATCAAGTAACGATTCCAGAAAAGTTGGAATCATCCAATTCGGACCAGTGGAGAGAAAGATATGGCTTCCGGAGCATACACCAGCATTGCGCGTACCCGAGAGCTGAATGGCGAACTTCAAAGATCATGGCGGACGGAGCCCCTCCTGTCCGAACCAGCTTACCCGATCTTCATCAAAGTTCGAGATCCATGGAAGATCTTCTCATAACCTTTGGAATCGCTCAATTCAGAGCAAAGGCTTGGAAGATAGGGTCTCCGGAGTTCACATCAGTCTAAAAGTCTATTTTCCGGTGATTTGAATGCGGCGCAAAGATGTGAAATCCAGGAAGCCTTCCACTCCCCAAGCTCCGATGGTTTCTTCACCAAAGTTCGATCTTATTGAGTCATCTTGACTGTGGAACTGGTCCCAGAGCAATTGGAGTCGTGTGCTGAAAGTTACTGCTTCCGGAAGATGACATGGTCGATACAAGCCTAAATGAGTTGCGATACGCGCTAAGTGTTTTCACAAGCCTCGGTATCTTTACCTTGGCATCACTCAAGTCGAGGCTCATATCTTGGAAGTATTCTGGACTAGACCTCGTGCCAAAGCCTTGGCATGATTAGATCGAGGCATGCATACGTAAGAACTGAAGCTGGAAACGACTAAGTGTTGAAAGTACACCTCGGTGTAATGACCTCGGCGTGCATGCCGGACTGTGTTCTCCCAAGCACCTCGACATCTTGACCCCTCGACATTTTATCCCGAGGTCCCTTGTCACGAACCCAGAATCAAGAACAGAATGGCTCAAGAACACACATGTGAGGATGGATCAAAGACTAGGGTTCATGCATGTTCTTGACGTGTTTTTCACGAGATCTTCATCTGAATCCTGACTCACGTGCACACCTCGGCATAAAGACCTCGGCTTCACTTTCCGACACACCGTGGCACTCACCCATCAACCCAAGGAAGCAGTTCAGTACCCGGTTTGTTCCGGGCTGACCCGCGACACTTTCCCTTTGCTATAAATACATTTTGAGACTAAAAACCTAGTTATCTTATCTCTTATCTGTTTTTAGCTTTAAGAACTTGACTCTTTTGTGAAACTTGATTAATCTAATCCGATATCTCGTTTTTGCATCAGAATCTTGTTCTGTCTTTATTTCTTTTATCATCCAGCATCAAAACTCCTTATCATGACTAGCTGCACGTCTTGCAAAAGACTTAGTGAGCTCGTTATGATCAGTGAGTAGTCGTTTAAGCGGCTTTGGATAAGTAGATTAGGGTGCTTTCAAGATAGATTAGTGGGTTTAGGTGTCTAGTCTTGCATGTTTCATTCTTTAACCGACGAGATCTCTAGGCTGGATCCAAGCATATCACTTGAGGTTCAGATCTGAGGCATATCTCGCATCAAAAGTGTTTGTAGAAATGTCTGAACCACTCGGTTAAAGGTTTAAGAGTCTTTCATCGCGAGAGTGATAGTTTGTTCTCTTAAATGACATATTTGAACTGAATCTTATTGCTGATTGATTCGTGCTTCTCAAAAGAAATTTTGGTATGAAGGAGTATCAGTTTAGATGTTTAATACTTTCATGAGAAGATTAACATGCCTTGAGTTCAAAGTTAAATGAAATCGCTTGATAAAATGATTCATTAACCCATTAGTTTAACTTGGAAGCACCCGAGTCAAATATCCTGTCTAAAGCTTCTACCTTTATCATTCATTATCATCATCTGAATCACCTGTTTGTTGTTTGCATCTTGATTAGTTTAAATCTCTGTTTTTATTTAATTTTATTGCTTATTTGCTTGTTAATCATCGTCACCAAACTTTTACCTTCTTGTCTTGACTTAAGAGAACAAATGACATAGGCTAGTGTCTCGTTTACAAGCTTGGTTTGACACCCCTTATACTACTTTGACAAGGGGATTGATAACCCTTCTAAGAGCCTGGAAACTCTTAGTTATCAATTGGCGCCGTTGCCAACTTGTAGGAGCATTAGTCTCTTGTTTGTTCTTAAGTTCAAGCTTTTCTTTCTTTTTTTTTACTAACTCCTTTCCAAGTTCTTGTTTTGTTTTCAGGTGCATGAATACCAGGTCTCGGAGCACAGGATCGCTTTTCCCATACGACGATAACATCGACAGATTAGAAAGGCGAACTCGCGAGAGAGAACGGCACTTTGACAGACTTGGAATGGCAGAACAACAGCGAATGGAGCAACAGGCTCAGGCAGCCGAGCACCAGGCTCAGGCTAATCAGGCGCAGGCAGGAAGAAATGAACAACAAGCCTATGTTAATCAGCAACAGGCTCAAAGAAACGAACGGCTTGCTCAGCAAAACCAACACCAAGCGAATATAAATGAGCAACAAGCCCATCATGTTCATCCGCCACCGCCATAAGTTCAGAGACAACATCCTCCAATCTGTGTTCGAGAGAATGACCGAGCTAATGCGCACCAATACCGAGCTGGGATTCAAGCTCCACCAGTTCAAAACAACAACTTTGAAGTTAAAGCCTCCCTGCTCAATATGGTGCAAAACTCAAAGTTCCACGGTCTGGCTGGAGAAGACCCTCTCGAGCATCTAGATCAATTTGATCGGGTTTGCGACTTAACCAAGATAAATGGCGTCTCCGAAGATAGCTTCAAGCTATGCTTGTTCCCTTTCAGCCTCGGTGATAAAGCACACCAGTGGGAAAAGAATATACCGAGGGGTTCTATACAAACCTGGGAGCAGTGTAAACTGGCGCTCTTATCAAAGTTCTTTTCCACATCACGCACGGCTAAGCTCAGGAATCAGATCTCAAGTTTCACGCAGCACAACAACGAGAGCTTTAGTGAGGCTTGGGAACGGTTTAGGAGCTATACTAACCAATGCCCACACCACGGCTTCTCAGAGGCATCCCTCTTGAGTACTCTATACCGAGGTGCACTCCCCAAGATCAGAAACCAACTCGATACAGCTTCAAATGGGAATTTTCTTGGGAAAGAGATCAATGTGGCAATGGAACTAGTCGAGAACCTAACTATGTCCAATGACACATATGGAGAGGAATTTGACAGAGCAAACCGTACAGAGGGATCTACTGATGAACAGCGTATGAAAAAGGATATAAGAGAGCTTCAGAGCAAGCTTGACAAGGTTTTGATGGCGACTCAAAAGCCAATAAACTTTGTAGGCGAGTTTGATGAGCAAGGGCCAAGTTTTGACAATGTTAATGAAGATGGTCTAACACAAGAGGAGCTGAATTACATAGGGAATCAGCAGAGGTATCAGCGGTTTAACAACTACAACAGTAACCCAAACCTCTTATACAGAAACCCGAATGTAGCTAATCCCCAAGACCAAGTGTACCCTGCTCAACAACAACAACAAAGCTATGCTCAAAAGGCTCCTTTTCAGAATACCTTCCAGCCCAAGCAACAGTTCAGTGGGCAACAGCACGGATACACTCAGCAGAATCAACCGGCTCAGGGTAATAACTTCAACAACCAACCATAGCAACACAAGTTTCCACCAGGGTTCAATCCGCAGCCGATGGGTAATCAACAACAGATTCAGGGAACGGGTCAGAATCAGATGGGGAACGACGTCTGTGGGATATTACAGCAACTGTTACAGGGCCAGCAAAGGGTTGAGAGCCAGCACGCGACAATGCAGCAAGATATCAGAGAGCTTAAGCAGAATCAAGCTTCTACATCATCAAGAGGCCCGGCTTTACCGGGTAAACCGGAGCCGAACCCTAAAGAGTATGTGAACGCCATCACATTGAGGAGTGGTAAGGAATTACAAACTCCAACGCCTAAGACAAAGCTCATTGAGGCCAATGAGCAATTAGAGGGGGAGGCAGCCTCAGATGATGCGTGTAAAGAAGCGGATTTTGAGAAGGAACCGATCAAGGACAAAGGAAAAGAGGTGGAAAAGACAACCGAGCTTGAAAAGCCCTATGTTCCACCACCACCTTATCAACCCAAGATACCGTTCCCAGGGCGTTTCAAAAAGAAAATCTTAGACAAAGCCAAGGCGGTCTTTGAGAAACACTTGGAGAACACGCAACTCACCTTACCCATTATAGATGCTTTCTTAGCCATACCCCAGCTTGGGAAGTTTCTAAAGGACGCGATCCTCAACAAGACAAAGGAGCTCCAAGGTATGGTGATACTGAGTCATGAGTGCAGCGCAATAATACAAAGGAGATCTATACCAAGGAAGCTATCCGATCCGGGCAGCTTTACTTTGCCGTGTGCTTTAGGTCACCTGAAGTTCTCAAACTGTTTATGTGACCTTGGAGCTTCTGTGAGCTTAATGCCTTACACGGTGGCCAAGAGATTGGGATACAAAAGCTACAAGCCGGCCAAGATCTATCTTGTATTAGCTGATAGATCGGTTAGATTACCGGTGGGGTTGCTTGAGGATCTACCTTTGAGGATCGGTGAGATAGAAATCCCCACGGACTTCATAGTTCTTGAGATGGACGAGGAACCATTAGACCCTATCATCTTGGGCCGACCGTTCTTAGCAACCACAGGAGCCATAATAGATGTGAGAGGAGGAATGATTGAACTACACATCGGTTCCGAGACTATGAAGTTCAATGTGAAGGAGATGATGAAGAAACCGACCATTGGAGGTCAGGTTTTCTATGTGGAGGTAATGGTGGAGCTGGCTGATGAGCTCCTTGAAGAGTTAAACGCAGAAGACCCATTACAAGTGGTCTTGACACGTGAACAAAGCGAGCACGGGTACTTGAACGAGGAAAGCGAGGTGTACAAGCGTCTTTTGGACCAACCGAGGGAACTTGGAGCTGAAGCGAGGTTTTTGGAGCTCCACACGAGCAGCCTCGACATTCTAGACAGCGAGGAGTCCAAGGGAAAAGAAGAGACACCTCGGGATATCATGGCCGTGACAACTCATACCGAGGCCGATGGTAAACCGCGCGAGAATGAAGCGAAGGCCGAGGAAGCTGTTCCAAGCCAATGCAGCTTTGATGCCGATTGGAATGAGGCAGACGCACCCCCTGTTGAGCTCAAGCCTCTACCAACAGGGCTCAGGTATGCGTTCTTAGGTCTGAACTCGACTTTTCCTGTGATCATAAACGATAGCTTGCTTGAACATGAAGAACGTGCATTGCTTAATGAAATAAGGAAATTCAGAAGAGCCATAGGGTATTCCTTGGCTGACATTAGAGGGATCTCTCCTGATATATGCACCCACAGGATCCACCTAGAGGACCAAGCCATGTCCTCTATTGAGTACCAACGTCGCCTTAACCCGAACCTCAAAGAGGTGGTTAAGAAGGAGATACTAAAGCTCCTTGAGGCAGGGATAATATATCCAATCTCTGACTCTTGGTGGGTATCTCCTGTACACGTTGTGCCCAAGAAAGGTGGGATCACGGTGGTGAAAAACGATAGGGATGAACTCATAGCCCAAAGAACTATAACCGGCCATCGCATGTGCATTGACTATAGGAAATTGAATTCTGCATCAAGAAAAGATCATTTCCCTTTACCATTCATTGATCAAATGCTTGAACGGTTAGCTAATCATCCTTATTTCTGTTTTCTTGATGGATACTCTGGATTCTTCCAAATACCAATAGATCCAAGAGACCAAGAGAAAACCACATTCACCTGCCCTTATGGCACATATGCTTATAGAAGAATGCCATTCGGTTTGTGTAATGCACCGGCCACTTTTCAAAGATGTATGATGCACATTTTCTCTGATCTAATTGAAGAGAAAGTTGAGGTGTTTATGGATGACTTCTCCGTATACGGCTCCTCTTTCTCCGAATGTCTTGCTAATCTTTCTCAGGTTCTCAAGCGATGTGAGGAGCATAGGCTTGTCTTGAACTGGGAGAAGTGTCATTTCATGGTCCAAGAAGGAATTGTCTTGGGACACAAGGTATCAGAGAAAGGCATCGAGGTGGATAAGGCCAAGATCGAGGTGATGGTGAACCTACAAGCCCCGAATTATGTGAAAGGAATAAGAAGCTTCCTTGGCCACGCTGGGTTCTATAGACGGTTCATCAAGGATTTCTCCAAGATAGCCAGGCCCTTGACCAGGTTATTGTGCAAAGAAGTGGATTTCAACTTTGATGAAGAATGTGAGGAAGCGTTCAAGAGAATCAAGGAGGCTTTGATCAGTGCACCGATTGTACAAGCCCCTGTGATATGATCCTAGGTGAGGATCAAGCCCTGGACTACTCTCCAATGATTGTGATCTCTAAATTTGATGGTTTGAGGTATTGCGGAATGAAAAGAATGAATATGGCGCGAGGAAATATGATGTAACGCGGGGAAAACGCCTTGACACTTCTAAGAGAGATGAAAGATCTCTTAGACTATCAACAGAAATAAAAAGCTTGTAATGTAAGGATATAATCCGAATTCACTAATCAAGCTGGTGATCAAACGATTTAGAGAGAGTTTTAGAAATAAAAGGTTTGATAGATTGGAAAGAAAGACAAGAGCAATACATATAGAGTCTCGAACACATAGGAAATAACAAAGACAACTAAGACGACTTAAAAACTCAATGACTAAGACTTAGACTAGTTCGAATGTGAAAATAGGCTCCTCTCTTTCTTGATCGCATCTGGTGAACAAAATGGGCTAAGTTTCCATCAAGAGGCCTTTTGTGAAAGTGTTGTGAACAAGCCTCATTAAAAACCTTGTTTGGAAAACCCAATTGGGACAAAACCAAACGAAGGAAAAAAGAGCACAAGTCACAACACCTCTCTTGATGAACTCTTAAGTGGCTTGTATCACAACCAGTGTAGTTGGATTAGCACACTTAAGATTGCCCTGAATGGTGTGTAATAGCTTGCGAAAAGCTTGCTTGAACTTCATTGCTCTTGATCTCGTCATTGGACCAATCGGAAGATGCAAGTCTTTATCTTCGTCTATACTTGCTTCCTCGGGTTTCAGCTGCTCTTGGTCTTCATTCGATTCTGGTTCAGGCTCTCCTTGTTCTCCTTCAATCTCCTCCGTTCCTAAGCTGTTCTTGATCATATCATCCTCTCCCACTTGAAAAGGATTTGTCCTCAAATCTGTATCTTCTGCAAGAAAAGGAACTAAGTCAGAATCATTGAAGCTTGAACTCACAGAATACTTACCTTGAAGGTCCAGCTGGTAGGCATTGTTATTGATCTTTTTGACGATCTTGAAGGGTCCATCGATTCGCGGCATAAGTTTAGACTTTCTTTCATTTGGAAATCTTTCTTTTCTTAAGTAAATCCACACCATGTCTCCTTCTTCAAAGATCATCTCCTTTCGGTTCTTGTTAGCATGCTTGACGTAGTACTTAGTCTTATTCTCAATGTTGATGCGCGCCTTCTCATGGATCTTTTTCACTAGCTCTGCCTTTTTCTTTCCATCTAAGCTAATTCTTTCACTCAAAGGTAAAGGCATTAGATCCAAAGGTGAAGTAGGATTGAACCCGTAAACGATTTCAAATGGTGAGAACTGAGATGCAGAATGCTTAGCATGATTATAGGCGAATTCTACATGTGGTAAACATTCTTCCCAAATTTTAAGGTTCTTTTTAATCAATGCACGCAACAAGGTGGACAAAGTTCTATTAACTACTTCAGTTTGACCGTCAGATTGCGGATGACATGTGGTAGAGAAAAGCAGTTTAGTTCCTAGCTTAGACCAAAGAGTTTTCCAAAAGAAACTAAGGAACTTAGTATCTCTATCAGAAACTATAGTTTTAGGCATGCCATGCAATCGAACGATATCTCTAAAGAACAAGTTAGCAACATTCATGGCATCATCGGTCTTATTACATGGAATAAAATGAGCCATTTTAGAGAACCTATCTACAACCACAAAGATAGAATCCTTACCTGTCTTGGTCCTAGGCAATCCAACGACAAAGTCCATAGAAATATCGTGCCATGGATGCAAAGGAATAGGCAAAGGAGTATACAAACCGTAGGGTTGTTTCTTAGCCTTAGCTTGCTTGCAAGTAACACATCGTTCACATGTCCTCTTGATGTCTTTCTTCATATGTGGCCAATTAAAGTGTTCTTGGACTGTACTTAGAGTCTTGGCAACGCCAAAGTGACCCATTAGTCCACCTGCGTGAGCTTCTTTGACAAAAAGATCTCGAATAGAAGAGTTAGGTACACATAGACGGTTTTCAAAGAACAGGAAATCATCAGCTCTATAGTATTTCCCACTACCAAACTTCTCACACGAAGCATATATTTCTTTAAAATCAGCATCAGTAGGATATAGACTCTTAATGTGTTCAAAACCGAGCAGTTTAGTCTCTAAGGAATTTAAGAGAACATACCTGCGAGACAATGCATCAGCGACCACATTATCTTTACCTTTCTTGTACTTGATGACGTATGGGAAAGTCTCGATGAACTCGACCCACTTAGCATGTCTTTTGTTCAGCTTCTGTTGGCCTTTTAGATACTTGAGGGACTCATGGTCAGTGTGAATGACGAATTCTTTAGGCCAGAGATAGTGTTGCCATGTTTGGAGAGCTCTCACAAGCGCATACAGCTCCTTGTCATATGTAGGGTAATTCAGTGTAGCTCCTCCAAGTTTCTCACTGAAGAATGCAATGGGCCTCTTTTCCTGCATAATAACAGCACCAATACCAATACCTGAGGCATCGAATTCTATCTCAAAAGTTTTAGTAAAGTCAGGGAGAGAAAGCACCGGGGAATGAGTAAGCTTGTCTTTCAAGACTTGAAATGCTTCTTCTTGTTCTTGTTCCCATTTGAATCCCACATTTTTCTTGATAACTTCGGTGAGGGGAGCCGCTAGAGTGCTAAAGTCCTTGACAAATCTTCGATAGAAACCCGCAAGTCCATGAAAGCTTCTTACTTCACTAACAGACTTTGGACTTGGCCAATCTTTAATCGCCTTTATCTTTTCTTCATCAACCTTGATTCCATCTCACTCACAACAAAACCTAAAAAGACAAGGTTATCTGTTCCAAAAGTGCATTTCTTTAAATTCGCATACAAGGTTTCCCTTTTAAGCACTTCTAAAACCTTTCTAAGATGCTCCACATGTTCATCTAAGCTTTTGCTGTAAATTAAAATGTCATCAAAGTATACCACAACAAAATGACCTATGTAAGCTCTAAGAACATGATTCATCAACCTCATAAACGTGCTAGGCGCATTGGTCAACCCAAAGGGCATGACTAACCATTCGTATAAGCCCTGCTTAGTCTTAAAAGCAGTTTTCCATTCATCACCCTCTTTCATTCTAATCTGGTGATATCCACTCTTAAGATCTACCTTAGAAAAGATGCTAGAACCATGTAATTCATCAAGCATGTCATCTAATCTAGGTATAGGGTGTCGATACTTCACCATGATATTATTGATGGCTCGGCAATCTACACACATTCTCCAGCTGCCATCTTTCTTTGGAACAAGTAAAACAGGTACTGCACATGGACTCATGCTCTCACGAATGTGTCCCTTGTCCATGAGCTCGGTGACTTGCTTTTGAAGCTCTTTGGTCTCCAAAGGATTAGTCCTATAGGCTGGTTTGTTCGGAAGTGAGGCTCCGGGTATAAAGTCAATCTGATGCTCAATGCCTCTTGTTGGTGGTAAGCCCTGCGGATTCTCCTCTGGAAATACGTCTTTGAATTCCTGCAAAAGTAATCTTATCTTGCTAGGAATATCCTGCGTAGGCATATTTAGGTTAAAGCATTCTTTAAAAACTAGTAAATAGTTTGGAAGTTGACTTCCCTTTGGTTTGGTTATCATGAGGCTCGTTGATAGAGAGTTTGTAGAGATGGTTTGCACTTTTTTCTTCTTCATAGCGATCTGGTCTTGCTGAACTTCTTGAGGAATTAAGGGAACCAAAGTAGTTTTCTTGCCGTGATAGTCAAAGGAATAACGGTTTGTGAAACCATCGTGCATAACCCTTCTATCTGATTGCCATGGTCTTCCAAGTAAGATATGCCCCGCATCCATAGGCAAGACATCACACAGAATCTCATCCTGGTATTTGCCTATCGATATTGGCACCATAACTTGGTTTTTGACCTCCATTTCTCCAGCCTCATTCAGCCATTGTAGCTTGTAAGGTTTCGGCCTTTTCATTAGTTTCAAACCTAATTTTTCCACCATAGTGATGTGATCATGGACAGCACTGAAGACATAGAGCTCGAACCTGAGGAAAGAGAGCTTGTAGCTGAGGAGCAAGGGTCTGAACAAAAAGATGCTTTAGTCATTCCGAATGGGCCCATGACAAGATCAAGGACTAAGAAGCTTAAGGAGGCCGTAGGTGGAGTTCTAAGGCAAGCACAACACTCGGCTCAAGAGGGAAAAGAGTTCATCACAAATACTTTGGTTGTGATCCAAGTCCTTGAAGCTTAGTGGACTTGTGATCCAATCTTGTACTCTTTTTCCCCACCACTAGTTTTGTCCCAATGGGGTTTCTAGTGATGGGTTTTTAATGAGGCAAGGTTGGATCACTCTCTCAATAAGGTCCACTAAGTTTAGCCCAAAGAGTCGGCCAAGAGAAGAGGAGCGTATAGAGACATTTGAATTCAACTTAGACAGCTCACACTTGTATTTCCTAAGTATGCTTATTGATGGCCGAGACTCTCTTCTTTCCTTTATATTCTCTTGTAATCTCATTTGAGAAATCATCTTTCTTTTATCTAAAAACCTTTCTAAAGTAAGATCATTTGTTCTTTGAACATCTTAGTTTGTAAGTGTGTCATATCTCTCAAACACCCGATTCTTAGGTGTGTAATATCCTCAGAATTAAACCGGTAAATCAAAGGTCTTCCGCAGCGTTTGTGCGACCCATCGATTCATTCCTTTACTCTTCAGTTCATTGTAATTTCAGAAGATAAAGCTTGTTAGATCCAGTCTTTAGAGGGCCGATTCAGGGAGGTTCATATTAAGTGGTATCAGAGCACACTCTATTCACTGGAGAAGCGATTTCATCAGGTTGTTTCTATCCATTTCATTTTTTTGATCTCATATTCTTAGATCTATCAAGTCCGCATATAGATCTAGTGTTTATGATTGTATCATCAAGTTTCATCAGTAAATCTTTGGATCTTTTGAACTTCTATCATCAATTCACATCATCGGCAATATCTGTTTAAGTTCAAATAAAAACCGATCATATTCTAGGGTTTTAGGGTTCTTGAGGAACACAAAGAGTTCGTCTTTGCACTTAATCGAGTTTGGGACAAATCTCTAGTGATCTGTTTGTCTTTGGTCTCAGGAACTATGTCGGATCAGCACGAGGAGACCAGTGGCAATGGTGTCAATAAACTAATGATGGAGGCCATGATGGCCGAGATGAAGAAACTCATGACCTCTCAACTTGAAGAGTTCAGACAAGAAATGCAACATCATCAATCTGATTCGAGATCAAACAAAGAAACAAGGAGAAGAGATCATGGGAAAGAAAAGGTTCAAGAGCCAAATAAGAAAACTAGAGATGAGGAGGCCAATATATACTATGGCCAAGAGAGCAGCTCGTCTAGAAGTAGTAGAGGAAAGCATCGGCGAACTAAAGAGGATAAGGCTACGGTTCCCGACTGTTTAGGAGGCCTTAAGCTACGCATTCCTCCATTTCACGGCAAGAATGATCCTGATGCGTATCTAGACTGGGAAAAAAAGATCGAGCTGGTCTTCAATTGTCAACACTATACTGAGGTAAACCGAGTTAAGGTGGCGACAACAGAGTTCTACGACTATGCACTAAGCTGGTGGGATCAAATTGTGACTTCTAGAAGGCGTAATCAGCAGTATCCGGTTGAGTCTTTGTCGGAAATGAAATCTTTGCTTAGAAAGAGGTTTGTGCCGAGTCATTATCACCGGGAGCTACACCAACGAATCAGGAGACTCACCCAAGGCAGCCGTACGGTGGAAGACTATTATCAAGAGCTGGAAACTCTAATGTTGCGAGCTGAGATTACTGAAGATAGTGAAGCTACAATGTCTAGATTCTTGGGAGGACTGAACCGAGAAATCCAAGATCGTCTAGAAATGCAACAGTATGAAGAAATCGAGGAAATGCTACATAAAGCGATCTTGATCGAACAACAACTCAAGAGAAGGCATCCGGTTAAAACTAGCTATGGAATTAGCATTCCCACTAAAGCCAACTATCCAAAGGAAGAAAAGCCGAGTTACCAAAGAGATAACAAGACAGTGGTGAATCCAAAATCAGACGTCAAGCCACCGGTAATGACTCATGACATCAGAAGTAAGCCAGAAACTACCCCAACTCGTTCTAGAGACGTCCGCTGTTTCAAGTGTCACGGTCGAGGTCATTACGCGAATGAGTGCTCCAACAAGAGGGTAATAGTCCTCTTAGACAGCGGGGAAATTGAGTCGGAAGAAGAAAAGCTAGACGATTCTGAATCTAATGAGGAGTATGAGGCTATCCCGGCTAGTGGAGAATTACTTAGCTCGGAGAACATTAAACATTCAAAGCAAAGAAGAAGAACAAGAGCAAAGAGAAAACCTGTTTCATACCCGTTGCCTGGTCCAAGGCAAAGTCTGTAGTTTCATCATTGATGGAGAAAGCTGCACAAACGTAGCTAGTGAGGAGATGGTCAAGAAACTTGGACTAAAGATGACCAAGCACCCGAAACCCTACAAGTTGCGATGGCTTAATGAAACCGGGGAAATGAAGGTTCAAAACCAAGTCATGGTGCCTATCTCTATTGGAAAATATGAAGATGAGGTTCTGTGCGACGTGCTAGCGATGGAGGCTGGACATATCCTTCTCGGGAGGCCTTGGCAATCCGATAGAAAAGTATTACATGATAGCTTTACTAATAAGCATTCTTTTGTCTTTCATGGCAGGAGAATCACATTGATTCCTTTAACACCGCAAGAGGTATACCAGGATCAAGTCCAAATGAAACAAAAAGAGAAGCTAGCCAAGAAGTCTTCTAACTTCTTTCTACGGGCTGGTGATGTTAAGAAAGCTCTCGTTTTACAGCAACCTGTCCTCTTATTTGTGTTTAAAGAAGCACTTGCAAATATTACTGACCTGGCACCGGCTCTGCCGAGTAAAATGAACGATCTTTTGCAGATATATCAAGACGTTTTCCCTGAGGATAATCCAAAAAAGCTACCCCCGATTCGAGGCATAGAACACCAAATTGACTTTGTGCCTGGTGCATCGTTGCCTAATAAGCCTGCGTATAGAACCAACCCTGTGGAGACTAAGGAACTCCAAAGGCAGGTGAATGAGCTAATGGAGAAGGGACACATCAAGGAGAGTATGAGCCCTTGTGCCGTACCTGTGTTACTTGTGCCCTAAAAGGATGGGAGTTGGCGCATGTGTGTCGATTGTAGGGCGATAAACAATATCACGGTGAAGTATCGACACCCTATTCCTAGGCTTGATGATATGCTAGATGAATTACATGGTTCTAGTATCTTTTCTAAGATAGATTTAAAAAGTGGCTATCATCAAATTAGGATGAAAGAAGGGGATGAATGGAAAACTGCATTTAAAACTAAGCATGGGCTATATGAGTGGCTTGTTATGCCATTTGGGTTAACTAATGCACCTAGTACATTCATGAGATTAATGAATCATGTGCTTAGAGCATTCATAGGAGTTTTTGTGGTCGTGTACTTTGATGATATTCTAGTTTATAGCAAAAACTTGGAAGAGCATATTGATCATCTGAAATCTGTGCTAGATGTGCTTAGGAAAGAAACGCTTTACGCAAATTTGAAGAAGTGCACGTTTTGTACAGATAACCTTGTGTTTTTAGGATTTGTGGTGAGTGCAGATGGCATCAAAGTCGATGAGGAAAAGGTTAAAGCAATTCGGGAATGGCCAACCCCTAAGAGCATTGGAGACGTGAGGAGTTTTCATGGTCTCGCGGGTTTTTATAGGAGGTTTGTCAAAGATTTTAGCACTCTAGCTGCACCTCTCACTGAGATTATCAAGAAAGACGTAGGATTCAAGTGGGGATCAGCACAAGAAGAAGCTTTTACGGTCCTAAAGGATAAGCTCACCCATGCCCCTTTACTTGTTCTTCCTGATTTCCTTAAAACATTTGAAATAGAGTGTGACGCCTCTGGTATAGTCATTGGTGCAGTTTTGATGCAGGATAAGAAGCCTATAGCCTTCTTTAGTGAGAAACTCGGAGGATCCACTCTAAACTATCCAACTTATGACAAGGAACTATATGCTTTAATTCAGGCTCTTCAAACATGGCAACACTACTTGTGGCCCAAGGAATTTGTTATACATACCGATCATGAGTCTCTTAAACATTTGAAGGGTCAGCAAAAGCTTAACAAAAGACACGCTAGGTGGGTTGAGTTCATAGAAACCTTCCCTTATGTTATCAAGTATAAGCAAGGTAAGGACAATGTTGTAGCCGATGCATTGTCTCGCAGGTATACTCTTCTCTCTATTCTTGATGATAAGCTGATTGGCTTTGAGCAGCTAAAACATATGTATGCTTCTGATACTGACTTTAAAGAGATATACCAAGCCTGTGAAAAGTTTGCTAGTGGCCGATACTTTAGACAAGAAGGATTTCTATTCTTTGATAATCGCCTGTGTATTCCTAACTGTTCTATTCGAGACTTATTAGTCAGGGAAGCTCATGGAGGTGGCCTCATGGGACATTTTGGGATTGCTAAAACTATGAAAGTAATGCAAGACCATTTTCATTGGCCACACATGAAGAGAGACGTAGAAAGGATCTGTGCAAGGTGCTCGACATGTAAACAGGCTAAGTCCACACTTAAGCCTCACGGTTTGTATACTCCTTTACCTATACCTTCGCATCCTTGGGACGATATATCTATGGACTTTGTGCTTGGATTGCCTAGAACTAGGACTGGCAAAGATTCGATATTTGTTGTGGTTGATATGTTCTCTAAAATGGCACATTTCATAGCATGCAACAAAACTGATGATGCATCACATGTAGCTCAGTTGTTCTTTAAAGAAGTCGTAAGATTGCATGGTATGCCTAGGTCCATTGTGTCTGATAGAGATACCAAGTTCCTAAGTTTCTTTTGGAAAACCCTATGGTCTAAGTTAGGCACTAAATTATTTTTCTCAACTACTTGTCACCCCCAAACTGATGGACAAACCGAAGTAGTTAATAGAACCCTATCTACATTGTTGCGAGCTTTGATTAAAAAGAATCTCAAAACTTGGGAAGACTGTTTGCCGCATGTAGAATTTGCATACAACCATTCTGTTCATTCTGCTTCTAAGTATTCTCCATTCCAAATTGTCTATGGTTTTAATCCTTTATCTCCCTTGGATCTAATTCCCTTGCCTTTGAGTGAGCGAGAAAGTGTAGATGGCAAAAAGAAGGCTGAACTAATAAAGCAGATCCATGAGAAGGCTAGAATTAACATAGAGGAGAAGACAAAGCAGTATGTTAAACACGCCAACAAAGGCCGCCGCAAGCTAGTGTTTGAAGAAGGAGATCTCGTGTGGGTACACTTGAGGAAAGAAAGATTTCCAGCTGAAAGGAAATCTAAGCTCATGCCAAGAGTTGATGGCCCCTTTAAATCACAAAAAAAATCAATGATAATGCGTATCACATTGATCTTGAAGGTAAGTACAAAGTGAGTCCGAGTTTTAATATAGCTGACTTAGCTCCTTTTTATGCAGATAATCCAGATTTGAGGTCAAATCCTTTTCAAGAAAGGGGGGATGATGTGATCATGGACAGCACTGAAGACATAGAGCTAGAACCTGAGGAAAGAGAGCTTGTAGCTGAGGAGCAAGGGTCTGAACAAAAAGATGCTTTAGTCATTCCGAATGGGCCCATGACAAGATCAAGGACTAAGAAGCTTAAGGAGGCCGTAGGTGGAGTTCTAAGGCAAGCACAACACTCGGCTCAAGAGGGAAAAGAGTTCATCACAAATACTTTGGTTGTGATCCAAGTCCTTGAAGCTTAGTGGACTTGTGATCCAATCTTGTACTCTTTTTCCCCACCACTAGTTTTGTCCCAATGGGTTTTCTAGTGATGGGTTTTTAATGAGGCAAGGTTGGATCACTCTCTCAATAAGGTCCACTAAGTTTAGCCCAAAGAGTCGGCCAAGAGAAGAGGAGCGTATAGAGACATTTGAATTCAACTTAGACAGCTCACACTTGTATTTCCTAAGTATGCTTATTGATGGCCGAGACTCTCTTCTTTCCTTTATATTCTCTTGTAATCTCATTTGAGAAACCATCTTTCATTTATCTAAAAACCTTTCTAAAGTAAGATCATTTGTTCTTTGAACATCTTAGTTTGTGAGTGTGTCATATCTCTCAAACACCAGATTCTTAGGTGTGTAATATCCTCAGAATCAAACCGGTAAATCAAAGGTCTTCCGCAGCCTTTGTGCGACCCATCGATTCATTCCTTTACTCTTCAGTTCATTGTAATTTCAGAAGATAAAGCTTGTTAGATCCAGTCTTTAGAGTGCCGATTCAGGGAGGTTCATATTACATAGACTCGCTAGCCACGTTAGTACAGCTTCCACCATCTATTACTAAGCTGCAGACTCTTCCTTGCACCATACATCGGCTGTGAAATAAATTTTCCCTTTGCTCGTTTCCCTCAGGCTTAGTTTGAACATTCAGAGTCCTTCTAGTTACCAATAATTTTCCTCGAGCAGGCATCTCTATTTGTTCCTCATCTTCAGACTGTTCTTCTTCAGTTTCCACTTTTCCATTCTCTTTAATGATCATTATCTTCTTGTTGGAACAGCTACTCGCATAGTGACCATAACCCTTGCACTTGTAACACTGAATATCTCTATTCTTGGAGGTAGTCACCACTTCTTTTCCTTTGACGCTCTGTTCTTCACCCTTAGTCTTGAAGAATGGCTTAAACTCCTTTTGGAAACTCGTTTTCTCATCCTTCTGAAAACTTGGCTTGGTTGATCCGTAGCTAGGTTTATAGTTTCTTCTCTTGAGCTGTTTCTCGAACATAATAGCCTTGTGCAACAGTTCCTCTAGTTCCACGTAGTGATGCACCTCTAATCGATCAACAATTTCTCTGTTTAATCCTCCCATGAATCTAGCCATCGTTGCTTCCCTGTCTTCATGAATATCAGCTCTCATCATGAGAGTTTCCATCTCCTTGTAGTATTCTTCTACAGATCGGCTTCCTTGGGTTAAACTCCTGAGTTTGAAATGCAGTTCTCTGTGGTAATGACTTGGTACAAATCTTCTTCTCATGATCGCCTTCAATTGGTTCCATGATTCGATGGGATCTTCTCCGATTCTTCTTCTAGTCGTGACTAGGTTATCCCACCAGCTTAGGGCATGGTCTTTAAACTCTGTTGGGGCCAGCTTTATCTTGTGCTCGGTGGTGTAGTCTCAGCAGTTAAACACAAGTTCAATCTTCTTTTCCAACTCCAAATACTCTTCCGGATCAGCTGTGCCTCTGAATTCAGGAATCATGAGCTTGAGGCTGCCCATAGGGTCGCTAGACCTTGGCTTTCTTTCTTCTCTATCGCTTACTCTTCTTCTTGATGAACGAGCTCTAGAGGAGTTGCTGTAGTATTGCTCCGAAGCCGAATGGTCACTGCTCTTTCTTGGTTTGTCCGAAACCATCTTCTCCATGTCAGATCTCATATTTTCAAACTCCCGCCGCATAAGAGACATCATTTGAGTCATCATAGCGTCCATCATAAGTTTGTTTGTCGATCCGCTTGGGTTCGCGGGGTCTTCTTTCTCATGAGCCGATTCCTCCATTGTACCTGTTCAGATGACAAGTAAAAGAACCAGTAAAAGAGCTCGAAGAAAACACACGCTAGTTTTAAAATTGATCAAATTCGATACAGAACATGATACGACAATCGGACTTTTAGAAACCCTAATTCTCTCCATGAAAATTCTTTGAAATTCTGGATGACTTGTAATATAAACTAGAGAGATCAGATGCTAGAGAGCACAATTTGACTAGTTTCACATAAATTGTCACGATCAAAATAGAATATGAAAAGTCATAAAATCGTTAAACACGAAAAGACACAACCTGGGTTTGGAGATTTGCTCTGATACCACTTGATATGATCCTAGGTGAGGATCAAGCCCTGGACTTCTCTCCAATGATTGTGATCTCTAAATTTGATGGTTTGAGGTATTGCGGAATGAAAAGAATGAATATGGCGCGAGGAAATATGATGTAACGCGGGGAAAACGCCTTGACACTTCTAAGAGAGATGAAAGATCTCTTAGACTATCAACAGAAATAAAAAGCTTGTAATGAAAGGATATAATCCGAATTCACTAATCAAGCTGGTGATCAAACGATTTAGAGAGAGTTTTAGAAATAAAAGGTTTGATAGATTGGAAAGAAAGACAAGAGCAATACATATAGAGTCTCGAACACATAGGAAATAACAAAGACAACTAAGACGACTTAAAGACTCAATGACTAAGACTTAGACTAGTTTGAATTTGAAAATAAGCTCCTCTCTTTCTTGATCGCATCTGGTGAACAAAATGGGCTAAGTTTCCATCAAGAGGCCTTTTGTGAAAGTGTTGTGAACAAGCCTCATTAAAAACCTTGTTTGGAAAACCCAATTGGGACAAAACCAAACGAAGGAAAAAATAGAACAAGTCACAACACCTCTCTTGATGAACTCTTAAGTGGCTTGTATCACAACCAGTGTAGTTGGGTTAGCACAGTTAAGATTGCCCTGAATGGTGTGTAATAGCTTGTGAAAAGCTTGCTTGAACTTCATTGCTCTTGATCTCGTCAATGGACCAATCGGAAGATGCAAGTCTTTATCTTCGTCTATACTTGCTTCCTCGGGTTTCAGCTGCTCTTGGTCTTCATTCGATTCTGGTTCAGGCTCTCCTTGTTCTCCTTCAGTCTCCTCCGTTCCTAAGCTGTTCTTGATCATATCACCCTGATTGGTCTTTACCATTCGAATTGATGACTGATGCATCTGACTATGCCGTCGGAGCTGTCTTGGGGCAGAAGAAAGATAAGAAGCTCCATGTGATCTACTATGCAAGCCGCACCTTAGACTCGGCTCAAGAAAAGTATGCCACCACCGAGAAGGAAATGCTTGCCATTGTGTTTGCATTTGATAAATTCAGGAGTTATCTAGTGGGATCAAAGGTTACAGTTTACACAGATCATGCAGCCTTGAGATATCTGATGGCTAAGAAGGACGCTAAGCCGAGGTTGTTGAGGTGGATCCTATTACTCCAAGAGTTTGATATGGAGATACTTGACAAGAAAGGCATTGAAAACGGAGCCGCAGATCACCTCTCCAGGTTGAGGATTGAAGAACAGGTCCCAATTGATGATGCATTACCAGAGGAGACCCTTATGCTAGTCAGGTCTTACCTAGAAGTGGAGGAAGCTGATATGTACATAATTTGCATCATTTAGGTTGCATAAATCATTCTAAATCATGTTTTATTTCATGCATTTTAGGTCCTTAGGGTTTGTTATAGAACTTAGGAGATGCATTAGGTCCCAATGAGTCTTTGCATGTTTTGAGTGTCTATCAGGTGAATATGGAGCTGAAAAGATGAATCCAGGAGGTGGAATGGTGAGCAAAGCTTGAAAAAGTGGAAAAATTGGGTCTTGGGAGATTATCAGCCATTCTCGCTGGCCAGGAAGGTTTTACTGGCCATTTTCATGTACCGCGGGAAGCTTTACCGGCCATTTTCATGTACCGTGAATGAAGTGTATCGGCCAAAATCTCCGGGTGTGAACGTGCCTCAGAAATCGCCTGTCCGGGGAGCCTTCCGGTCCGATTCAGACGGCGGGTGCTTCATAGAAGTTGGAAAGCATTGGAGCACGGTCTCATAGCAAGTGGAATCGTGAAATTCGAACGCGTGAGCAGAGAGGTAAGCTCGTCGGAAGGAACCCCTGTCTCGCAGGTATTCCGGACCGAGCAGATCAGTTCTTAAGGATGCGAAGGACGGTGCACTTCCAGGCCGATTCAGTTTCCAGGGCCTTCATGAGAATAGAGACATTTGAGTCTTCTTTCCAGAACATCCGAGATCAGTCAATTCAAAGCTTTGAGCAGAAAGATACGGTCTCCGGATTGGACACATGTCTAGACGCCTTTCTCTGGTCGTGTAAATGCACTTCAAAGATGTGCCGTCCAGGAAACATTACACTTCCCAAGCACTGAAACTTCCTTCATCAAAGTTGGAGACAAATGAGTCCTCTGTCTTCTGCAACCGGAATCACTCAATTCGGACAAGTCTCCAGGAAGTTACACTCTCCGGAATGCGAGACGGTCCAGACAGCCCAGAGCGACTAAGTTAAGCATGCCGCGATGGAATGCCACGGTCCACACTTGGCCGTGGCAACTTTTGTGCACACTCGGAAAATGACACGATCTTCATGCCACGGTCTACACTTGACCGTGGCAAACACACACTTGGCTGAGAGGAACTTCTTGCAACCTTCGGCGATTGACACGGCCTAAATGCCACGGTCTAAGGCTTGACCGTGGCAACTTCTTGCAACCTTCGGCGATTGGCACGAGCTGAATGCCACGGTCTGGGACTTGACCGTAATGAACAAGTGGCTGGAGACAACTTCTACACAGCTTCGGCTTTTGACACGATTTCAATGCCACGGCCTGAGACTTGGCCGTGGCAAGCATAGACTTGGCTGGGAAGGATTTCACATGCATGCGGGTTTTGGCACGGTCAGAATGCCACGGTCTGGGGGCTTGACCGTGGCAACCTTTACACATCTTCGGCGTTTGACACGGTAACTTGCTACGAGTTCCAGATGAAGCTTGATCAGACCGTGGCATCAAAAGGAACCAAGAACACAAGTAAAGACTTTGACACGGTCAGGATTGCCACGGTCACTCCAAGAGCACACCAGACCGTGGCAAACCTACACTTACCCATCAAGGCCGGGTCAGTACCCGGTTTGTTCCGGGTTGACCCGGTTCGCCCAAGCCTCCTTTATAAGGTTTTTAGACTTAATTTGTAGAAAAGACTTAATCTACTTTTAGTCTTTTTTCCCCTTTGGTGAAAAACCTACTTAATACACTTTGTTTTAGAGAGTTTCAAATCGATTTGCAGTTTCTTTCCATCTTGTTCATCATTTCTTATCATCAAATTTAAACTTCTAATCATGATTAACAACACATCTTGCAAAGGATCTAGTGTGTTGATCATGATTAGTGAGTAGTTACCTTAATGAGGTTCTAGATGTGTAGGTTAGGGTGCTAAAGTGTTAGATTAGGAATGCTTAGGGCTGGATTCATTGATTCATTTCTCTAAACAACTGTTCTCTATGTTAGATCCTTGATAATCACTTGAGATCTAGATTCTGGGAATTTCATGCACCAAAAGTGTTTGATGAAATTCCTGAAAGAGTTGTATTAGAGGTTTAAGCATTTTTCTGCATGGTGATGTATTGTTATTTGCTTGAATGATCATTGAGAACTGTTTATTAATGCATATTGATTCATATTTCACAAATGGGAATTTGGTTTGAAAATGGATTAGTGTAGGGGTTAATACCTTCATGAGAGGATTAACCTAGATTAGAGTTCTTAATCACTTGAATCATGTCTCATCATTGTCATTAGCATTTCTGGTTTAGCACCAAAGCACCCTAACCAACTATCATGTCTAGAATCTCATGCCTCCATCACATCATATTCACATCATTTGTCATTGTCATTTGTCTTTAAACCTGTTTAAGTTGTTAGTTGTCATTAGTTAATCAAAATCACTCTTGTTTGCTTGAATTAAGAACTTGATCACATAGTTTAGTGTCTAACACCACATCTGGATTGATAAACCTCTTTGTGCTACATTGACAAGGGGATTGATAGCCCTGAGACCCTAAAAAGTCTTGTCTATCAATTGGCGCCGTTGCCAAATTGTGGTTGATTAGCATTAAGCTCTGATCTGTTCTTGAGATCAAGTGCTTACTTTCTTGTTTTTACTGATTCCTTTCAAGTTCTGTTTGTGATTTCAGGTGTATGAACACCAGGTCTAGATCAAGAAGCTGTGGTCCAACTTTCCCTCTCAACGACAACATCAACCTTTTGGTACCAAGGAGGAGAAGGGACAGACGTGGTAGACAGATTGATCAGGCTGACATGGAAGACCAAAAAGATCACGTGGTAGATATAGAACAACCGGTTCAGGAGCAACAGGCTCAGGGTAATGGAGTTGGTCAAAGGCTTCATCAGGGTAATGTTCATCAGGAACAGGTGCACCATCAACAAGCTTATGTCCACCAAGGACAAGCTCAAGCTCATCAACAAAGGCATCAGGCCAATGTTCAACAAAGACAACAAGTGCACCACCAACCCCACCCTTTCCAACCACAGCAAAGAAGATATGAGCAACCCCAAGTCTATGTTGGAGAGAATGACAGGGCCAATGCTCATCAGTATGGAGCTGGTATTCAGGCACCACCTGTGCAAAACAACAACTTCGAAGTAGGCATCTTTGCTGAATATGGTCCAGAACTCAAAGTTCCATGGGTTAGCAATGGAAGATCCCTTGGAACACTTGGACCAGTTTGATAAGGTGTGTGATCTGACCAAGATTAATGGAGTTTCAGAAGACAGCTTCAAGCTAAGACTATTCCCATTCAGTCTTGGTGACAAAGCTCATCAATGGGAAAAGAATCTTCCAAGAGGCTCCATTCAAATCTGGGAGCAATGCAAGCAAGCCTTCTTATCTAAGTTCTTCTCCACCTCAAGAACTGCAAAACTGAGGAACCAAATCTCTAGCTTCACTCAGCACAGCAATGAAAGTTTTGGTGAAGCATATGAGAGATTCAGGAGCTACACAAACCAATGCCCACACCATGGGTTTAGTGAGGCTTCTCTTCTCAGCACACTGTATAGGGGAGCTCTTCCCAAGATTAGAAACCAGCTGGATACTGCTTCCAATGGAAACTTTCTGGGTAAAGAGATACATGCTGCTTTAGAGCTAGTGGAGAACTTAGCATTGAGCAATGATACTTATGGTGAAGACTATGACAGATCAAACAGGTCTGAAGGTTCAAGCTCAGAACAGAGGCTCTCTAGGGAAGTTAAGGAGTTGAGGAGTGAATTGGACAAGCTGAAATTCACCACTCAAAAGCCAATGCATTTTGTTGGAGAGTATGAGGAACCTTCTCAAATCTTTGAGAACATAAGTGAAGAAGGTCTTACCCAAGAGGAGCTTAACTACATTGGGAATCAGAGGTTCCAGAGATATCAGTATGGTAATGCCAATCCAAACCTTTCTTACAGGAACACCAATGTAGCTAACCCACAAGACCAGGTGATATGATCGTGACCAGCTCAGAGGAGGAGGAACCAGAGGTAGCTGGCAGGATCACTCGTTCCAGAGCTAGAGAGATGGCTAAGGAGGCTCACGCACTCATTGCCACAGAGGACAGCGATCACCAGGAGGCTGGAGCTCACATCTTCAACATCTCTATCTTGAAGAATGAAGAACCCTGTAACAATGACTAGGTAACTTAGGTGATGATTCTGTACTCTTTTCCTTGGTGAGGATTTTGGAAGGCAAGGAGGTTCTTCTCCAAGGTTATTAACGAGGCAGAAATCATTGCTACGTCGAGTTACTTAGAAGTTGTTACTAATGGGTAATAACGTGCAAAGTCACAATGACTTGTGCACTAGTTGTTTTAGGCGCACCACTTAGGTTTAGAAGGGACGCCTCGCTGTTTTATTTTTAAATTAAACTTCTTGTTGTTTTATTTCAAACTCCATGTTGTTTTGTTATTAGGGCTGCGATTTTCTCTCTTAGTCTATAAAAAAGAGAAAATCGCCTAAGTCATATTCAGTGAAGAATTTTGATCAAACTTTTAACGTGTTCTTCTCTCTTTGATTTCTGAGAACTAAAAACTCTGAAATTCGAATCTCTTAAAACTAATCTGTTTACAAGAGATTCTACTATCTCTCCATCATCATCCGTTCGATTATCACACTACCACCACCACCCCATCGAATCGATCTCTCCTTCATCACCATCATCGATCCCTTTGCGACGAGCCACACACAACCATATCGAGTCTTCAACTCGATCCGCATAACCAACATCTCGATACATCGTCGCGATCACTATAACACCTACACGACACCATCGCATCTTCGTCGCACCACCATCACTGTTCCTTAAACCGTTTTCATCGCATCTATCCCTTCAAATCGCGACCTCGCGTTATCTGTTGCCTTTCCTTCAGAATCGATCATCTAGGATCGTATCACGTGGTATCAGAGCCAACTCTGAACCAAAGGCTGAGCGAACTCTAACCCTAATCTCTGTACTTTGAAATTTTCGATTCTAAACCTAGATTAGCTGGTGTCGATCTCTGCTTTCATCGTTTGAATTCTTGATTAGGTCGATTCTTATTGTTTCGTGTCTAGGGTTTGTTTCGTTATCGTTTTCGTTAGGTTTGTTAAGAGTTATCGAATCGTATCATTCGTTTTGTTTTGAAATTTGTTAATCGTGTTCGTTTTAGTTTGTTTCGCTGCATCACTTCTATATCGTCGTTAGGTTGCATCGATCTGGTCTTTGCTGCTTATCCATTGTGTCGTGTGGTGTCCGAAATTTTGTTAGTTTTAGTTTCATTGCTTCGTATCGTGTCTAGGGGTTTTGATAGTCTTCGTGTTTCGCATTCGTTAGGAGTCTTCGAGTTGTCGTTTGCGTTTAGGCCTAAAATCTTTGTATTTTTCGGCTGTTTCGTTACCATGGAGCTTTCGGCTGAGGCGATGGAAGCTCTGAACCGAGCAATGTCTCAACAAATTAAAGAAGCGAATCAAGCCATAGCAACTCAGCTCACACAACAAATCGAACAACTCAATGACAAGTTCGAGACGAAGATGACGGATCTGCTCAAAGACCTCAGTGCAAGTGGAGAAGAGTCGTCTCAAACTCCAACTCCTTCGGAAGCAATGCGCTTAGCAAAGGGTAAAGGGCACATAGGATCTTCCCGGAAACTTCCACGCCACCCAACACCTTCCGAAGCCAGGACTAAAGCTAAGTCCAGTCGAAGCCAGATTGGGGGCAGAGAGACTACGTTTAATCCGAGGAGGAATCCTACTGGTGCAGAACGAGATGGCCCAAGGGTAGATCGTCAGCACCGCCGAGAGGAATATATTGCTGGGCATCGAGTTACCCTGGAATCAGATCCAGAATACTATGAGGAGGACGAAGCTTCTGATCATAGCAGAGAAACTGTGAGACGAGATCGAGGCCGAGGACATGCTCGAGATTATGATCCTCTACGTCAGCAGCTGCGTCATATCAAAATCCAGTATCCTCCTTTCCATGGAACCAATGATCCCGAAGCTTATCTAGATTGGGAAAGGAAGATGGAGTCTAATTTTCTGGTCCAAGGAACTTATGAGCTCAACAAGGTGAAGATTGCAGTTTCGGAATTTCATGGGTATGCGCTTCTATGGTGGGAGCAGTTGGGAGTCACCAGAAATTGCTTGAGGGAACTTCCGATTACTACTTGGGATCAACTTGTTATACAGATGAGGAAGCGGTTCGTTCCAGCCCATCATCAGCGGGAGATACTCAACAAACTTAGGCGCCTTGTCCAAGGTACGAAGTCTGTTCGAGATTATTATCAAGAATTGGAAACTTTGCTCATTCGTGCAGATTTACGAGGAGGCGAAGAGATGGTAATGTCGAGATTTCTTGGAGGACTTAACCGAGAAATTCAAGACAAGGTGGAACTTCAGGATTTCGCAGATATACAAGAGATGGTGCATAAGGCTGAATTGGTGGAATCTTAAGTCAAGAGGCGAAATTTCAAGTCCACATTTACGCCTAGTGTGCCGAAGCCTAAGGAGATCAGCAAGCCAGCTTACTCCAGAGACATCAAACCACCCTCCACTGGACTTAAAGAAGAAGCTAAAGCTGAGTTCAAACCAAGAAGTGGTACTTCTATCAGCAATGTGAGGTGTTTCAAATGTCAAGGAATGGGACATTACTCTCGAGATTGCCCAAACAAGAAGGTCTTCTTGTTACAAGAGGGAGGAGAGATAGTTCCTCAAGAGGATTCAGAGGCCGAATACGAATTAGAGGAAGAGGAAGAAGCTGCTGCTGTGGGCGAGATGCTGGTTGCCAGAAGGACTTTGAGTGTTCAGAGTCAACCTGAAGAGACTTGTCAGCGAGAGAACCTGTTCCATACGAGATGCTTCATTCAAGGAAAAGTTTGTAGCCTGATCATAGATGGAGGAAGTTGTACTAATGCTGCAAGCGAAGAGATGGTCAAGAAGCTCCAGCTCAAGACTATTCCTCATCCAAGGCCGTATAAGCTTCAGTGGTTGAATGACAGTGGAGCCTTGACCGTATCTCAGCAAGTGATGGTTTCTCTATCCATTGGGAAGTATGAAGATGAGATTCTATGTGACGTCATTCCCATGGGTTCGAGTCGTGTGTTGCTAGGCAGACCGTGGCAATCAGATCGTAGGGTGATACACGACGGTTACACCAACAAGCACTCATTCGAGTTCAAAGGTCGCAAAATTACCCTCCTACCTCTCACGCCTACCGAGATTTATCAAGATCAAGTTCAAATGAAGCTCAAGGAGAAGGAGAAAGTCGCCAACAGCCTCTACATAAACCACAGTGAATTTTCTAAACTCTTTGATCCTGAAATGACTACTTTTATGTTTGTGTACAAGGAATCCCTTGTTAGTACTAACCCTTCACAGGAGCTTCCTAGTGCTATGTTTGAGATTTTGCAGGAATACAAGGACGTTTTTCCAGTAGAAATTCCACCAGGGCTACCTCCAATTCGCGGGATAGAGCATCAGATTGACTTGGTACCAGGATCAGCCTTACCTAACAGGCCAGCATATCGAAGCAACCCTGTAGAGACTAAGGAGCTGCAAAAGCAAGTGGAGGAGCTGATGAGCAAAGGCCATATCCGAGAAAGCTTGAGTCCATGTGCGGTTCCAGTTCTGTTGGTGCCAAAGAAGGATGGTTCCTGGAGGATGTGTGTAGACTGCCGAGCTATCAACAACATCACTGTGAAGTATCCGCATCCGATCCCAAGGCTAGATAATATGCTGGATGAGCTCTGTGGGTCGACAATCTTCTCTAAGATCAACTTGAAGAGTGGATATCATCAGATCAGAATGAAGGAAGGGGATGAGTGGAAAACGGCATTCAAGACAAAGCAGGGACTCTACGAGTGGCTAGTTATGCCGTTTGGCCTCACCAATGCTCCCAGCACCTTCATGAGACTAATGAACCATGCCCTGAGACCATTCATTGGCGTGTTCGTAGTGGTTTATTTCGACGATATCCTCATCTACAGTAAAGGTTTGGAAGAACATCTAGATCACATCAGATCGGTTCTTGATGTTCTTCGCTCTCAATCTCTCTTTGCTAATTTATCTAAATGTTCATTCTGCACTAACGAGATTGTTTTCTTAGGCTTTGTAGTAAGTGCAGGAGGAGTTAAAGTAGATGAAGAGAAGATAAAAGCTATCAAGGAGTGGCCAACCCCCAAGAATATTGGAGAAGTCCGAAGTTTCCATGGCTTAGCAGGATTCTACAGGCGTTTTGTTCGTGATTTCAGCACCATAGCCGCGCCCTTAACCGAAGTCATCAAGAAACAGGCTTTTACAGCCCTTAAAGAGAAGCTTATCAATTCGCCCTTACTAGTACTTTCTGATTTTACTAAGACTTTTGAGATTGAATGCGATGCTTCTGGTGTAGGTATTGGAGCAGTTCTTATGCAGGATAAGAAGCCCGTCGCTTACTACAGCGAAAAGTTAGGAGGATCAACGCTGAATTATCCCACGTATGACAAGGAGTTATACGCATTGGTTCGAGCTCTCCAGACGTGGCAGCATTACTTATGGCCTAAGGAATTCGTCATTCATACCGATCACGAGTCTCTAAAGCACCTCAAGGGTCAGCAGAAACTTAACAAAAGACATGGGCGATGGATGGAGTTCATTGAGACATTCCCCTACATTGTTAAGTACAAAAAAGGTAAAGATAATGTGGTCGCAGACGCATTATCCCGGAGGTACACTCTTATTTCGACTTTAACATCAAAGTTGATTGGATTTGAGCATATTATAGATCTTTATGAATCTGACACTGACTTTTCTGAGAGCTATGCCAAATGTCATAAGTTTGCCTGTGAGAAATTTTATAGACAGGATGGATACTTGTTCTTCAGTAACCGATTGTGCATACCACGAGGATCCATTCGAGAGTTACTGGTACAAGAAGCTCATGGAGGTGGATTAGCTGGACATTTCGGCGTCACAAAGACACTTCTTGGGCTACAAGAGCACTTCTACTGGCCGAACATGAAGAAGGACGTTGAGAAAATTTGCTCTAGATGTGTCGTATGTAAGATGGCTAAGAGTAAAGTTCAGCCTCACGGTTTGTATACTCCTTTGCCTATTCCTTCTCAACCTTGGACTAATATCTCTATGGATTTTGTAGTTGGCTTACCTCGCACCAGAAATGGTAGAGATTCTATTTTTGTAGTTGTTGACAGGTTTAGCAAGATGGCTCACTTCATCGCTAGCCACAAGACAGATGATGCTGTGAATGTAGCTAACTTGTTTTTCAGGGAAGTAGTACGACTGCATGGAATGCCACAGGTTATCGTTTCAGATCGAGACACGAAGTTCTTAGGACACTTTTGGCGAACGCTTTGGGCTAAGCTGGGAACAAAGCTCTCATTCTCAACTACGTGTCATCCTCAGACCGATGGACAGACCGAGGTGGTGAATAGAACGTTGTCCACACTTCTAAGGACTTTGGTGAAAAGTAACCTCAAGACATGGGAAGAGTGCCTGCCTCATGTCGAGTTTGCTTACAATCACGCTAAGCATTCTGCTACTCTCTTTTCTCCTTTTGAAATTGTATATGGGTTTAATCCACAATCACCTCTAGACTTGATCCCTTTGCCTTTAAGTGGAAAATGCAGTTTGAATGGCAAGGAGAAAGCTGAACAGGTCAGAAGAATTCATGCTAAGGCTAAGGAGAATATCGAGAAAAAGACAAAGCAGTATGAGAAGCATGCCAACAAAGGACGAAAGGAACTGATTTTCGAAGAAGGAGATCTGGTGTGGATCCATCTGAGGAAGGAGCGATTTCCAGCTGAGCGAAAGAACAAGCTAATGCCCAGAGTTGATGGACCATTCGCAGTCATCAAAAGAATCAACAACAACGCCTATCAGATTGATCTTCAAGGTAAGTATGATGTTTCTGATACTTTCAATGTTTCTGACTTGCTTCCTTTTGTTGCAGATTCTGATTTGAGGGCAAATCCTTTTCAAGAGGGAGAGGATGATATGATCGTGACCAGCTCAGAGAAGGAGGAACCAGAGGTAGCTGGCAGGATCACTCGTTCCAGAGCTAGAGAGATGGCTAAGGAGGCTCACGCACTCATTGCCACAGAGGACAGCGATCACCAGGAGGCTGGAGCTCACATCTTCAACATCTCTATCTGAAGAATGAAGAACCCAGTAACAATGACTAGGTAACTTAGGTGATGATTCTGTACTCTTTTCCTTGGTGAGGATTTTGGAAGGCAAGGAGGTTCTTCTCCAAGGTTTTTAACGGAGCAGAAAATCATTGCTACGTCGAGTTACTTAGAAGTTGTTACTAATGGGTAATAACGT
>NW_006256547.1:13292105-13330123 GCF_000478725.1 Eutrema salsugineum | reverse complement strand
TAGTTGTTTTAGGCGCACCACTTAGGTTTAGAAGGGACGCCTCGCTGTTTTATTTTTAAATTAAACTTCTTGTTGTTTTATTTCAAACTCCATGTTGTTTTGTTATTAGGGCTGCGATTTTCTCTCTTAGTCTATAAAAAAGAGAAAATCGCCTAAGTCATATTCAGTGAAGAATTTTGATCAAACTTTTAACGTGTTCTTCTCTCTTTGATTTCTGAGAACTAAAAACTCTGAAATTCGAATCTCTTAAAACTAATCTGTTTACAAGAGATTCTACTATCTCTCCATCATCATCCGTTCGATTATCACACTACCACCACCACCCCATCGAATCGATCTCTCCTTCATCACCATCATCGATCCCTTTGCGACGAGCCACATACAACCATATCGAGTCTTCAACTCGATCCGCATAACCACCATCTCGATACATCGTCGCGATCACTATAACACCTACACGACACCATCGCATCTTCGTCGCACCACCATCACTGTTCCTTAAACCGTTTTCATCGCATCTATCCCTTCAAATCGCGACCTCACGTTATCTGTTGCCTTTCCTTCAGAGTCGATCATCTAGGATCGTATCACCAGGTGTATCCCAATTCTCAAGCTCCAAAGAACTTTGTTCCCAAGAACAACTTTCAAGGGTCATTCCAACCCAAGAATCAATTTGGTCAGAATCTGAGTTTTGGTCAGCAACAGCAACCATTTCAGGGCACTGGTTACACTTCACAGCAGCCAAAGGCACCACCAGGGTTTGGTCCACCACAGTTCCAACAGCAAGCACCGGTTCAACAACAGTTTCAGCCACCAATGGTTCAACAGCAGCCACAGATGGGTACAGATATGGTTGGTTTCTGCAACAACTACTTCAGGGTCAACAGACTATGCAGCAGGAAATCAAGGAACTGAAGCAAAACCAGGCATCAAGCTCAAGGAACCAAGGTCACCTACCTGGAAAACCAGAACCCAACCCCAAGGAATATGCCAAGGCCATTACACTGAGAAGTGGCAAGGAGTTACCTGGTATTGAGAACAACAAAGTGATCATTGAGGACAATGATCAACCTGAGGGGGAGGCAGCCTTAAAGGATGATCAAGTTGCTGAGAAACCAAGGACAGAAAAGGGTAAAGAGGTAGCAAAGGAACCAGAACCAGAGAAGAAGTATGTGCCACCACCTCCATACCAACCCAAGCTCCCATTTCCAGGGAGATTTAAGAAGCAACTAGTGAACAAGGCAAGAGCTGTATTTGAGAAGGCACTCAAAGAGACACCACTCACAATGCCTCTCATTGATGCATTCTTAATGATGTCAAAGATGGGGAAGTTCTTGAAGGATGCAATTCTGAACAAGACAAAAGAGCTTCAAGGCATGGTAGTACTAAGTCATGAATGCAGTGCTATCATTCAGAAGAAGTCCATTCCAAGGAAGTTAACTGATCCAGGGAGCTTCACACTCCCTTGTGCCATTGGACCTCTTCTATTCTCTGGATGTCTTTGTGATCTAGGAGCATCAGTCAGCTTGATGCCATTCTCCATAGCAAAGAAGCTGGGCTTTAGAGTCTTCAAGTCTGCAAGGATCTCTCTTATCCTTGCAGATAGATCAGTTAGATTGCCTGTTGGTATGTTGGAAGATCTACCTGTCAAGATAGGTGGTTTTGAGGTTCCAACAGATTTTGTTGTGCTGGAAATGGATGAGGAACCAGTAGATCCTCTCATCTTGGGCAGGCCATTCCTAGCCACTGCAGGAGCTATTATTGATGTGAGAGGTGGGATAATAGAGCTTCAACTTGGGTCTGAAAGGCTCAAGTTTGATGTGAATGAGATGATGAAGAAACCCACCATTGAAGGTCAATGATTCTATGTGGAGACAATGGATCAGTTGGCTGATGAGTTGCTTGAGGAGCTGAACACTGAGGATCCTCTTCAAGCTGCTCTACTCAAGAACAAGGAGACAATGGGCTCTTAGCTGAAGCAAGTGAAGGGTATAAGCTGTATCTGGACAATGCAAGAGAGCTGGGTCCTGAAACAAGGTTTTTGGAGCTGGAACAAGGTGGTTCTGAGGTTTTTGCAATCAAGGAATCAACCACCAGCCAAAGCAGCTTGGACCAGGACTGGAATGAGGCTGATGCACCCCCTGTGCTCAAACCTCTACCAACAGGGCTCAGGTATGCTTTTTTAGGCTTAAACTCCACATATCCTGTCATCATCAATGATAGCCTATTAGAGGATCAAGAGAGTGCATTGCTTAATGAAATAAGAAAGTTCAGGAAAGCCATAGGGTATTCTTTGGCTGATATTAGAGGGATCTCTCCTGACATTTGTACCCATAGGATCCACCTAGAGGACCAATCTATGTCCTCTATTGAGCATCAACGAAGACTTAACCCCAACCTTAGGGAAGTGGTTAAGAAGGAGATACTAAAACTTCTTGAGGAAGGGATAATTTACCCAATCTCTGACTCAAGATGGGTGTCTCCTGTTCATGTTGTGCCCAAGAAAGGTGGGATCACAGTGGTGAAAAACGATAAGGATGAACTCATAGCTCAAAGAACCATAACTGGCCATCGCATGTGCATTGACTATAGGAAATTGAATTCTGCTTCTAGAAAAGATCATTTCCCTTTACCATTCATTGATCAAATGCTTGAAAGGTTAGCTAATCATCCTTATTTTTGTTTTCTCGATGGGTATTCGGGGTTCTTCCAAATTCCCATAGACCCCCGGGATCAAGAGAAAACAACATTCACCTGCCCTTATGGCACTTATGCTTATAGGAGAATGCCCTTCGGTTTATGTAATGCACCAGCCACTTTTCAAAGATGTATGATGCACATTTTCTCTGACATTATTGAAGAGAAAGTTGAGGTGTTCATGGATGACTTTAGTGTCTATGGCTCCTCTTTCTCGGATTGTCTCTCTAATTTGACACAGGTGTTGGAGAGATGTGAGCAGCACAACTTGGTGCTGAACTGGGAGAAGTGTCATTTCATGGTGCAAGAAGGAATAGTTCTTGGGCACAAGATCTCTGAAAAGGGTATTGAGGTTGATAAGGCAAAGGTGGAAGTAATGGTGAACCTGCAAACCCCCACTTCAGTTAAAGGGATAAGGAGCTTCCTTGGTCATGCAAAGTTTTATAGAAGATTCATTAAGGACTTCTCAAGGATTGCCAGGCCCTTAACAAGACTGTTGTGTAAGGAAGTGGATTTCATCTTTGATGCTGAATGTGAAGAAGCCTTTAAGTTGATCAAGGAGGCATTGGTTAGTGCACCAATAGTTCAGGCACCAGACTGGTCCCTTCCTTTTGAGGTCATGACAGATGCTTCTGACTTTGCTGTTGGAGCAGTACTTGGACAAAAGAAAGACAAGAAGCTGCATGTGATCTACTATGCCAGTAGAACACTTGACTCTGCCCAAGAGAAGTATGCTACAACTGAAAAGGAAATGCTGGCAATAGTTTTTGCCTTTGATAAGTTCAGAAGCTACCTGGTGGGATCAAAGGTCATTGTGTATACTGATCATGCAGCCCTCAGGTACTTGATGACCAAGAAAGATGCCAAGCCAAGGCTGTTGAGATGGGTTTTATTGCTCCAAGAGTTTGATATGGAGGTGCTTGATAAAAAGGGCATTGAGAATGGGGCTGCAGACCATCTCTCAAGGCTGAGGATTGAAGAAAAAGTCCCCATAGATGATGCTTTGCCTGAAGAGTCTCTGATGGTGCTCCATTCCTACTTGGAGTTTGAGGAAGTAGAGAGCATTCAAGAAAGGAGGATGCCTTGGTTTGCAGACATAGTGAACTATCTTGCATGTGGGGTGGAGCCTCCTGAATTAGATGCTTACAAGAGGAAAAAGTTCTTCAGAGATGTCCAGATATAGCATTGGGATGAGCCCTACCTCTATGTTCTGAACAAAGATCAGCTGTACAGAAGGTGTCTTGCTGAAGAGGAGATGCAACCTGTGTTGCAAGAATGTCATGGTTCTGCTTTTGGAGGTTACATGGGGGCATTCAAAACTGTGGCAAAGGTTCTTCAAAGTGGGTTTTGGTGGCCTACAATGTTCAAAGATGCCCAGTTGGTGGTTTCAGCATGTGATGCCTGTCAGAGGCATGGGAACATATCTAAGAGAAGTGAGATGCCTCAAAACCCCATTCTAGAAGTTGAGATCTTTTATTGCTGGGGGGTTGACTTTATGGGACCTTTCATTTCAACCTATGGAAATCAGTACATACTTGTTGCTGTGGACTATGTGTCCAAATGGGTTGAGGCCATTGCTTCCCCTACCAATAATTCCAAGGTTGTAGTGAAGTTGTTCAAGAGCATCATCTTCCCAAGGTTTGGAGTTCCAAGGGTTGTCATCTCTGATGGAGGATCCCATTTTGTGAACAAGACTCTGGAAGGTTTATTGAGAAAGCATGGAGTTAAACACAAGATAGCTACTCCATATCATCCTCAAACTAGTGGCCAGGTTGAAGTATCCTATAGACAGATCAAGGCCATTCTTGAGAGGACTGTTAGCTCAAGCAGAAAAGATTGGAGCAAAAGGCTAGATGATGCATTGTGGGCTTATAGGACTGCCTTTAAAACTCCAATTGGGACATCACCATTCAGTCTACTATATGGGAAGAGCTGCCACCTTCCTGTTGAGCTGGAATACAAGGCTATGTGGGCTGTGAAGTTGTTGAACTTTGATATCAAGACAGCTCAGGAGAAAAGGATCATGCAACTCCATGAACTTGAGGAGATTAGGCTTGAGGCTTTTGAAAGCTCAAAGATCTATAAGGAGAAGACCAAGTTTCTGCATGATCAAAAGATTCTGAAGAGAGAGTTCAAGTATGGTGATTTGGTCTTGCTTTTCAACTCCAGACTTAAGTTGTTTCCAGGAAAGCTTAAGTCTAGGTGGTCTGGACCTTTCAAAGTTCTTGAAGTGAGGCCTTATGGTGCCATTGTCTTAGAAGGGAAGAATGGTCAGGAATTTGTGGTGAATGGACAGAGAATCAAGCATTACTTAGTTTCACAAGGGAAGGAGGAAGCTACATCAGTTCCCCTTCTTGATCCACCAGCCTGTTAATCAGGTTCCCAAAGTCAAACTTAGAGACATTAAACAAAGTGCTCTTGGGAGACACCCCAAGCTTACCCTTTGTAAATATGCTTTTGATCTTTTGATTCTTTTCTTTTTATGTTTTAGGATGTTTTGATGGGTCTGTTGAGTGTTTACAGGTGTTAGGTGTGAGTCTGAACCTTTGGAAAGTGAATGCAGAATGAAAAGAGATGAAGGAATGGAGACAAGCTTGTGCTCGGCCTCTGACATGGGGACCGGCCACGGTCAAAAACAAGGCGTGGCAAGTCTCTTTGTGCTGCCACGGGGAGATAATCACGGTCTAAAGGCCTGGCCGTGGCAAAAGAAGCATATGTTCGGCGAATGCCACGGCCTTGTGACATAGAACCTAGGTGGCCGTGGCAAAAAGAAAAAGAAGAATGGATGAGGCTCGGAGTTTGCCACGGTTGGGGTTGCCACGGGAAGGAGCCAGACCGTGGAAAAGTACACAGAAATCCCAAAGGTTCGAAGAATGCCACGGTGGGAATGACACGAGATGGAACAAGGCCGAGGCAAGAACAAAAGTGGACCAGGCAACATTCGGACAATGCCACGGTTTGGTCGCCATGGGAAGAAGCCAAGGCCGTGGCAAAATGAAGATGCAATGTGCAGTGATCGGGCTTTGACACGAGAGGATTGCCACGGTGAGAAACCAAGACCGTGGCAAAGAGAGACAAGATGGCCGTCGTTCGGTGTTTGCCACGGTCCACAAGACACGGGCTAAAGGCTTGACCGTGGCAAAGATTTGGAGAGTTTGACCGAGGAATGAGCACGGCCACGAGGAGTTTGCCACGGGGAAACAATCAGACTGTGGCAAGAGAAAAGAAGAAGGAAAATGCTCGGGGTTTGCCACGGCCTGAAGACACGGCCAAGTCAAGACCGCGGCAAAGAGGCAGCATTCTCGAGTTGTAGACACGGGCATGTGACACGGTCAAAGAGGCGCGATCCAAAATTTGAATTCCAGTTGACCGTACGGACGTTGACCGGTCAACAGACGCGCCAGGCCAGCTGTTCCCCACCACTCCTTCTTCTTCATCGCGAGTTTGCTTTTTCTTCTCCACTCTTGAACTCTAAACTTTCATATCTCTCTCGTTGCTGCATCAAATTGAGTGATTCCAACTGCATTGAACTCGTAATCCTGTCTAGTTTCTTGTTGCACATCCGTTTTACACTCGAAACTTGAAGATTCCAAGGTATTTAATCTGTTAAAACTCACCTTTTCCATGCTTTAGAGTACTGTTCATGAACAGAGAAAAACAAATGGAATCGATTTTAATAGGCCTCTTGATACCTTGGAATCATTTTGTGAGTATTGTGCAAGTAGAATGGATAGGGATTTCATGAATCTTGCTTGAGAATGACCTGTTCTTGGAATTTTTGAGAAATTTTCTTGAAAATCACCATGTGAATCGATTTTTTTTTTTTTTTTAGAAATTGTGTTTCAAGCTGAACTCTTTGTGTGCATTGCTTCCTGCCATTGCCTTGAGTTTAATGAGTTTTTAATCAGCTTGAAATACCTTCTTTTAAAGAGAAATTGATTGGTGCTGCTCATGAACTTGGTGAGTTTTTGAAAAACTTCTGTTGTTCTCTTGCTTTGGTGCTTACAATGGTTTGAGAAAATGCAGGATGGCAGGAACAAAAAGACAAGCAGCCGTGGACAAAGCCAGAAAAGAGAAAGCTGGAGCTTCAGAGGATAAGATTCTGCCTTTTGGGCACAAAGTTTTCAACAAACAGAAAAGGCGGAGAAAGCCAAAGGACCCAGCTGAAAAGAAAGCAAAGAAGGTTGCTGCACCAAAGAAAACAAAGGGCTCCACTTCAAAGACTCCTGGTAACGAGTTGGCATTGGTTGAGGTCGTTCACAGGGCAGGAAAAGAGGTGGCTGTGGCTGAGGATGAAGAAGGAACAGAGAGTGACCCTGAAAACAGCATTGAAGCGGGCTAAGAAAGCAAAGTCAGGTTCTGAGGAAAGAGAGCCAACTTTTGATGACTACTTTGACATGTTCAGGGGTGCAAAAGTGCAGCAAACCAAGTTCCCTGATATGGAGCTGCTGAGGAAGATGGGTATTCTTGAAGAGGTTCAGCTCATTTTCAACAACATGGGGTTTGGTGGATTCTTTGAGATGAGAGATGTGGCTCATGATGGTGTTACACAAGAGTTTCTTGCATCCCTTCAAGTTTGTGGATATGGCCCACGAGATGCAAGAATCAAAGAGGGCAATGGTCTTGGGCACATAGAGTTCACAATAGATGGTGCACAACACCATGTAAGCTTCAAAGAACTTGATGAGATCTTTGTTTTTACAAGACCTGCACAAGAAGAGACAGTGAAGTTCACATACCCTGATCACATGATCACTGACTTGTGGGATACAATTGCTTTTGGGAGCTTCAGAGGAGGAAGATGCAAGAGTTCATGGATAAGAAACCCAGCAATCCGCTATGCTCACAAGGTGCTTTGCCAAATGTTCTTTACCAAGCACAATGATGGAGTGGTGCATCTAGCTGACATGGAGCTACTGGGCATGGGTCTTCATCCTCTCATCAGTCACTTGAAGAGCAAGAGAGAGTTGCTTGGAGTGGTGCATTCTTGGCACGCCAAATGCTGATTTACAAGGACATTGCTTGGAGTGAGGGTAAAAGAAAGAAGCTCACTAAGTTACACAATGGATGGCTAGTGACAAGGATTCTGAAAGCAAGAGGTTTTGTCTTTGATAAAGTTACAGTCAGACCTGGGTTGATTGATGAAGTCCTCACCAAGGTTGGGTTTCTAAAAGAAAGCAATGGTGAACACTTCTTGTACACCTTCAAGCTCTTGCAAGATGAAAAAGTTCATGTTCTGTTGCCAAACCCAGCCATCACCACTCTCACAGAAAGGCACAATGTCTCCTTTATTGTCCTAAAAGATCAGCTCTACAACTCAGCCATTCACCCTCAAATTCCCAAATGTAAGAAGCCAATTAGTTCTATGGGTAAAGAGCCAGTTGAAGAGGAGGACATAACTAGGACCGCTGGTTGTGAGACTGAGGAGCCAAGAGATTTTGAAAGAAGGATGGGAGCAGGAAGGTATCACTTTGATCCTTACTTTTGGGGTGAGCCTGACTATCACACAAGGAAGCTGTATTACAGAGTTAACACCCTTCAGAAATGGTGCAAATGGCAAGACAAAACGATCAACAAGCTGGTTGACTGTGTTAGGCAGCTTAAGAAGAAGGTTAAAAAGCTCACAGCTCCAGCCACCTCACCCAAACGAGATACAAGAGAAGAAGTGGGAGAAAGCTCAGCTGCCAATGACCTTGTGCTACCACCAGGAAAAGAAGATTGGGTGAATCCGGCCACAGCATTCCAACCAGACTCACCTGAGAGCAGCCCACCCAGATATTCCACCCCATCATGTTCAACCTCCAATCCATCCCATTACTTGGGATCAGACCTCAGCGATTGAGGTAAACACTCAAAACCTTGTAAATAGCATGTAGACTTTCTTTTTCTTTTGCATTTTGCCTGTTTGCTTTGGTTTCACTTCTTTCTCATACTTTTATAACACAAGGGACTGTGTTATTTAAGTGAGGGGGAGGAGTTTTATCCTTTACTAATCATGTTTTCTATTTTCTTATTTTACACTTTGAGTCTTGAGTCACATTCTAGTTGCATATTCATCTAAGTGCATATAAAAACAAAAAAAAATGGAAAAATCTGAAAAAATTACACAAAAAAATGATCATGTAGTTGCGTTCTCATTTTTAGGATTGAGTCTAGATTGCATTTGCATGTAGGTTGCATCTTGCAGGGAGTAATGATAGGTTTTCTAGAGAGTACATCACTTTGAGAACTTGAACTGAATATGCTTGTGAATCTTTTTCTGTGCTTGCAAAGTCTGAAATGATTTGAATCTGAGAAGCAAGTTTGAATTGAACTCAACTCTAATTAAGTGGGAACCTTGAACTTGACTTGAAATATATCTTGTGATGCATTGTTTGAAAAAGCTTGTGGATACCAATATACATACTTGAGCTAGAACCACTGTTTTTACCACTCTTTTCCTTAGCTCAAGTAGCTGAATCCACATCATGGATCAGTTCCCATACCTTGAACCCATCCTTCTTTTAAGCCAATGTTTGTGCGTGAATTGAAAGGCCACCTTGGATCAAACTTAGCAGAAAGTGTTAGGTTTAGAGCGACAAGGGCAGGTCTCATTGAGTGCTGTGTTCCAACATCAAGGAACTGAGAGTTTTGGCGAGGAATAAGTGTGGGGGAAAAGACTTTGTGGTGAGTGGAAAAAGGTGAGATGAGTGGGAAAGAGAGAGTGAAAATAGCTAGGGGAAAGAAAGAAAAAGAAATCAGTCTTGGTGTTTTGAGAAAGTGAGCTCTGGTTTGTTGAAAAGAAAGAGTCTAGCCTCTAAGTAAAAAAAAAAAAAAAAAAAAAAAAAAAGAAGAAAAGAAGCCAAAAGGCTCAAATGTTTTGTTAAGAAAGAAAGAAGAGGCTAGAAGTTGTAAAAGAAAAAGAGCTGTGTAAAGTTTGAGTTCCAAGACTTGAGATGAAAAGTGAAAAGTAAATCCCCTAGTGAGAGGAAAATGAGAGTGAAAAGTGAGGATTTTTGAGCAAGTGAGGAAGCTTTGAGTAGAGGGTGGGGTGTGGTGAGTCTTTGCCCTTGTATGCATAGGTTGCTTTTTACCTTTAGCATTCTGCCAAAGTTTGATCATTCATAGAGAGATCCCTTTGCTGTATTTAACCCACTTGAACACTGATGAGATCATTTTAATCTCATAGCCTCTCCCTAGCCAAGCCAGCTTGTTTAAACATTGCATCATGAGGTTCACCTGATAAAAGCTTAATAAATGTGAAAGAGTTGAGAGAGAGAAGAACTTGTGGAGATTCCTTGCACAGTTGACATATATCTGAGTATGGCTTTGCATTGCATAATTGAGCATGAACTTGAATTCTCATTGTGATCACTTCTCTCAAAAAGAAAATGTGAACTCCCATTGCATACAACCTCTTTCTCTCATTTGCTCTTTTTGCTTGAGGACAAGCAAAGGACAAGTGTGGGGGAGTTGATATGTTCATAATTTGCATCATTTAGGTTGCATAAATCATTCCAAATCATGTTTTATTTCATGCATTTTAGGTCCTTAGGGTTTGTTTTAGAACTTAGGAGATACATTAGGTCCCAATGAATCTTTGCATGTTTTGAGTGTCTATCAGGTGAATATGGAGCTGAAAAGATGAATCCAGGAGGTGAAATGGTGAGAAAAGCTTGAAAAAGTGGAAAAATTGGGTCTTGGGAGATTATCGGCCATTCTCGCTGGCCAGGAAGGTTTTACCGGCCATTTTCATGTACCGCGGGAAGCTTTACCGGCCATTTTCCTGTACCGCGAATGAAGTGTATCCGCCAAAATCTCTGGGTGTGAACGTGCCTCAGAAATCGCCTGTCCGGGGAGCCTTCCGGTCTGATTCAGACGGCGGGTGCTTCATAGAAGTTGGAAAGCATTGGAGCACGGTCTCATAGCAAGTAGAATCGTGAAATTCGGACGCGTGAGCAGAGAGATAAGCTCGTCGGAAGGAACCCCTGTCTCGCAGGTATTCCGGACCGAGCAGATCAGTTCTTAAGGATACGAAGGACGGTGCACTTCCAGGCCGATTCAGTTTCCGGAGCCTTCATGAGAATCAGAGACATTTGAGTCTTCTTTCCAGAACATCCGAGATCAGTCAATTCGGAGCTTTGAGCAGAAAGATACGGTCTCCGGAATGGACACATGTCTAGACGCCTTTCTCTGGTCGTGTAAATGCACTTCAAAGATGTGCCCTCCAGGAAACCTTACACTTCCCAAGCACTGAAACTTCCTTCATCAAAGTTGGAGACAAATGAGTCCTCTGTCGTCTGCAACCGGAATCACTCAATTAGGACACGTCTCCAGGAAGTTACCCTCTCCGGAATGCGAGACGGTCCAGACAGCCCAGAGCGACTAAGTTAAGCATGCCGCGATGGAATGCCACGGTCCACACTTGGCCGTGGCAACTTTTGTGCACCCTCGGCAAATGACACGATCTTCATGCCACGGTCTACACTTGACCGTGGCAAACACACACTTGGCTGAGAGGAACTTCTTGCAACCTTCGGCGATTGACACGGCCTAAATGCCACGGTCTGAGGCTTGACCGTGGTAACTTCTTGCAACCTTCGGCGATTGGCACGAGCTGAATGCCACGGTCTGGGACTTGACCGTGGCAAATGAACAAGTGGCTGGAGACAACTTCTACACAGCTTCGGCTTTTGACACGATTTCAATGCCACGGCCTGAGACTTGGCCGTGGCAAGCATAGACTTGGCTGGGAAGGATTTCACATGCATGCGGGTTTTGGCACGGTCAGAATGCCACGGTCTGGGGGCTTGACCGTGGCAACCTTTACACATCTTTGGCGTTTGACACGGTAACTTGCCACGAGTTCCAGATGAAGCTTGATCAGACCGTGGCATCAAAAGGAACCAAGAACACAAGTAAAGACTTTGACACGGTCAATATTGCCACGGTCACTCCAAGAGCACACCAGACCGTGGCAAACCTACACTTACCCATCAAGGCCGGGTCAGTACCCGGTTTGTTCCGGGTTGACCCGGTTCGCCCAAGCCTCCTTTATAAGGTTTTTAGACCTAATTTGTAGAAAAGACTTAATCTACTTTTAGTCTTTTTTCCCCTTTGGTGAAAAACCTACTTAATACACTTTGTTTTAGAGAGTTTAAAATCGATTTGCAGTTTCTTTCCATCTTGTTCATCATTTCTTATCATCAAATTCAAACTTCTAATCATGATTAACAACACATCTTGCAAAGGATCTAGTGTGTTGATCATGATTAGTGAGTAGTTACCTTAATGAGGTTCTAGATGTGTAGGTTAGGGTGCTAAAGTGTTAGATTAGGAATGCTTAGGGCTGGATTCATTGATTCATTTCTCTAAACAACTGTTCTCTATGCTAGATCCTTGATAATCACTTGAGATCTAGATTCTGGGAATTTCATGCACCAAAAGTGTTTGATGAAATTCCTGAAAGAGTTGTATTAGAGGTTTAAGCATTTTTCTGCATGGTGATGTATTGTTATTTGCTTGAATGATCATTGAGAACTGTTTATTAATGCATATTGATTCATATTTCACAAATGGGAATTTGGTTTGAAAATGGATTAGTGTAGGGGTTAATACCTTCGTGAGAGGATTAACCTAGATTAGAGTTCTTAATCACTTGAATCATGTCTCATCATTGTCATTAGCATTTCCGGTTTAGAACCAAAGCACCCTAACCAACTATCATGTCTAGAATCTCATGCCTCCATCACATCATATTCACATCATTTGTCATTGTCATTTGTCTTTAAACCTGTTTAAGTTGTTAGTTGTCATTAGTTAATCAAAATCACTCTTGTTTGCTTGAATTAAGAACTTGATCACATAGTTTAGTGTCTAACACCACATCTGGATTGATAAACCTCTTTGTGCTACATTGACAAGGGGATTGATAGCCCTGAGACCCTAAAAAGTCTTGTCTATCAGAAGCCAACACGATCAAAGAAAGAAGCCTACCATGGTTCGCAGATCTAGTGAACTACTTGTCTTGCGGTTTAAAGCCACCGGATCTTGATACCTATCAGAAGAAGAAGTTCTTTAGAGATGTGATGAGGTATTATTGGGATGAGCCATACCTTTACGTGCTTAACAAGGACCATCTCTATAGGCGATGCTTGGCCGAAGAAGAAATTCATCCGGTGCTACAAGAATGCCATGGCTCATCGTATGGTGGTCATTTAGGTGCGTTCAAGACAGTTGCCAAGGTTCTACAGAGCGGTTTCTGGTGGCCGACCATGTTCAAAGACGCCCAAGAAGTAGTCTCGAGGTGTGAAGCTTGTCAAAGGCACGGAAACATATCCAAAAGGAATGAAATGCCCCAAAACCCAATCTTTGAGGTAGAAGTTTTCGACTGTTGGGGCATTGACTTCATGGGTCCCTTTGTAAGCTCATATGGGAATCAATATATCCTTGTAGCAGTGGATTATGTGAGTAAATGGGTTGAAGCGGTTGCATCTCCGACCAAGGATTCAAAAGTGGTGGTAAAACTCTTCAAGAGTATCATTTTCCCACGGTTTGGAGTACCAAGAGTAGTCATCAGTGATGGGGGAAGCCATTTCATCAACAAGACTCTTGAGAGTCTTTTGAAGAAGCACGGAGTAAAGCACAAGGTGGCCACCCCTTATCATCCGATATACATATACATACTTGAGCTAGAACCACTGTTTTTACCACTCTTTTCCTTAGCTCAAGTAGCTGAATCCACATCATGGATCAGTTCCCATACCTTGAACCCATCCTTCTTTTAAGCCAATGTTTGTGCGTGAATTGAAAGGCCACCTTGGATCAAACTTAGCAGAAAGTGTTAGGTTTAGAGCGACAAGGGCAGGTCTCATTGAGTGCTGTGTTCCAACATCAAGGAACTGAGAGTTTTGGCGAGGAATAAGTGTGGGGGAAAAGACTTTGTGGTGAGTGGAAAAAGGTGAGATGAGTGGGAAAGAGAGAGTGAAAATAGCTAGGGGAAAGAAAGAAAAAGAAATCAGTCTTGGTGTTTTGAGAAAGTGAGCTCTGGTTTGTTGAAAAGAAAGAGTCTAGCCTCTAAGTAAAAAAAAAAAAAAAAAAAAAAAAAAGAAGAAAAGAAGCCAAAAGGCTCAAATGTTTTGTTAAGAAAGAAAGAAGAGGCTAGAAGTTGTAAAAGAAAAAGAGCTGTGTAAAGTTTGAGTTCCAAGACTTGAGATGAAAAGTGAAAAGTAAATCCCCTAGTGAGAGGAAAATGAGAGTGAAAAGTGAGGATTTTTGAGCAAGTGAGGAAGCTTTGAGTAGAGGGTGGGGTGTGGTGAGTCTTTGCCCTTGTATGCATAGGTTGCTTTTTACCTTTAGCATTCTGCCAAAGTTTGATCATTCATAGAGAGATCCCTTTGCTGTATTTAACCCACTTGAACACTGATGAGATCATTTTAATCTCATAGCCTCTCCCTAGCCAAGCCAGCTTGTTTAAACATTGCATCATGAGGTTCACCTGATAAAAGCTTAATAAATGTGAAAGAGTTGAGAGAGAGAAGAACTTGTGGAGATTCCTTGCACAGTTGACATATATCTGAGTATGGCTTTGCATTGCATAATTGAGCATGAACTTGAATTCTCATTGTGATCACTTCTCTCAAAAAGAAAATGTGAACTCCCATTGCATACAACCTCTTTCTCTCATTTGCTCTTTTTGCTTGAGGACAAGCAAAGGACAAGTGTGGGGGAGTTGATATGTTCATAATTTGCATCATTTAGGTTGCATAAATCATTCCAAATCATGTTTTATTTCATGCATTTTAGGTCCTTAGGGTTTGTTTTAGAACTTAGGAGATACATTAGGTCCCAATGAATCTTTGCATGTTTTGAGTGTCTATCAGGTGAATATGGAGCTGAAAAGATGAATCCAGGAGGTGAAATGGTGAGAAAAGCTTGAAAAAGTGGAAAAATTGGGTCTTGGGAGATTATCGGCCATTCTCGCTGGCCAGGAAGGTTTTACCGGCCATTTTCATGTACCGCGGGAAGCTTTACCGGCCATTTTCCTGTACCGCGAATGAAGTGTATCCGCCAAAATCTCTGGGTGTGAACGTGCCTCAGAAATCGCCTGTCCGGGGAGCCTTCCGGTCTGATTCAGACGGCGGGTGCTTCATAGAAGTTGGAAAGCATTGGAGCACGGTCTCATAGCAAGTAGAATCGTGAAATTCGGACGCGTGAGCAGAGAGATAAGCTCGTCGGAAGGAACCCCTGTCTCGCAGGTATTCCGGACCGAGCAGATCAGTTCTTAAGGATGCGAAGGACGGTGCACTTCCAGGCCGATTCAGTTTCCGGAGCCTTCATGAGAATCAGAGACATTTGAGTCTTCTTTCCAGAACATCCGAGATCAGTCAATTCGGAGCTTTGAGCAGAAAGATACGGTCTCCGGAATGGACACATGTCTAGACGCCTTTCTCTGGTCGTGTAAATGCACTTCAAAGATGTGCCCTCCAGGAAACCTTACACTTCCCAAGCACTGAAACTTCCTTCATCAAAGTTGGAGACAAATGAGTCCTCTGTCGTCTGCAACCGGAATCACTCAATTAGGACACGTCTCCAGGAAGTTACCCTCTCCGGAATGCGAGACGGTCCAGACAGCCCAGAGCGACTAAGTTAAGCATGCCGCGATGGAATGCCACGGTCCACACTTGGCCGTGGCAACTTTTGTGCACCCTCGGCAAATGACACGATCTTCATGCCACGGTCTACACTTGACCGTGGCAAACACACACTTGGCTGAGAGGAACTTCTTGCAACCTTCGGCGATTGACACGGCCTAAATGCCACGGTCTGAGGCTTGACCGTGGTAACTTCTTGCAACCTTCGGCGATTGGCACGAGCTGAATGCCACGGTCTGGGACTTGACCGTGGCAAATGAACAAGTGGCTGGAGACAACTTCTACACAGCTTCGGCTTTTGACACGATTTCAATGCCACGGCCTGAGACTTGGCCGTGGCAAGCATAGACTTGGCTGGGAAGGATTTCACATGCATGCGGGTTTTGGCACGGTCAGAATGCCACGGTCTGGGGGCTTGACCGTGGCAACCTTTACACATCTTTGGCGTTTGACACGGTAACTTGCCACGAGTTCCAGATGAAGCTTGATCAGACCGTGGCATCAAAAGGAACCAAGAACACAAGTAAAGACTTTGACACGGTCAATATTGCCACGGTCACTCCAAGAGCACACCAGACCGTGGCAAACCTACACTTACCCATCAAGGCCGGGTCAGTACCCGGTTTGTTCCGGGTTGACCCGGTTCGCCCAAGCCTCCTTTATAAGGTTTTTAGACCTAATTTGTAGAAAAGACTTAATCTACTTTTAGTCTTTTTTCCCCTTTGGTGAAAAACCTACTTAATACACTTTGTTTTAGAGAGTTTAAAATCGATTTGCAGTTTCTTTCCATCTTGTTCATCATTTCTTATCATCAAATTCAAACTTCTAATCATGATTAACAACACATCTTGCAAAGGATCTAGTGTGTTGATCATGATTAGTGAGTAGTTACCTTAATGAGGTTCTAGATGTGTAGGTTAGGGTGCTAAAGTGTTAGATTAGGAATGCTTAGGGCTGGATTCATTGATTCATTTCTCTAAACAACTGTTCTCTATGCTAGATCCTTGATAATCACTTGAGATCTAGATTCTGGGAATTTCATGCACCAAAAGTGTTTGATGAAATTCCTGAAAGAGTTGTATTAGAGGTTTAAGCATTTTTCTGCATGGTGATGTATTGTTATTTGCTTGAATGATCATTGAGAACTGTTTATTAATGCATATTGATTCATATTTCACAAATGGGAATTTGGTTTGAAAATGGATTAGTGTAGGGGTTAATACCTTCGTGAGAGGATTAACCTAGATTAGAGTTCTTAATCACTTGAATCATGTCTCATCATTGTCATTAGCATTTCTGGTTTAGAACCAAAGCACCCTAACCAACTATCATGTCTAGAATCTCATGCCTCCATCACATCATATTCACATCATTTGTCATTGTCATTTGTCTTTAAACCTGTTTAAGTTGTTAGTTGTCATTAGTTAATCAAAATCACTCTTGTTTGCTTGAATTAAGAACTTGATCACATAGTTTAGTGTCTAACACCACATCTGGATTGATAAACCTCTTTGTGCTACATTGACAAGGGGATTGATAGCCCTGAGACCCTAAAAAGTCTTGTCTATCAGAAGCCAACACGATCAAAGAAAGAAGCCTACCATGGTTCGCAGATCTAGTGAACTACTTGTCTTGCGGTTTAAAGCCACCGGATCTTGATACCTATCAGAAGAAGAAGTTCTTTAGAGATGTGATGAGGTATTATTGGGATGAGCCATACCTTTACGTGCTTAACAAGGACCATCTCTATAGGCGATGCTTGGCCGAAGAAGAAATTCATCCGGTGCTACAAGAATGCCATGGCTCATCGTATGGTGGTCATTTAGGTGCGTTCAAGACAGTTGCCAAGGTTCTACAGAGCGGTTTCTGGTGGCCGACCATGTTCAAAGACGCCCAAGAAGTAGTCTCGAGGTGTGAAGCTTGTCAAAGGCACGGAAACATATCCAAAAGGAATGAAATGCCCCAAAACCCAATCTTTGAGGTAGAAGTTTTCGACTGTTGGGGCATTGACTTCATGGGTCCCTTTGTAAGCTCATATGGGAATCAATATATCCTTGTAGCAGTGGATTATGTGAGTAAATGGGTTGAAGCGGTTGCATCTCCGACCAAGGATTCAAAAGTGGTGGTAAAACTCTTCAAGAGTATCATTTTCCCACGGTTTGGAGTACCAAGAGTAGTCATCAGTGATGGGGGAAGCCATTTCATCAACAAGACTCTTGAGAGTCTTTTGAAGAAGCACGGAGTAAAGCACAAGGTGGCCACCCCTTATCATCCGCAAACCAGCGGCCAAGTGGAGGTTTCCAACCGTCAGATAAAGGCCATTTTGGAAAGGACCGTGAACTCATCTAGGAAGGATTGGAGCAAGAAACTTGACGATGCTCTGTGGGCTTACAGAACCGCCTACAAAACCCCCATTGGAACCTCACCGTTTAACTTGCTCTATGGGAAAAGCTGTCATCTACCGGTTGAGTTGGAATACAAAGCCTTGTGGGCAGTGAAACTTTTGAACTTTGACATCAAGACCGCACAAGAGAAAAGAGTTCTACAGCTTCATGAGCTTGAGGAGATCCGGTTAGATGCTTTTGAGAGCTCTAAGATCTACAAAGAAAGAACCAAGGCGCTCCATGACAAGAAGATACACAAGAGAGAGTTCAAAGAAGGGGACCAAGTTCTGTTATTTAACTCAAGACCGAAGCTGTTCCCTGGGAAGCTGAGGTCTAGGTGGTCCGGTCCGTTCACGATTCTTGAAGTAAGACCCTATGGAGCCGTGGTTTTGAAAGGAAAAGATGGAAAAGGTTTTGTGGTAAACGGCCAGAGGGTAAAGCATTACTTGGCATCAGAAACAAAGGAGGGAGCTACCTCAGTTCCTCTACTTGAACCGGGATCAGCCTGAAAAGGTATGAAAAGTCAAACTTAGCGACGTTAAACAAATTGCTCTTGGGAGACACCCCAAGCTTATCCATGTACATATTTCGTTTTTCATTTTCTTTTTCTTTTTATTTGAAGCTTTTTGAAGGGTTTGTTAAGTGTTTCAGGAGTTAGACAGTGAACCTTGAGGGTGAAAGTGAGAGAAAACTTGAAAAAGACACGGCCTGATGAATTAAGTCAAAGAGCATACATAGCCTCGGTATCGACCCTCGGTATATTCATACCATGGTCATCTTTTACCGAGTGAAAGCTTGAGAACCTCAGCTAGATTCCTCGACTTAATTTCATCATGGTCGTGTCTGAGAAGAGCTATGGTAAAATAACTAAGTGTGGGGGAGGCTCACGGTGTAAACACCTCGGTATAAGTATACCGAGGGGCGACGTTCACTTAAAACAGTCAAAAACCTTGATCCGAGGCCGCGACCAGTTTACACCAAGGCCAGCCTGGCTAAACCCCCAAACTTCACGTGTTCTTTGCTAAAAACAAGTGACCTCGGCATGATGCCCTCGTGGTGGAGCGTGCCGAGGTACTCGGTTTCAAGAAATGATCAAAAGCAAGAACACATGAAACACTTAGAACGAAGAAGAGGCTTTGCGAGGTCCAAAGAAGAGACGTGGAAGCTATGGGGATTTACTCGTTGGCACGGGCTCAGACAACTCGGCTTGGTACCCTCGGGGTGGAACAAGTCGAGGCAGCTCAGAGTAACACGAGAAAATTTGGCTTGGTCCGTACAGCCCACGTCATCCCCATACCGCGTCCATTTGAAGGGTTGCGCGGCATTTTAAATTTGAACACCCGGTCAAAGTAGTTTTTAGTGCGGTCAACGGCTGGAGCTGGAGCAGAAGAGGGGACCAGTCCCACAACAGTCCAAATGCCAGCTGGAAAGCGCGCTCCAGCCCATACCAACCTCCATACTTAGCCAAAACGCAGAGTTTGCCCTCTTGACTCTTTTCTCTGCATTTCACGAACACAACTCACTCATTTGTCGTTCATTTTGCGTGATTCCAAGCGTTCTAGACTCGTTACGGTGTTGTCTACTCTGCATAAGCATCTCATTCAGCTTAAATATTGCTTTCCCAAAGGTATTTGCATCTTAAAGAACTCATCTTTTTCCTTCATTCTTTGCGAGCTTAAATGTTTGTAAAATGTGGAATCGATTCTTTTAGAGTATATCGGCCTTTGGGAACAATTTTGTAAATTCCACCAGGGTAGACAACACACGAAAAACCGGTCTTTGCATTTAATATCACTTGCTCTTAGAATCGGTCTTAATGATGATTTGTGTGTTTGTTATTACTTTCCTTGATGTTTGAAAAAGCTATGAATACCAGTTCTGTTAGAGAAAAAGTTTTGTACTTGCCAATCTTGAGATACATGTGCTTAACGATATACTTGGTTCTGACAGTTTCTTTGAGAATCTCCCATGCAGATGGTCGGAGACCGAACCGTTCCTACCCACGAGACAAACAAAAGTGCGGGCCGGAAGAGAGTCTTGAAGGAAAAATCCGTTGCCGTGCCACATAGTGGAGGGACCAGTAAGAAACCCTCGATGCGATCCGATGACGAGCCAACCCCCAAACGAGCAAGAAATACTGAGCTCACTCTGGCACCAGCTCTCGAATCAAAGAGGAACGGGAAGAAGGCAGCTGTGGGATCGGATGACGACGAGCCCGGAGCCTTAGTCCCTTATGTAGACAACGGTGACAAAAAGTCCAAGAAAGAACCAAAGGCCGAGCCCGAGGAAGAACACTTCCCAACTACTGAAGAATACTTGGACCACTTTAACTCAATAAGAGTGGCTCAAGGTCGCTTCCCTGACTTGGAGTTGCTGAGGAAACTCGAGATACTTGATGACGTGACCCTCATTTTTGAGAATATGGGCTTGGCAAAGTTCTTTGAGATGAGCGATGTTGTCTATGAAGGGATTAGACAGCAGTTTCTTGCAACCTTGGAGGTCATCATCTACCCCAAGAGAGATCCAAAGCGTTTACATGGCAAAGGATTCGGCCACATTGAGTTTGAAATGTATAGCGTGCACTACAAGGTCAGTTTCAAGGAGCTTGATGAAATCTTTGGGTTTGAAAGGAATGGAAGCTCGCTTGACAAGTTTGTGTACCCTCGTGATGAGTTGGCCGCCTTTTGGGAAACGATATCTTTTGGACCTTACCTCGAAGGCAAGAGCAAGACAAGCTGCATAAGGAACCCTGCGATCAGATACACAAACCGCGTCCTAGCATCAACATTCTTCTCGACCTTTAACCCTGGTGTTATTCACACGGCCGAGCTTGAACTGTTGGGACTCGGACTGAAGTCGTTCATCACTCAAATGAAGAACAAGAAAGAGTTCCAAGGGCCGCTGCATGTACCATCATTGGGTGCATTCTTTCCCATTCAAATGCTCACTTATCGGCACAATGTATGGTGCGACCGCAAGAAGCGAGGAGCAAGAAGACTTCAGAACGGTTGGATAGTCACCAAGATCCTGAGGGCTCAAGGGTTTATATTCCCTGATTCACCAAAGAAGCCGAATCTCATTGATGAGTTATACCTAAGTAAAAGTGGTTTCTTCGGAGGCAAATCAGGGGACAAATGGGTTTACAACTTCACCCTACTGCATAGAGACGGCACGCAGGTTCTACTGCCTAACCGAAGCCTCACCATGCTCGACAAGCAGTGTAACGTCTCATTCTATGTCCTCAAAGATCAGTTGTATAACCCAGCTCTCGACCCACCAACACGCAATTGCACCAAGGCAGCACCTAGCAAACCCGAGAACACTAATGGCCCGGAAGATTGTGATAACGAGGAGCAGAGACACTATGAGAGAAGGATCGGAGCAGGCCGTTATCACTTTGATCCGCAAGTGTGGGGTGAGCCTGAATACCACACCAAGAAGCTGTATTCTCGAGTGACCACCCTCCAAAAGTGGTGTAAGTGGCAAGACAAAACCATCCACGCATTGGTGGGTTGTGTAAGGCATTTGAAGTAGAAAGTAAAGCAGCTCACGAGGCCATCCTCACCGGATAAGAACTCAGCGACCTCAACCGCACCGATTACAGAAGAAGGAGTTGGAGAAAGCTCAAACGCGAGGAACCCGGAGTTTCCACCAGGCAAAGAAGACTGGATCGATCCAGCCATGGCTTTCCTGCCTGAACCCTCAGAAAGCAGCCCACCACGTCAGCCCACTCCTTCCTGCTCAACATCGAATCCCTCGCACTACTTGGGATCCGACCTCTCCGACTAAGGTATCGACTTCAAACCTTGTACATATGCATCTTGTATATATCATCTTGCATTCGTTCAGTTTGTCTTTCCACTTCTCTCACACGCTTCTATAACACAAGGGACTGTGTTATCTAAGTGTGGGGGAGGAGCTTTGTGTTTGCTAATCTTGTTTTCTTTGTTCTTATTTGACTTTTGCACTCTTAAGTCTCATTTAGCTTAGCACATATGATAAAACCGAAAAACACAAAAAAATACATCATTCTAGTTGCATCTCGCATTTTAAGATCGAGTCTAGTTGCATCATGTAGGATTGCATCAGTGCAAGGAGCAATGATAGATTTTTTCCTAGGGAGTAAATCACTTGAGAACTTGAACTAAATATGCTTGTGAAACTCATTCTGTGCTTGTAAAGCTTGAAACGATTTGAATCTGAGAAGCAAGTTTGAATTACACTCAACTCTAGCTAAGTGATAACCCTGAACTTGAATTGTAAATATCTTTTGATGCATTGCTTGAGTAGGCTTGTGGATATACATACTTGAGCTAGAATCATTGTTTTTACCACCCTCCTTCCTTAGCTCAAGTAGCTGAATCCGCATCATGGATCAGTTCCCTCACCTTGAACCCATCTTTCTTTCGAGCCAATGTTTGTGTGTGAATTGTAAGGCCACCTTGGGCTGAACTTGGCAGAAAGTGTTAGGTTTAGAGCGACAAGGGCTTGGCTCATTGAGTGATATGTTCCAACATCAAGGAACTGAGAGTATTGGCGAGAAATAAGTATGGGGGAAAAGACTTGTTGGTGAGTGGAAAAAGGTGAGCTGAGTGGAAAAGTGAGAGTGGAAATAGCTAGGGGAATGAATGAAAATGAATTAAGTCCTGGATGTGAAAAGATAAGCTCTGAAATGAAAAGAAGCCAAAGGCTCAAGTGTTCTGAAATGAAAATGAAAAGAGGCTATACGCTATGAAAGAAAAGAGCTGTGTGAATAAGTGAAAACCAAGGCTTGAAAATAAAAGAAAAAGGCGAGTCCCCTAGTGAAAAGAAAACGATTGTGAAGAGTGAGGATTCGGAGAGGGTGAGCAAGTAAGAAACGCTTTGAGTGGAGTGTGGGGTGTGATGAGTCTTGCCCTTGTATGCATCAGTTGCTTTTTACCTTTAGCATTCTGCCGAAGTTTGGTCGTTCATAGAGAGATCCTTGTTGCATTGCACCCGCTTGAATATCGATGAGATAATTTTTTATCTCATGACCTTACCCTAGCCAAGCCAGCCTATTTGAACATTGCATCATTTGATTCACCGGTTACAAACTTAATGAATGTGAAAAAGTTGAATGTGATAATGACTTGTGGAGATTCCGTGCTTTAGTTGGAAAATATCTGAGTATAGCTTTGCATTGCATATTTGAGCATGAATCCGAGTTCTCTTTGTGGTCACTTCTTTCTAAAAAGGAAATATGAGCTCCAGCTGCATTACAACCTCTCTCTCTCATTTGTTCTTTTTGCTTGAGGACAAGCAAAGGACAAGTGTGGGGGAGTTGATATGTCTATATTTTACATCATTTAGGTTGCATTATAGAGTCCTCATCATGTGTTTTCTCATGTAAATTGAGTCTTTAGGCGTCAAAATAGGACTTAGGGCTTGCATTAGGTCCCAAAGAGTTTTGCATGTTTTGAAGTCTTTATCAGGAGCTTTGGAGACCAATTGGAGCCTAAGAAGAGGAACAGAAAAGAAAACGGTGAAGAAAAGGGTCAAAAATGGTGAAAACCGCTTGGAGGAATTTCTCGGCCAAATCTCGTACCAGCTGGTCGTAAACCTCGGCCAAAATGTTTACCGGATGCTCATTACCGGCCAAAAACCTTACTGATCGGCCAGAATCGAGTATCGAGTGCAAAAATACCACGGGACAAGTTTTTGACCGAGGCAAGGATTTTTACGACCAAAAAGCTTACCGCGGTACACAGCCCTCGGCCATTTTTCTTACCGCGGGAAGGTTTTTACGACCAAAAGTTGTCCTTGCCCGCGCAATTCAGATATCAACAATCCGGGGAACCTTCCGGTCCGAATCAGTTGGCGAGGTCTTCACCAAAGTTGGCGATAATCAAGCAAAGATTCCAGAACAGTTGGAATCATCCAATTCGGACCAGTGGAGAGAAAGATATGGCTTCCGGAGCATACACCAGCATTGCGCGTACCCGAGAGCTGAACGGCGAACTTCAAAGATCATGGCGGACGGAGCCCCTCCTGTCCGAACCAGCTTACCCGATCTTCATCAAAGTTCGAGATCAATGGAAGATCTTCTCAGAGCCTTTGGAATCGCTCAATTCGGAGCAAAGGTTTGGAAGATAGGGTCTCCGGAGTTCACATCAGTCTAAAAGTCTATTTTCCGGTGATTTCAATGCGGCGCAAAGATGTGAAATCCAGAAAGCCTTCCACTCCCCAAGCTCCGATGGTTTCTTCATCAAAGTTCGAGCTTATTGAGTCATCTTGACTGTGGAACTGGTCCCAGAGCAATTGGAGTCGTGTGCAGAAAGTTACTGCTTCCGGAAGATGACATGGTCGATACAAGCCTAAATGAGTTGCGATACGCGCTAAGTGTTTTCACAAGCCTCGGTATCTTTACCTTGGCATCACTCAAGTCGAGGCTCATATCTTGGAAGTATTCTGGACTAGACCTCGTGCCAAAGCCTTGGCATGATTAGATCGAGGCATGCATACGTAAGAACTGAAGCTGGAAACGACTAAGTATTGAAAGTACACCTCGGTGTAATGACCTCGGCGTGCATGCCGGACTGTGTTCTCCCAAGCACCTCGACATCTTGACCCCTCGACATTTTATCCCGAGGTCCCTTGTCACGAACCCAGAATCAAGAACAGAATGGCTCAAGAACACACACGTGAGGATGGATCAAAGACTAGGGTTCATGCATGTTCTTGACGTGTTTTTCACGAGATCTTCATCTGGATCCTGACTCACGTGCAGACCTCGGCATAAAGACCTCGGCTTCACTTTCCGACACACCGTGGCACTCACCCATCAACCCAAGGAAGCGGTTCAGTACCCGGTTTGTTCCGGGCTGACCCGCGACACTTTCCCTTTGCTATAAATACATTTTGAGACTAAAAACCTAGTTATCTTATCTCTTATCTGTTTTTAGCTTTAAGAACTTGTCTCTTTTGTGAAACTTGATTAATCTAATCCGATATCTCGTTTTTGCATCAGAATCTTGTTCTCTCTTTATTTCTTTTATCATCCAGCATCAAAACTCCTTATCATGACTAGCTGCACGTCTTGCAAAAGACTTAGTGAGCTCGTTATGATCAGTGAGTAGTCGTTTAAGCGGCTTTAGATAAGTAGATTAGGGTGCTTTCAAGATAGATTAGTGGGTTTAGGTGTCTAGTCTTGCATGTTTCATTCTTTAACCGATGAGATCTCTAGGCTGGATCCAAGCATATCACTTGAGGTTCAGATCTGAGGCATATCTCGCATCAAAAGTGTTTGTAGAAATGTCTGAACCACTCGGTTAAAGGTTTAAGAGTCTTTCATCGCGAGAGTGATAGTTTGTTCTCTTAAATGACATTTTTGAACTAATTCTTATTGCTGATTGATTCATGCTTCTCAAAAGACATTTTGGTATGAAGGAGGATCAGTTTAGATGTTTAATACTTTCATGAGAAGATTAACATGCCTTGAGTTCAAAGTTAAATGAAATTGCTTGATAAAATGATTCATTAACCCATTAGTTTAACTTGGAAGCACCCGAGTCAAATATCCTGTCTAAAGCTTCTACCTTTATCATTCATTATCATCATCTGAATCACCTGTTTGTTGTTTGCATCTTGATTAGTTTAAATCTCTGTTTTTATTTAATTTTATTGCTTATTTGCTTGTTAATCATCGTCACCAAACTTTTACCTTCTTGTCTTGACTTAAGAGAACAAATGACATAGGCTAGTGTCTCGTTTACAAGCTTGGTTTGACACCCCTTATACTACTTTGACAAGGGGATTGATAACCCTTCTAAGAGCCTGGAAACTCTTAGTTATCAATTTGGGGTTCAACAAATAAGGATGCAAAGCTGGCCCATGGATGGGTTGTAACAAAGATCTTGAAGGCAAAGGGGTACAGGTTCAAGGAGAACAAGGCAAGGTTTGACCTGATTAATGAAGCCCATTTGTGTAAGATTAGTTTCCTTCAAGGAAGAGTTGGAGCCAAGCTAGTTTACAACTTCAAGTCCTTCATTGATGAGCCAGTCCAAACTCTCCTGCCCAATCCCTCCATCACCACAGTCCAAGTAAAGAGGAACATTCACTTCTTCTTGCTGAAGGAAGAGCTGTACAATGTCCAAACTGATCCCCCAATCCTCAAGTACAAGAAAGCTTGCAGAGAAGAAGCCTCCAAGGAAAGGAAAGCAACCAATGAAGATGCTACCACAAGTGATGCTGGTGCTGGAGATGATGGTCTGCCTCCACCTCAAAAACGTTTTGGTGGGAACAGATATCACTTTGATGATTATAACTGGGAGGAGCCAGGCACTTCAGGGTTTAGAGCTCAACAAAAGATCGGTGTTCTCCAACAATGGTGCAAGTACCAAGACAAAACCATCCATACGATGGCAAAGTGCATCAAGGAGATGAAGAGGAGGATCAAGAAGCTTGAAAACCCTTGCAAAGGTGGATCTCCAACACCGGTTTCACCAAGGAACAGAGAAGAAGTTGGAGAGAGTTCCATCAACTGCACGGCCCTGGTCACCTATGGGACAGCTTGGGTGGATCTTGATGACGGTTCTGATGAGGCAAGCCATCACTCTTGGGAGACACCATCCGGGCACACTTCAAACCCCTCTTACTCTTTGGAGTCAGACTTCCACAGCTCTTAGGTAACACTCCACACCTTGTACATATGCATGTAAATTTTCTTTTTCTATTTGCATTTTACTTGTTTGTTTTGCTTTTACTCCTTTCTCATGCTTCTATAACACAAGGGACTGTGTTATTTAAGTGTGGGGGAGGAGTTTCATCTTTTACTAATCATGTTTTCTCTGTTCTTATCTTAACACTTTGAGTCTTGAGTCACATTCTTGCATGCATTCATGTAGTTTTCATCCCAGTGCATATAAAATAAAAAAAATCAAAAAAAAATCGAAAAATCAAAAAATTTCACAACAAAATGTTCATGTAGTTGCATTCTCATTTTTAGGATTGAGTTTAGTTGCATATTCATGTAGGCTGCATCAATACAAGGGAGTACTGATAGGTTTTTCCTTGAGAGAATATCACTTTAAGAATTCGGTTCACTGCCCTAGTTTCTAGTTCCTTGCTGCATGTAAACAAGAAAGAAATCAAGACTGATCCATGCTTTGAACTTGTTGAATGAATCAAGCTTTGATTAGTCCAGCCTTATCTAAGTGAAAACCATAATTTGACAATCTAATTATCATTGCTTGTGCATGTCATTGTGAACTCATGGGTACCCTTAAAATATTTGAGCTCTCTTATCCCTTTTACCACTCTTTGCTAGCTCAAATAGCTGTTCTCTCACCTTGAGACAGTTTCCTGCCTTTAACCAAGCCTTCCTTGAAGCCTGAAACACTATAGTGAGAGATGTGAGGCCTTTTTCTGAATAAACTTGACAGAAAGTGTTGGGTTTAGGGCGACAAGAGTAGGGTCTCATGTAGATCTAGCTCAGCATCATGAGTCTGGAGTAGGCTAGGAAGAGTTCTTGAGAAACACTGAGTGGTAAAGAGAAAGTTTGAGATGAGAACCAGGAGATGGCTTAGTGTCTATCACCACATTCTTGGATTGACAACCTCTTTTGTGCTACTTTGACAAGGGGATTGATAGCCCTGAGACCTAAAAAGTCTTGTCTATCACTGTTGTATTAGAGGGCAAGGATGGTCAAAAGTTTGTGGTCAATGGCCAAAGGATCAAGCACTACCTAGTTTCACAAAGGAAGGAGGAAGCTACATCAGTTCCCCTTCTTGATCCACCACCAGCCTGTTAAACAGGTTTTCAAAGTCAAACTTAGAGACTTTAAACAAAGTGCTCTTGGGAGACACCCCAAGCTTATCCTTTGTAAATATGCTTTTGATCTTTTCTTTTCTTTCTTTTTATGTTTTAGAACTTTTTGATGGGTTTTGTGAGTTGATCTCAGGTTCTAGGTGAGTTTTAGAGGCTGTGGCTCAGGAACAAAGTGGAATGGATCATGTGAGAAGGCAGAGAGAAGAGTTAAGGCATGAAAACTTGAAGGACGCCTAAGTGTCAGAACCTGCGACCTGGGCGTGCGGCTCAGTCAAGCCATGGACCAACTCGCAGCAGAACTCGCAATTTAGTCCTACTTGGATCTGCGGGTTATTTACCTGGCAACAAGAGATTTGAGCAAGAAAACGGTTAAGTGTCAAAACCTGCGGGTTGGGCGTACGGCTCGGAGAGGAGAGGACCAGGTCGCACGAAGATTCTGGTTTTACACTGGTTTAGGCGTGCGGGAAAGATCAAGAGGAGACCAAGACGCACACCAGGAGAAATGACTTGTTCAAGTGAGAAAATGTGCGAAATAGGCGTGCGGCCCGGATAAAAGGAGGACCAGGTCGCACGAAGATTCGGGTTTTACACTGGCCTGGTGCATGCGAGACACTCCAAAGAATCCCAGGTCGCACATGAAGAACTGGACGCGAAATAGTCAAAGTGTCCAGACCTGCGACTTAGGAAGTGCGGCTTGAAGAATGGAAGGACCAAGCCGCAGGAACATTCGCAAATCACACCAGGACGGGCCTCCGAGCTGATGCAAAAGAACCCCAGGTCGCACACCAAAAGAAGGACTCAGAAACGTCTAAGTGTCAAAGCCGGCGAGTCAGCCGTGCGGCTTAAACCGAGGAGGTCCCAGGTCGCACGAACGTTCACAAATCGCACCAACCTGGGAATGTGATAACTAAGATTTTTTGGTCTTAGATGGGTTATCAATCCCCTTGTCAAAGTAGTATAAGGGGTGTCAATCCATATGTGTGGTAGTTAGGCACTAGTTTATAAGACAAGTTCTTAAGTCAAGTGAAACAAGAAAGATTTGGTGACAAGTAACAAGTGAAAATATAAACAAGGAACAAACAAGCAATGATTAATGAACTAAACAAAGCAAGCAAGCTAAACAAGATGGTGGTGATTAAGCAAATGATAAAAGATAAACCTCTAGATGTGATCATTGATTAGGGTGCTTTCAATGCAACTAATGATGCTAAACAACAATGCAACACTTGCTACTCTTTAGTCTAGGCTTCTTAATCAGATTAATCCACTCTCATGACAGAAATCTCTTTGCAAATCACTTAATCAAGTCTAACAACCATTAGAGATAACCAAGCAATCAACAAGCATAATGCATCAAGCCTAATTAGTGACCAAACAATCTCTCAACCAAGAAGACTGAATCGTATACAGAAAGACATAGCAATCAATCACATGATCTCTAATCCAATCAACTTAGAGTTTAAAGCTAGATTAATCCTCTCATAAAGGTATTAACCTCTATACTAATCCATTTTCAAACCAAATTCCCATTTGTGAAATATGAACTAGTAAGCATTAAGAATCAACTCTAATATGTCATTTATGCAATTAACAAACACTCCCATGGAATTAATGCATAAACCCTTAGTTAGCTTTCATTCAGGCATTTCATCAAACACTTTTGGTGCATGAAAAACCCAGATTCTAGACCCAAGTGATGTGCAATGATCTAGCATTAGGGTCAGCTAACTAAGGAAAGGAGAAGAGAATCTAAGCTTAAACAATCATTAATCTACATCTAAGCATGATATGTCTATATTTTACATCATTTAGAGTGCATTTTAGAGTCCTCATCTTGTGTTTTCCCATGTAAATTGAGTCTCTAGGCATGAAAATAGGATTTAGGGCTTGCATTAGGTCCCAAAGAGTTTTGCATGTTTTGAAGTCTTTATCAGGTGCTTTGGGAGTCATTTGGAGCTTAAGAAGAGGAGCAGAGAAGAAGACGGTGAAGAAAAGGGTCAAAAATGGTGAAAACCGCTTGGAGGAATTTCTCGGCCAAATCGCGTACCGGACGGACAGAAACCTTGGTCAAAATCCTTACCGATCGCTCATTACCGGCCAAAATCCTTACCGATCGTTCAACCTCGACCAAAAAGCTTACCGATCGCTCAGCACCGACCAAAATCCGTACCGATCGACCAAAGTCAGCCTGGGTCGAAGATCAGGCGTAAATACCGCGGGATGAGTTTTGTCCGAGGAGAAGGAATTTTTACGACCAAAAAGCTTACCGCGGTACACAGCCCTCGGTCATTTTCCTTACCGCGGGAAGCTTTTCTCGACCAAAATCTGTCCTTGTCCGCGCGTCTCAAAGATCTGCAATCCGGGGAACCTTCCGGTCCGAACCAGTTGGCGGGGTCTTCAGCAAAGTTGGAGATAATCAAACAAAGATCCCAGAACAGTTGGAATCATCCAATTCGGACCCGTGGGGAGAAAGATACAGCTTCCGGAAGGTGCACCAACATTACGTGCATCCGAGAACCGAACGGCGGAGCACAAAGATCACGGCGGACGGAACCTTTCCGGACCGAACCAGCTTGCCCGGTCTTCATCAAAGTTTGAGATCTGTGAAAGACCTTTTCAGAACAGTTGGGGTCGCTCAATTCGGACGAGTGGTTTGAAAGATAAAGTCTCCAGAGTTCACATCGGTCCAAACAGCTTATTTTCCGGTGATTCCAATGCGGTTCAAAGATGTGAAATCCAGGAAGCCTTCTACTTCCCAAGCTCCGACGCTTTCTTCATCAAAGTTCGAGCTTATTGAGTCATCTTGACTATGGGACTGGTCTCAGTACATTTGGAGTCGTGGGTTGAAAGTTACTGCTTCCGGAAGGCGACATGGTCAATACGAGCCCAAATATGTTGCGATACGCGCTAAGTGTTTTCTCAGGGCTCGGCATCATTACCTCGACATCGGCCAAGTCAAGGCTCATATTTTGGGAGTATTCTGAACTAGGCCTCGTGCTGACACGTCGGCACGTTGGAATCAAGGCATGCACACGTAAGAAATGAAGCTGGAAACAACTAAGTGTTGAACGTGCACCTCGGTGTAGCGACCTCGGCGTGCATGCCGGACCCTGTTCGCCCAAACCCCTCGACTACCAAGCGCCTCGGCATTTCATGCCGAGGTCCATTGTCACGAAGACAGAATCAAGAACAAAGCTGCCCAAGAACACACACGTGAAGATGGATCAAAGACTAGGGTTCATGCATGTTCTTGACGAGTTCTTCACGAGATCTTCGTTTGGATCTGGACTCACGTGCACTCCTCGACATGAAGACCTCGGCTTCACTCTCTGACACACCGTGGCACTCACCCATCAACCCAAGAACGCGGTTCAGTACCCGGTTTGTTCCGGGCTGACCTGCGACACTTTACCTTTGCTATATATACATTTTGAGACTAAAAACCTGAGGATCTTATCTCTTATCTGTTTTTAGCTTTAAGAACTTGCCTCTTTGGTGAAACTTGATGATTCTAATCTGATATCTCGTTTTTGCATGAGAAATCTTGTTCTTTCTTTATTTCTTTTATCATCTAACATTAAACTCCTCATCATGACCAGCTACACGTCTTGCAAAGGACTCAGTGAGCTCGTTATGATTAGTGAGTAGTCGTTTAAGCGGCTTTAGATGAGTAGATTAGGGTGCTTTCAAGGTAGATTAGTGGGTTTAGGTGTCTAGTCTTGCATGTTTCATTCTTTAACCGACGAGATCTCTAGGCTGGATCCAAGCACATCACTTGAGGTTCAGATCTGAGACATATCTCGCATCAAAAGTGTTTGTAGAAATGTCTGAACCACTCGGTTAAGGGTTTAAGAGTCTTTCATCACGAGAGTGATAGTTTGTTCTCTTAAATGACATTTTTGAACTAATTCTTATTGCTGATTGATTCGATGCTTCTCAAAAGACATTTTTGGTATGAAGGAGGATCAATTTAGATGCTTAATACTTTCATGAGAAGATTAACATGCCTTGAGTTCAAAGTTAAATGAAACCGCTTGATGTTTTGATTCCTTGAGTTCAAAGTTAAATGAAACCGCTTGATGTTTTGATTCATTAACCCACTAGTTGAACATTGGGAGCACCCGAGTGAAGTATCTCGTCTAAAGTCTCTTGCTTTATTACATATTATCATCATCTGAATCGCTTTACTTACATGCTTAATCGTTGTTATTTAGCTTAGTAAAACCTTCACCTTTTTATCTTGACTTAAATAAACAAACAACATAGACTAGTGTCTCGTTGACAAGTCTGGATTGACACCTCTTAGTACTACTTTGACAAGGGGATTGATAGCCCTGAGATCTAAAAAGTCTTATATATCAATTGGCGCCGTTGCCAACTTGTCGGAGCATTAGTCTTTTGTTTGTTCTTGAGCTCAAGATTTTAACTTTCTTTGTTTTACTAACTTCTTTGCAAGTTCTTGTGTTGCTTTCAGGTGCATGAAAACCAGGTCTCGGAGCACAGAACCGCCTTTACCGTACGACGACAACATCAACCGGATTGAGAGGCGAGCTCGCGAGAGGGAACGGCATTTTGAACGACTTGGAATGGCAGAACAGCAAAGGATCGAGCAACAGGCTCAAGAAGCCGAACACCAGGCTCATGCTAATTAGGCGCAGGCAGGCAGGAATGAACAACAAGCCTATGTTAACCAACAACAGGCTCAAAGGAACGAGAGGCTTGCTCAGCAAAACCAACAACAAGCTAATAGGAACGAGCAACAAGCCCACCATGTTCATCCGCCACCGCCACAAGCTCAGAGACAACCTCCTCTGGTCTTTGTTGGAGAGAACGACCGAGCTAATGCGCACCAATACCGAGCTGGGATTCAAGCTCCACCGGTTCAAAACAACAACTTTGAGGTTAAAGCTTCCCTGCTCAATATGGTGCAGAACTCAAAGTTCCACGGTCTAGCCGGAGAAGACCCCCTTGAGCATCTAGATCAGTTTGATCGGGTTTGCGACCTTACTAAGATCAATGGTGTCTCGGAAGATAGCTTCAAGCTACGCTTGTTCCCATTTAGCCTCGGTGATAAAGCTCACCAGTGGGAAAAGAACCTCCCGAGGGGTTCTATACAAACCTGGGAGCAGTGTAAACTGGCGTTCTTATCAAAGTTCTTTTCCACATCACGCACGGCTAAGCTCAGAAACCAGATCTCAAGCTTCACGCAGCACAACAACGAGAGCTTTAGCGAAGCTTGGGAACGGTTTAGAAGCTACACTAACCAATGCCCCCACCACGGCTTCTCAGAGGCATCCCTCTTGAGTACTTTATACCGAGGTGCACTCCCCAAGATCAGAAACCAACTCGATACAGCTTCAAATGGAAATTTTCTTGGGAAAGAAATCAATGCGGCAATGGAACTAGTTGATAGATATGACTTTTAAGGGTCTCAGGGCTATCAATCCCCTTGTCAATGTAGCACAAAGAGGTTAATCAATCCAGATGTGGTGTTAGACACTAAGCTATATGATCAAGTTCTTAATTCAAGCAAACAAGAGCGGGTTTTGATTAATCTAGAGAAAGCTATAAACATAAACAGGATTAAAGACTAATGACAATGACAAATGATATGATGTGAATATGATAAGATGGAGGCATGAGATTCTAGACATGATAGTTGGTCAGGGTGCTTTGGTGTTAAACTAGAGATGCTGATGACAATGATGAGACATGATTCAAGTGATTAAGAACTCTAATCTAGGTTAATCCTCTCATGAAGGTATTAACCTCTATACTAATCCATTTTCAAACCAAATTCCCATTTGTGAAATATGAATCAATATGCATTAATAAACAGTTCTTAATGATCATTCAAGCATTTAACAAATCATTCCCATGATGAAAAATTACTTAAACCTCTAACACAACTCTTTCAGGAATTTCATCAAACACTTTTGGTGCATGAAATTCCCAGAATCTAAATCTCAAGTGATTATCAAGGATCTAGCATAGAGAACAGTTGTTTAGAGAAATGAATCAATGAATCTAGCCCTAAGCACCCCTAATCTAACACTTTAGCACCCTAACCTACACATCTAGAACCTCATTAAGGTGACTACTCACTAATCATACTAATCTCTCTTAAACCTTTGCAAGTTGAGAAGATTAGCATGATTAATGATGAGAAATGGAGATGGAGATGATAGATTCAAAAGAAAACAGCTTTAAACACCCAGATCTCCTTAAACTCTCTTGATTAAAACACTCAAATATAGATATTTCTCTTCTTAATGGAGTCTTTTTTTCACCAAAGAGGCAAGAGACAAAGGGAATAAAACTTAGTTTTTTCCCCAAAAAACCCTAAAAAGTATTTATACTTTCTTAAAAACGAACCGGGTCAGCCCGGAACAAACCGGGTCCTGACCCGGCTTTAGTGGATAAAGTGAGAATTACTGCGGGTCAGTCCAGTTTGTCCCAGGTCGCACACCTAAGTCGCAGCAGATGAAGACTTGTCTTGTGAAGCCTGAATCGCCTTGCCTTAGCCGCACGCCTAAGTAGGAGTGTTTTGCGAGTGTTGCTGCGGCTTGGTCTCCTTCCTCTCCAACTCGCAGGGCTAAGGCGGTTTCTGGGGAATGTACAAACTGTGCGGGTTAGTCTCTATTGCAACTAGGTCGCAGGCTCAAGTCGGAGTGATTTGCGAGTGATCGTGTGGCATAGTTCCAGGCGCGGCTAACTCGCATGCCTAAGTCGCAGGATTGTGGACTTAGCATTTCTCTTGCTCTTGAGCTTCAGACCTCTTCCAGTGATAGTTTACCCGCACATATCAACTCGCAGCATCAGCATTCAGGCGTTCATCTTCAGGCCTGCGGGCTAACCAAGTCGCAAGACCGTCTCGCAGCATCCAGAGCAGCTTAGACCACTTCGCATTCCGGAGAGTGTAACTCCTATGAGGCTTGTCCGAATTGAATGATTTCAGTTTCAGAAGACAGAGGACTCATTTATCTCCAACTTTGGTGAAGGAAGCTTCGGTGCTTGGGAAGTGTAAGGCTTCCTGGAGGGCACATCTTTGCAGTGCATGTACGCGACCAGAGAGAGGCGTCTAGACATGTGTCCATTCCGTATCTTTCTGCTCATAGATCCGAATTGAATGCTCTTGGACGTTCTGGAAAGAAGACTCAAATGTCTCTGGTTCTCATGAAGGACCCGGAAACTAAATCGGCCTGGAAATGCACCGTCCTTCGCATCCTTTAGGACTGATCTGCTCGGTCCGGAATACCTGCGAGACTGGGGTTGCTTCCGACAAGCTTATCTCTCTGCTCACGCGTCCGAATTCCACGATTCCACTTGCTAAAAGACCGTGATGCAATGCTCTCCAACTTCTATGAAGCACCCGCCGTCTGAATCGGACCGGAAGGCTCCCCGGACAGGCGATTTCTGAGACATGTTTGCACCCGGAGATTTTGGCCGATACACTTCACTCGCGGTACGTGTTTTGGTCGACAAAGTTCACCCGCGGTACGTGAAAATGGTCGACAAAACCTTCCTGGCCAGCGAGAATGACCGATAACCTCCATAAACCCAAGTTTTCCACTTTTTCAAGCTTTGCTCACCATTCCACCTCCTGGATTCGTCTTTTCAGCTCCATATTCACCTGATAGACACTCAAAACATGCAAAGACTCATTGGGACCTAATGCATTCTCCTAAGTCCTAAAACAAACCCTAAGGACCTAAAATGCATGAAATAAAACATGATTTGGAATGATTTATGCAACCTAATTGATGCAAATTATGAACATATCACTAGTCGAGAACCTAGCCATGTCTAATGATACTTATGGCGAAGACTTTGATAGAGTAAACCGTACAGAGGGCTCCAATGAAGAACAGCGTATGAAAAAGGATATAAGAGAGCTTCAGAGCAAGCTTGACAAGGTTCTGATGGCGACTCAAAAGCCAATACACTTTGTAGGCGAGTTTGATGAGCAAGGGCCAAGTTTTGACAATTTTAATGAAGATGGTCTAACTCAAGAGGAGCTGAACTACATAGGGAATCAGCAGAGGTATCAGCGGTTTAACAACTACAACAGTAACCCAAACCTCTCATACAGAAACCCGAATGTAGATAACCCTCAAGACCAAGTGTACCCTGCTCAGCAACAACAACAAAGCTATGCTCCAAAAGCTCCTTTTCAGAATACCTTCCAGCCCAAACAACAGTTCAGTGGGCAACAGCACGGCTACACTCATCAGAATCAAGCGGCTCAGGGTAACAACTTCACCAGCCAACCGCAACATCACAAGTTTCCACCAGGGTTCAATCCGCAGCCGATGGGTAATCAGCAACAGAATCAGGGAAGGGGTCAGAATCATATGGGAAACGATGTCTGTGGGATCTTACAGCAACTGTTACAGGGTCAGCAGAGAGTTGAGAGCCAGCACACGACAATGCAGCAAGATATCAGAGAGCTTAAGCAGAATCAAGCCTCTACATCATCCCGAGGCCCGGCTTTACCAGGTAAACCGGAGCCCAATCCCAAGGAGTACGTGAACGCCATTACATTGAGGAGTGGCAAGGAACTACAAGCTCCGAAGCCTAAGACTAAGCTCATTGAGGCCAATGAGCAATTAGAGGGGGAGGCAGCCTCAGGTGATGCGTGTAAAGAAGCGGATTTTGAGAAAGAACCGATCAAGGACAAAGGAAAAGAGGTGGAAAAGACAACTGAGCTTGAAAAGCCATACGTTCCACCACCACCTTACCAACCCAAGATACCGTTCCCAGGGCGTTTCGAAAAGAAAATCTTAGACAAAGCCAAAGCGGTCTTTGAGAAACACTTGGAGAACACGCAACTCACCTTACCCATTATAGATGCTTTCTTAGCTATACCACAGCTTGGGAAGTTTCTAAAGGATGCAATCCTCAACAAGACAAAGGAGCTCCAGGGTATGGTAATACTGAGCCATGAATGCAGCGCCATAATACAAAGGAGGTCTATACCAAGGAAGCTATCCGATCCGGGCAGCTTTACCTTACCGTGTGCTTTAGGTCACTTGAAGTTCTCAAACTGCTTGTGTGATCTAGGAGCTTCTGTGAGCCTAATGCCATACACGGTGGCGAAGAGATTGGGATACAAGAGTTACAAGCCGGCCAAGATCTCTCTTATACTAGCTGATAGATCGGTTCGTTTACCGGTGGGTTTGCTTGAGGATTTGCCTTTAAGGATCGGTGAGATAGAAATCCCCACGGACTTCATAGTTCTTGAGATGGACGAGGAACCATTGGACCCTATCATTTTGGGCCGACCGTTCCTAGCGACCGCAGGAGCCATTATAGATGTGAGAGGAGGAATGATTGAACTACACATCGGTTCCGAGAATATGAAGTTCAATGTGAAAGAGATGATGAAGAAACCGACCATTGGAGGTCAGGTTTTCTATGTGGAAGTGATGGAGGAGCTAGCTGATGAGCTCCTGGAAGAGTTGAACGCAGAGGATCCGTTACAAGTGGTCCTTACACGTGAACAAAGCGAGCACGGGTACTTGAACGAGGAAAGCGAGGTGTACAAGCAACTTTTGGACCAACCGAAGGAACTTGGAGCTGAGGCTAGGTTTTTGGAGCTCAGGAAGAGTGGCCTCGACATCTTAGACAGCGAGGAGTCCATGGGAACAGAGGAGACACCTCGGGATATCATGGTCGTGGCAACTCATATCGAGGCCGATGGTAATCCGCGCGAGAACAAGGAAAAGGCCGAGGAAGCTGTTCCGGGCCAATGTAGCTTTGATACCGATTGGAATGAGGCAGACGCTCCCCCTGTTGAGCTCAAGCCTCTACCAACAGGGCTCAGGTATGCGTTCTTAGGCTTGAACTCCACTTTCCCTGTGATCATAAACGATAGTTTGCTTGAACATGAAGAACGTGCATTGCTTAATGAAATCAAGAAATTCAGGAGAGCAATAGGGTATTCCTTGGCCGACATAAGAGGAATCTCTCCTGATATATGCACTCATCGGATCCACCTGGAGGACCAAGCCATGTCCTCTATTGAGCATCAACGTCGCCTTAACCCGAACCTCAAAGAGGTTGTTAAGAAGGAGATACTAAAGCTCCTTGAGGCAGGGATCATATATCCAATCTCTGACTCTCGGTGGGTATCTCCTGTGCACGTTGTGCCCAAGAAAGGTGGTATCACGGTGGTAAAAAATGATAAGGATGAACCCATAGCCCAAAGAACTATAACCGGCCATCGCATGTGCATTGACTATAGGAAATTGAATTCTGCATCAAGAAAAGATCATTTCCCTTTACCATTCATTGATCAAATGCTTGAACGGTTAGCCAATCATCCTTATTTCTGTTTTCTCGATGGATACTCTGGATTCTTCCAAATACCAATAGATCCAAGAGATCAAGAGAAAACGACATTCACTTGCCCTTATGGCACTTATACTTATAGGAGAATGCCTTTCGGTTTGTGTAATGCACCAGCCACTTTTCAAAGATGTATGATGCACATTTCTCTGATCTAATGAAGAGAAGG
>NW_006256547.1:13287076-13292005 GCF_000478725.1 Eutrema salsugineum | reverse complement strand
AGCATAGACTTGTATGAACTGGGAGAAAGTGTCATTTCATGGTACAAGAAGGCATTGTCTTGGGGCACAAGGTATCAGAGAAGGGAAATTGAGGTGGACAAGGCCCAAAATCGAGGTGATGGTGAACCTACAAGCTCCGAATTCTGTAAAAGGGATAAGAAGCTTTCTTGGGCACGCTGGGTTCTATAGGCGGTTCATTAAGGATTTCTCCAAGATAGCTAGGCCTTTAACTAGGCTATTGTGCAAAGAGGTGGAGTTCATCTTTGATGAAGAGTGTGAGGAAGCGTTTAAGAGGATCAAGGAGGCTTTGATCAGTGCACCAATTGTACAAGCTCCCGATTGGTCTTTACCATTCGAAGTGATGACTGATGCATCTGACTATGCCGTAGGAGCTGTCTTGGGGCAGAAGAAAGATAAGAAACTCCATGTGATTTACTATGCCAGCCGCACCTTGGACTCAGCTCAAGAAAAGTATGCAACCACCGAGAAGGAAATGCTTGCCATTGTGTTTGCATTTGACAAATTCAGGAGTTATCTAGTGGGATCAAAGGTCACGGTTTACACAGATCACGCGGCCTTGAGGTACTTGATGTCTAAGAAGGACGCTAAGCCGAGGCTTTTGAGATGGGTCCTATTGCTCCAAGAATTCGACATGGAAATACTTGACAAGAAGGGCATTGAAAACGGGGCCGCAGATCATCTCTCAAGGCTGAGGATTGAAGAAAAGGTCCCCATAGACGATGCTTTACCTGAGGAACATCTCATGCTGGTACGGTCTTACTTAGAGGTGGAAGAGGCCAACACGATCAAGGAAAGAAGTCTTCCATGGTTCGCGGATCTTGTGAACTACCTGTCTTGCGGTTTAGAGCCACCGGATCTTGATGCCTATCAGAGGAAAAAGTTCTTTAGAGATGTGATGAGATATCATTGGGATGAGCTGTATCTTTACGTGCTTAACAAGGACCATCTCTATAGGCGATGCTTGGCCGAAGAAGAGATCCATCCGGTGCTACAAGAATGCCACGGTTCAGCGTACGGTGGTCACTTAGGTGCATTCAAGACGGTTGCCAAGGTTTTGCAAAGCGGCTTCTGGTGGCCGACTATGTTCAAGGACGCTCAAGATGTGGTATCGAGATGCGAGGCTTGTCAAAGGCACGGTAACATATCCAAGAGGAATGAGATGCCCCAAAACCCAATCTTTGAGGTCGAGGTCTTCGACTGTTGGGGCATTGACTTCATGGGCCCCTTTGTGAGTTCATGCGGAAATCAGTACATCCTTGTCGCGGTGGATTATGTGAGTAAGTGGGTCGAGGCTGTTGCATCCCCAACCAACGATTCAAAAGTGGTGGTAAAGCTTTTCAAAAGTATCATTTTCCCACGGTTTGGAGTTCCAAGAGTAGTAATCAGTGATGGGGGAAGCCACTTTATCAATAAGACTCTTGAGAGTCTTTTAAGGAAGCATGGGGTAAAGCACAAGGTGGCCACACCTTATCATCCACAGACTAGTGGTCAAGTGGAGGTCTCTAACCGACAGATAAAGGCTATTTTAGAAAGAACTGTGAGCTCATCTAGGAAGGATTGGAGCAAGAAACTTGATGATGCTTTGTGGGCTTATAGAACCGCGTACAAGACCCCCATTGGAACCTCACCGTTTAACTTGCTCTATGGGAAAAGCTGTCATCTACCGGTTGAGTTGGAATACAAAGCATTGTGGGCAGTGAAACTTCTGAACTTTGACATCAAGACTGCACAAGAGAAGAGGGTTTTACAGCTTCATGAGCTTGAGGAAATCAGGTTAGATGCTTTTGAGAGCTCTAAGATCTACAAGGAAAGGACCAAGGCGCTTCATGACAAGAAGATACACAAGAGAGAGTTCAAAGAAGGAGACCAAGTTCTGCTGTTTAAATCGAAACTCAAGCTATTCCCTGGGAAGTTGAGATCCAGATGGTCCGGTCCATTCAAAATTCTTGAAGTAAGGCCTTATGGAGCGGTTGTTCTAAAAGGAAAAGATGGACAAGGCTTTGTGGTAAACGGTCAGAGGGTAAAGCACTACCTGGCATCAGAAACAAGAGAGGGAGCTACCTCAGTTCCTCTTCTTGAACTAGAATCAGCCTGAAAAGGTATGAAAAGTCAAACTTAGTGACGTTAAACAAAGTGCTCTTGGGAGACACCCCAAGCTTATCCTTGTACATATTTCGCTTTTCATCTTCTTTTTCTTTTTACTTGAAGCTTTTTGAAGGGTTTGTTAAGTGCTTCAGGAGTTAGATGGTGAATCTTGATGATGAGAGTAAGAAAAAGCTTGAAAATGACACGGCCTGATGAATTAAGTCCTAGAGTGTACGTAGCCTCGGTATCGACCCTTGGTATATACATACCGCGGTCACCTTTTACCGAGTAAAGCCTGAAGAACCTCGGCTAGACTCCTCGACTCGATTTCATCATAGCCGTGTCCGAGAAGTGTCATAGTGAAATGACTAAGTGTGGGGGAGAGCCACGGTGTAAACACCTCGGTATAACTATACCGAGGGGCAAAGTTCACTTAAAACGGTCTAAAACCTCAATCCGAGACCGCGACCAGTTTACACCAGGGCCGGACCGTTTAAACCCCCTGCACCAAGTGATTCTTTGTTAAAACAAGTGACCTCGGCATGATACCCTCGTGGTGGAGCATACCGAGGTGCCCAGTTTCAAGAATGATCAAAAACATAAACACTTGGGACACTTGAGTCAAAGAAGAAGGTTTGCGCGGACTAAGGAAAAGATTTGAAGGCCGCGGGGAAATTCTTGTTAACTTGAGCTTAGCCCACTCGGCTTGGTGCCCTCGGGGTAGAACAAGTCAAGGCCGCTCAAGAGAACACGAGAAAAACCACTCTAGTCCGTACGGCCCACGTCATTCCCAAGTCGCGCCATTTGGAAGCTTTGCGCGGTAATTTGAATTTAAACGACCGGTCAAAGCTGTTTTGGCGCGGGTCAACAGTCGCAGCTGGAGGAGAAGGGGGGACCAGTCCCACTACAGTCCAAACGCCAGCTGGAAAGAGCGACACCGCCCATACCAGCCTCCATCCCGAGCCAAAACCGAGAGTTCGCCTTCTTCTCTCTTTTCTCTGCATTTCACGAGCACATCTCTCTCATTTCTCATCCATTTCTTGTGATTCCAAGCGTTCTAGACTCGTTAGGGTGTTGTATATTCATCATAAGCATTCCACTAAGCTTGAATCTTGGATTTCCAAAGGTATTTGCATCTTAAAGAACTCATCTTTTTCCTTCATTCTTTGCGAGCTTTATTGTTTGTGAAATGTGGAATCGATTCTTTTAGAGCATGTCGGCCTTTGGGAACAATTTTAAAAATTCCATCAAGATAGATAACATAAGAAACCGGTCTTTGCCCTGAAAATCACTTGTTCTTGAGTTTTTAAAATTCTTGAGAAAATGCGCTTGGAATCGGTCTTAATGATGCTTTGAGATGTTGAGCTGAACTGTCTAGATATCGTGTCTTTCTTTGCTTGTTCTGGCTTGTTCTTACTTCCTTTGATGTTTGGAAAAAGCTATAACCCTGGTCTTGTTAGAGAAAAAGCTCTGTTCTTGCTATCTTTAGAGACATGTGCTTGTTGATGTACATGATTCTAACGGTCTCTTTGAGGATCTGCCTTGCAGATGACCGGCGACCGAGCTGTTCCCACTCATGAGACAAACAAAAACGAGGTCCAGAGGAGGAGTACAAAAGGGAAAGCCGTGGCCGTGGCACGCAATGGTGGAACAAGCAAGAAACCCTCCGTGAGATCCGATGGTGAGCCAGCCGCCAAGCGAGCAAGGAACGCCGAGCTCACTCTGGTTCCAACCCTTGAACCAAAAAAGAATGGGAAGCAGGCAGCCACTGAGAACGATGGAGACGAGCTGAGAGCCATAGTCCCTCATGAACCCGATTGTGGCAAGAAGGCCAAGAAGGAACCAAAGCCCGAGCCCGAGGAGGAACATTTCCCGACTACTGAGGAGTACTTGGACCACTTTAACTCTATAAGAGTAGCTCAAGGTCGGTTCCCTGATATGGAGCTGTTGAGGAAGCTTGAGATACTCGATGATGTTACACTCATCTTTCAAAACATGGGCTTGGCCGAGTTCTTCATGATGAGCGATGTTGCTTACGAGGGGATCACACAACAGTTTCTTGCCACTTTGGAGGTTGTCATCTACCCCAAGAGAGATCCCAAGCGTCTACATGGCAAAGGGTTCGGACACATTGAGTTTGACATAGAAGGCGTGCACTACAAGGTCAGTTTCAAGGAGCTTGATGAGATATTTGGATTTGAAAGGAATGGAAGCTCGCTTGACAAGTTTGTGTACCCTCGTGATGAGTTGGCCGCGTTGTGGGAACGATATCTTTTGGGCCTTACTTCGGAGGCAAGAGCAAGACAAGCTGCATCAGGAACCCTGCGATCAGATACACCAACCGGGTCCTGGCCTCTACGTTCTTCTCTACATACAACCCTGGTGTCATTCACACGGCAGAGCTTGAACTGTTGGGACTTGGACTTAAGCCGCTCATCACTCAAATGAAGAACAAAAAGGAGTTCCAAGGGCCAATGCATGTACCGTCTTTAGGAGCGTTCTTTGCGATCCAAATGCTCACCTATAGACACAATGTGTGGTGTGACCGAAAGAAGAAGGGAGCAAGGAGGCTTCAGAACGGTTGGATTGTCACTAAAATCTTGAGAGCTCAAGGGTTCATATTCCCTGATTCACCATCGAGGCCGAGTCTCATTAATGAGCAATACCTAAATAAAAGTGGTTTCTTTGGAGGCAAGTCAGGGGATAGATGGGTTTACAACTTCACACTGATGCACAGGGACGGTACACAAGTTGTACTGCCTAACCGAGGCCTCACCATGCTTGATAAGCAGTGTAACGTCTCCTTCTAGTCCTCGAGGATCA
>NW_006256547.1:13218274-13284490 GCF_000478725.1 Eutrema salsugineum | reverse complement strand
TATCATTTTGATCCATACGTGTTGGGGGTGATCCTGAATATCACACAAGAAGCTGTATTTGCGAGTGAACACTCTCCAAAAGTGGTGTAAGTGGCAAGACAAGACCATTCATGCCTGGTGGACTGTGTAAGGCACCTGAAGAAGAAGGTCAAGCAGCTCACACGGCCATCTTCTCCGGACAAGAACTCGGGGACCTCAACCGCACCAGTTACACAAGAGGAGGTTGGGGAAAGCTCAAACGCAAGGAACCCGGAGTTTCCACCAGGCAAAGAGGATTGGATCGACCCTGCCTTGGCATTCTTACCTGAACCCTCGGATAGCAGCCCACCACGTCAGTCCACACCCTCCTGCTCAACATCAAATCCCTCGTACTACTTGGGATCAGACCTCTCCGACTAAGGTATCGACTTCAAACTCTTGTACATATGCATCTTGTGTATATCATCCTGCATTCGTTTAGTTTGTCTTTTTACTTCTCTCACACGCTTTTATAACACACGGGACTGTGTTATTCAAGTGTGGGGGAGGAGCTTTGTGTTTTCTGATCTTGTTTTCTTTGTTCTTATTTGACTTTTGCATTCTTGAGTCTCATCTAGCTTTGTACATATGGTAAAACCGCATCATTCTAGTTGCATCTCGCATTTTAAGATCGAGTCTAGGTTGCATCATGTAAGATTGCATCAGTGCAAGGAGCAATGATAGATTTTTTTTCCTAGAGAGTAAATCACTTGAGAACTTGAACTAAATATGCTTGTGAAACTCATTCTGTGCTTGTAAAGCTTGAAACGATTTGAATCTGAGAAGCAAGTCTGAATTACACTCAACTCTAGCTAAGTGATAACCCTGAACTTGAATTGTAAATATCTTTTGATGCATTGCTTAAATTGGCTTGTGGATACCGATATACATACTTGAGCTAGAATCATTGTTTTCACCACCCTCTTTCCTTAGCTCAAGCAGCTGAATCCGCATCATGGATCAGTTCCCTCACCTTGAACCCAACTTTCTTTTCGAGCCAATGTTTGTGTGTGAATTGTAAGGCCACCTTGGACTGAACTTAGCAGAAAGTGTTAGGTTTAGAGCGACAAGGGCAGGTCTCATTGAGTGCTGTGTTCCAACATCAAGGAACTGAGAGTGTTGGCGAGGAATAAGTGTGGGGGAAAAGACTTGTTGGTGAGTGGAAAAAGGTGAGATGAGTGGAATAGAGAGAGTGGAAATAGCTAGGGGAATGAAAGAAAAAGAAATCAGTCTTGGAGTTTTGAGTTAAAGAAAGTGAGCTCTGGTGTGTTGAAATGAAAGAGTCTAGCCTCTAATTAAAAGGAAAAGAAAAGAAGCCAAAGAGCTCAAATGTTTTGAAAAGAAAGAAAAAAAAAGAGGCTAGAGGTTGCAAAAGAAAAAGAGCTGTGTAAAGTTTGAACTCCAAGACTTGAGAGTGAAAGTGAAAAGTAAGTCCCCTAGTGAGAGGAAAATAAGTGTGAAAAGTGAGGTTCTTGAGAGCGTTAGCAAGTGAGAAAGCTTTGAGTAGAGGGTGGGGTGTGATGAGTCTTTGCCCTTGTATGCATAGGTCATTTTTTACCTTTAGCATTTTGCCAAAGTTTGATCATTCGTAGAGAGATCCCTTTGCTGCATTAAACCCGCTTGAACACTAATGAGATCATTTTAATCTCATAGCCTCTCCCTAGCCAAGCCAGCTTGTTTAAACATTGCATCATTAGATTCACCTGATAAAAGCTTAATGAATGTGAAAGAGTTGAGAGAGAGAAGAACTTGTGGAGATTCCTTGTTGAGTTAATATATATCTGAGTATGGCTTTGCATTGCATAATTGAGCATGAACTTGAATTCTCATTATGATCACTTCTCTCATTAAGGAATATGAACTCCCAATGCATCCAACCTCTTCCTCTCATTTGCTCTTTTTGCTTGAAGACAAGCAAAGGATAAGTGTGGGAGAGTTGATATATTCATAATTTGCATCATTTAGGTTGTATATTTCATTCCAAATCATATCTTATTTCATGCATTTTAGGTCCTTAGGGGTTGTTTTAGGACTTAGGAGTTGCATTAGGTCCCAATGAGTCTTTGCATGTTTAGAGTGTTTATCAGGTGCATTTGGAGCTGTTTGGAGTTCAAAAGGTGAATCCGGGAGGAGAAATGGTGATCAGGGCTTGAAAGATGGTGAAAATGGATCTTTGGAGGTTCTCGGCCATTCTCACGTACTGCAGGAAGATTTTTCTCGGCCATTCTCGTGTACCGCGGGTGGATTCCTCGGCCAAAACGCGTACCGGCTTAATGAATCTCTCGGCCAAAATTTCTGGGTGCAGACACATTTCTGAAATCGCCTGTCCGGGGAGCCTTCCAGTCCGATTCAGCTGTCGAGTGCTTCATCAAAGTTGGAGCAGATTGGATCATGGCTCCAGAGCAGGTAGAGTCATAGGATTTGGAGGCATGAGCAGAAAGTTAAGCTCGTCGGAAGGAACTCCTGTCTTGCTGCCGTTTTGGACCGACCCGATGAGCTCCGAAGAATGCGAAGGACGGTGCACTTCCAGACCGATTCAGTTTACGGGGCCTTCATCAGAATCCGAGATAATTGAGTCCTCTTTCTAGAACGTCTGAGATCATTCAATTCGGAGCTATGAGCAAGAAGATAACGTTTCCGGAATGGACACACATCTAGAAGGCTTTTTCTGATTGTGTCATTACACTGCGAATATGAGCCCTCCAGGAAACCTTCCACCTCCCAAGCACCGATGGTTCCTTCACCAAAGTTGAAGATACATGAGTCCTCTGTCCACTGAAACTGGGATCACACAATTCGGACCAGTATCCTGGAAGTTATGCCTCCCTGAATGTGAAGTGGTCCGAGGAGCCCTGAATGCTGCGAGATAGTCTTGCGACTTGGTTAACTTGCAAAGCCTGAAGATGAATGCCTGGAAGTTGAGCTGCGAGTTGAGAAGTGCGGGTAAGCTATCACTGGATAAGCTCTGAGGCTCCCGAGCAAGAAAAATGCTAAGTCCACAATCGTGCAACTTAGGCATGCGAGTTGGCCGCGCTTGGAACTAAACCGCACGATGACTCGCAATCTACACCGACTTGAGCCTGCGACCTAGGAGTAATGGAGACCAAGCCGCACACATCCCTGAAGACCCCTGCTACATGGTCGTGCGAGTTAAGGATCAGAGAAGACTTAGCCGCAGCAACACTCGCAATTCACATCTGGATGGGCATGCGGCTGAGTTTACAAGGTTTTATCTCGTTCAAGCTCCTCTCCTTGGTTGTGCGACTTGGGTATGCGGCTTGGGACTAAGGGATGAGCAAGTCGCACATGTACTTTCCCCAGATTTTTCCTTGGCCATGCGAGTTGAAGAAGAAGAAGATTAAGCCGCACAAAGACTCGCAAAACACATCTACTTGGGCGTGCGGCTAAGACCAAGGGATTTAAGTCTCACAAGGCAGTTTCTTCATCTGTGCGACTTGGGCATGCGACCTGGGAGACACTTGACCAACTCGCACATTCTCCATTTTACCCACTAAAGCTGGGTCGGGCTGACCCGGTTCGTTTTTAAAGACTATAAATAATTTTTAGGGTTTTTTCCCCAAAACTTATGCTTTATTCCCTTTGTCTCTTGCCTCTTTTGTGAAAGACTCCACTTAAGAAGAGAAATACCGATTTTTAAGTGTTTAATCAAGAGAGTTTGAGAGATCTTTGTGTTTAAAGCTGCAAATCTATCATTATCCATCTTCCCATCTCTATTTCTCATCATTAATCATGCCAATCTTCTCAACTTGCAAAGGTTTAAGAGAGATTAGTATGATTAGTGAGTAGTCACCTTAATGAGGTTCTAGATGTGTAGGTTAGGGTGCTAAAGTGTTAGATTAGGAGTGCTTAGGGCTAGATTCATTGATTCCTCTCTCTAAACAGCTGTTCTCTATGCTAGATCCTTGCATATCACTTGAGATCAAGATTCTGGGAATTTCATGCACCAAATGTGTTTGATGAAATTCCTGAAAGAGCTGTATTAGAGGTTTAAGCATTTGCTGCATGGTGATGTATTGTTATTTGCTTGAATGATCATTTAGAACTGTTTATTAATGCATACTGATTCACATTTCACAAATGATGATTTGGTTTGAAAATGGATTAGTGTAGGGGTTAATACCTTCATGAGAGGATTAATCTAGATTAGAGTTCTTAATCATTTGAATCATGTCTCATCATTGTCATTAGCATTCCTAGTTTAGCACCAAAGCACCCTAGCCAACTATCATGTCTAGAATCTCATGCCTCCATCATATCATATTCATATCACTTGTCATTGTTTAGTTCTTCTTTAGTCATTAATCCTGTTTTAAGTTTGTAGTTGTCGTTAGTCAATCAAATCTCACTTGTTTACTTGAATTAAGAATCTGATCACATAGCTTAGTGTCTATCACCACATTCTTGGATTGATAACCTCTTTGTGCTACATTGACAAGGGGATTGATAGCCCTGAGACCCTAAAAAGTCCTATCTATCAGTTTCACACTCCCTTGTGCCATTGGACCTCTGCTATTCTCAACATAGGTGGATGTGAATGCAATGATGAAGAAGCCAACAATAGAAGGGCAATGCTTCTATGTTGAGACAATGGATGAGCTTGCTGATGAGCTTTTAGAGGAGTTAAACACAGAAGATCATCTTCAGATAGCTTTAACAAAAGAACATGGAGACCATGGCTATCTTGAGGATGAAACTTTGGAGCTCATGAAGCTTTTAAACTCTCACAAACCAGAAGGGAGCACCAGTTCTTACTTGAACTTGCACTATGAAGGTTCAGAGGCTAAAGAAAACCAGTTTAGAAGCTCAGAAACGCCAAGGGTTTGCATTCATACCGACCAAAATTCAGTAGGTGTGTTTGCTCGGTGTAATCAGGTTCAAAAGGCCGAGAATATATCGACCTGTACACCGAGCAAAATGAGGTCGGTGTCAGCAAGAAGGGCCAGCACCGAGGGACATTCACTCGATATTCAGCTCAGTGTGGGGGATGACAAAATGCCGAGAATATATCGACCAGCCACACCGAGTGAAATGAGGTCGGTGTCTCAGAGTTCTGTGCAAGGAGATGAAGTCTTGACCCACACCGAGGTGTGTTCAGTCGGTGTGCAAGCTCGGTGTGAGAGGGTCCAAAATGCCGAGGAAATATCGACCACCCACACCGAGGTGATTCAGGTCGGTGTAAACTCGGAGGCCAAGGAGGAAATGGGTTCTCAAGGGAGTTTTGAGTTAAAGAAAGTGAGCTCTGGTGTGTTGAAATGAAAGAGTCTAGCCTCTAAGTAAAAGGAAAAGAAAAGAAGCCAAAGAGCTCAAATGTTTTGAAAAGAAAGAAAAAAAAAGAGGCTAGAGGTTGCAAAAGAAAAAGAGCTGTGTAAAGTTTGAACTCCAAGACTTGAGAGTGAAAGTGAAAAGTAAGTCCCCTAGTGAGAGGAAAAATAAGTGTGAAAAGTGAGGTTTTTGAGAGCGTTAGCAAGTGAGAAAGCTTTGAGTAGAGGGTGGGGTGTGATGAGTCTTTGCCCTTGTATGCATAGGTTATTTTTTACCTTTAGCATTCTGCCAAAGTTTGATCATTCGTAGAGAGATCCCTTTGCTGCATTAAACCCGCTTGAACACTAATGAGATCATTTTAATCTCATAGCCCTAGCCAAGCCAGCTTGTTTAAACATTGCATCATTAGATTCACCTGATAAAAGCTTAATGAATGTGAAAGAGTTGAGAGAGAGAAGAACTTGTGGAGATTCCTTGTTGAGTTAATATATATCTGAGTATGGCTTTGCATTGCATAATTGAGCATGAACTTGAATTCTCATTATGATCACTTCTCTCATTAAGGAATATGAACTCCCAATGCATCCAACCTCTTCCTCTCATTTGCTCTTTTTGCTTGAGGACAAGCAAAGGATAAGTGTGGGGGAGTTGATATATTCATAATTTGCATCATTTAGGTTGTATATTTCATTCCAAATCATATCTTATTTCATGCATTTTAGGTCCTTAGGGGTTGTTTTAGGACTTAGGAGTTGCATTAGGTCCCAATGAGTCTTTGCATGTTTAGAGTGTTTATCAGGTGCATTTGGAGCTGTTTGGAGTTCAAAAGGTGAATCCGGGAGGAGAAATGGTGATCAGGGCTTGAAAGATGGTGAAAATGGATCTTTGGAGGTTCTCGGCCATTCTCGCGTACTGCAGGAAGATTTTTCTCGGCCATTCTCGTGTACCGCGGGTGGATTCCTCGGCCAAAACGCGTACCGGCTTAATGAATCTCTCGGCCAAAATTTCTGGGTGCAGACACATTTCTGAAATCGCCTGTCCGGGGAGCCTTCCAGTCCGATTCAGCTGTCGAGTGCTTCATCAAAGTTGGAGCAGATTGGATCATGGCTCCAGAGCAGGTAGAGTCATAGGATTTGGAGGCATGAGCAGAAAGTTAAGCTCGTCGGAAAGAACTCCTGTCTTGCTGCCGTTTTGGACCGACCCGATGAGCTCCGAAGAATGCGAAGGACGGTGCACTTCCAGACCGATTCAGTTTACGGGGCCTTCATCAGAATCCGAGATAATTGAGTCCTCTTTCTAGAACGTCTGAGATCATTCAATTCGGAGCTATGAGCAAGAAGATAACGTTTCCGGAATGGACACACATCTAGAAGGCTTTTTCTGATTGTGTCATTACACTGCGAATATGAGCCCTCCAGGAAACCTTCCACCTCCCAAGCACCGATGGTTCCTTCACCAAAGTTGAAGATACATGAGTCCTCTGTCCACTGAAACTGGGATCACACAATTCGGACCAGTATCCTGGAAGTTATGCCTCCCTGAATGTGAAGTGGTCCGAGGAGCCCTGAATGCTGCGAGATAGTCTTGCGACTTGGTTAACTTGCAAAGCCTGAAGATGAATGCCTGGAAGTTGAGCTGCGAGTTGAGAAGTGCGGGTAAGCTATCACTGGATAAGCTCTGAGGCTCCCGAGCAAGAAAAATGCTAAGTCCACAATCGTGCAACTTAGGCATGCGAGTTGGCCGCGCTTGGAACTAAACCGCACGATGACTCGCAATCTACACCGACTTGAGCCTGCGACCTAGGAGTAATGGAGACCAAGCCGCACACATCCCTGAAGACCCCTGCTACATGGTCGTGCGAGTTAAGGATCAGAGAAGACTTAGCCGCAGCAACACTCGCAATTCACATCTGGATGGGCATGCGGCTGAGTTTACAAGGTTTTATCTCGTTCAAGCTCCTCTCCTTGGTTGTGCGACTTGGGTATGCGGCTTGGGACTAAGGGATGAGCAAGTCGCACATGTACTTTCCCCAGATTTTTCCTTGGCCATGCGAGTTGAAGAAGAAGAAGATTAAGCCGCACAAAGACTCGCAAAACACATCTACTTGGGCGTGCGGCTAAGACCAAGGGATTTAAGTCTCACAAGGCAGTTTCTTCATCTGTGCGACTTGGGCATGCGACCTGGGAGACACTTGACCAACTCGCACATTCTCCATTTTACCCACTAAAGCTGGGTCGGGCTGACCCGGTTCGTTTTTAAAGACTATAAATAATTTTTAGGGTTTTTTCCCCAAAACTTATGCTTTATTCCCTTTGTCTCTTGCCTCTTTTGTGAAAGACTCCACTTAAGAAGAGAAATACCGATTTTTAAGTGTTTAATCAAGAGAGTTTGAGAGATCTTTGTGTTTAAAGCTGCAAATCTATCATTATCCATCTTCCCATCTCTATTTCTCATCATTAATCATGCCAATCTTCTCAACTTGCAAAGGTTTAAGAGAGATTAGTATGATTAGTGAGTAGTCACCTTAATGAGGTTCTAGATGTGTAGGTTAGGGTGCTAAAGTGTTAGATTAGGAGTGCTTAGGGCTAGATTCATTGATTCCTCTCTCTAAACAGCTGTTCTCTATGCTAGATCCTTGCATATCACTTGAGATCTAGATTCTGGGAATTTCATGCACCAAATGTGTTTGATGAAATTCCTGAAAGAGCTGTATTAGAGGTTTAAGCATTTGCTGCATGGTGATGTATTGTTATTTGCTTGAATGATCATTTAGAACTGTTTATTAATGCATACTGATTCACATTTCACAAATGATGATTTGGTTTGAAAATGGATTAGTGTAGGGGTTAATACCTTCATGAGAGGATTAATCTAGATTAGAGTTCTTAATCATTTGAATCATGTCTCATCATTGTCATTAGCATTCCTAGTTTAGCACCAAAGCACCCTAGCCAACTATCATGTCTAGAATCTCATGCCTCCATCATATCATATTCATATCACTTGTCATTGTTTAGTTCTTCTTTAGTCATTAATCCTGTTTTAAGTTTGTAGTTGTCGTTAGTCAATCAAATCTCACTTGTTTACTTGAATTAAGAATCTGATCACATAGCTTAGTGTCTATCACCACATTCTTGGATTGATAACCTCTTTGTGCTACATTGACAAGGGGATTGATAGCCCTGAGACCCTAAAAAGTCCTATCTATCAGTTTCACACTCCCTTGTGCCATTGGACCTCTGCTATTCTCAACATAGGTGGATGTGAATGCAATGATGAAGAAGCCAACAATAGAAGGGCAATGCTTCTATGTTGAGACAATGGATGAGCTTGCTGATGAGCTTTTAGAGGAGTTAAACACAGAAGATCATCTTCAGATAGCTTTAACAAAAGAACATGGAGACCATGGCTATCTTGAGGATGAAACTTTGGAGCTCATGAAGCTTTTAAACTCTCACAAACCAGAAGGGAGCACCAGTTCTTACTTGAACTTGCACTATGAAGGTTCAGAGGCTAAAGAAAACCAGTTTAGAAGCTCAGAAACGCCAAGGGTTTGCATTCATACCGACCAAAATTCAGTAGGTGTGTTTGCTCGGTGTAATCAGGTTCAAAAGGCCGAGAATATATCGACCTGTACACCGAGCAAAATGAGGTCGGTGTCAGCAAGAAGGGCCAGCACCGAGGGACATTCACTCGATATTCAGCTCAGTGTGGGGGATGAAAAAATGCCGAGAATATATCGACCAGCCACACCGAGTGAAATGAGGTCGGTGTCTCAGAGTTCTGTGCAAGGAGATGAAGTCTTGACCCACACCGAGATGTGTTCAGTCGGTGTGCAAGCTCGGTGTGAGAGGGTCCAAAATGCCGAGGAAATATCGACCACCCACACCGAGGTGATTCAGGTCGGTGTAAACTCGGAGGCCAAGGAGGAAATGGGTTCTCAAGGGAGTTTTGAGGTTGTTCAGAAGCAATGCAACAAGGCTAAAGGTGAAGCACAAGCAGAAAAGCCACAACAAGCCTCACTAGATGCATTTTGACAAGGATTGGGATAAATCTAATGCACCCCCTGTTGAGCTCAAGCCTCTACCAACAGGGCTCAGGTATGCCTTCTTGGGCTTAAACTCCACATATCCAGTGATCATCAATGATAGCTTATTAGAGCATGAAGATAGTGCATTGCTTAGTGAGATAAGAAAGTTCAGGAGAGCCATAGGATACTCTTTGGCTGATATTAGAGGGATCTCTCCTAACATATGCACCCACAGGATACACCTAGAGGACCAATCTATGTCCTCTATTGAGCATCAACGACATCTTAACCCAAACCTCAAGGAGGTGGTTAAGAAGGAGATACTCAAGCTCCTTGAGGCAGGGATAATTTACCCAATCTCTGACTCAAGGTGGGTATTTTCTGTTCACGTTGTGCCCAAGAAAGGTGGGATCACGGTGGTTAAAAACGAGAAGGATGAGCTGATAGCTACTAGGACTATAAAAGGACACAGAATGTGTATAGACTATAGAAAGCTCAATGCAGCCTCTAGGAAGGATCATTTTCCTTTGCCTTTCATTGATCAGATGTTAGAGAGGCTTGCAAACCATCCCTTCTTTTGTTTTCTTGATGGGTACTCGGGTTTCTTTCAAATCCCCATAGATCCCCGAGATCAAGAGAAAACAACATTTACATGCCCTTATGGCACATTTGCATACAGGCGCATGCCTTTTGGTCTTTGTAACGCCCCTGCCACATTTCAACGTTGCCTGATGGATGATTTTTCTGTCTTTGGCTCCTCCTTCTCGGATTGTCTCTCTAATTTGTCACAGGTCTTGGAGAGATGTGAGCAGCATAACCTGGTGTTAAATTGGGAGAAATGCCACTTCATGGTGCAGGAAGGAATTGTGCTTGGGCATAAGATATCTGAGAAGGGCATATAGGTTGACAGAGCAAAGGTGAAAGTGATGGTGAATCTGCAAACTCCCACTTCAGTCAAAGGGATAAGGAGTTTCCTTGGGCATGCAGGGTTTTACAGAAGATTCATCAAAGATTTCTCAAGAATAGCCAGACCCTTGACAAGGCTGTTGTGTAAAGAGGTTGACTTCATATTTGATGCTGAATGTGAAGAAGCCTTCAAGATGATCAAGGATGCATTAGTCAGTGCACCAATAGTCCAGGCTCCAGACTGGTCCCTTCCTTTTGAGGTTATGACTGATGCATCAAATTTTGCAGTTGGAGCAGTACTTGGCCAAAGGAAGGACAGGAAGCTACATGTTATCTACTATGCTAGTAGAACACTTGACTCTGCCCAAGAGAAGTATGCTACCACTGAGAAGGAAATGATGGCAATAGTCTTTGCCTTTGATAAATTCAGAGGCTACCTGGTGGGATCAAAAGTCATTGTATATACTGATCATGCAGCCCTCAGGTATCTGATGACCAAGAAAGATGCTAAGCCTAGACTATTGAGATGGGTCCTTCTACTTCAGGAGTTTGATATGGAAGTACAAGACAAAAAGGGTATAGAGAATGGAGCTGCAGACCATCTCTCTAGGTTGAGAGTATTCTCTGAAGTCCCTCTCAATGACAGTCTTCCTGAGGAATAATTGATGGTGCTCAACTCCTATTTGGAGTTTGAAGAAGTGGATAGCATCCAAGAGAAGAGAATGTCCTGGTTTGCTGATATTGTGAACTTTCTTGCTTGTGGAGTGGAACCACCTGAACTTGATGCTTACCACAGAAAGAAGTTCTTCAGAGATGTCCAAAGATACCATTGGGATGAGCCCTACCTGTATGTCATGAACAAAGATCAGCTGTATAGAAGGTGTCTTGCTGAGGAGGAGATGCAACCTGTGTTGCAAGAGTGTCATGGTTCAGCTTTTGGGGGTCACATGGGAGCATTCAAGACTGTAGCCAAGGTTCTTCAGAGTGGGTTTTGGTGGCCCATAATGTTCAAAGATGCTCAGCTAGTTGTTTCATCATGTGATGCCTGTCAGAGGCATGGGAACATTTCAAAGAGGAGTGAGATGCCTCAAAACTTAATACAAGAGGTTGAGATCTTTGATTGCTGGGGAGTTGACTTTATGGGGCCTTTCATTTCATCTTACGTGAATCAGTACATACTAGTTGCTGTGGACTATGTGTCCAAGTGAGTTGAGGCTATTGCTTCCCCTACCAATGATTCCAAGGTAGTAGTGAAGTTGTTCAAGAACATTATCTTCCCAAGATTTGGAGTACCCAGGGTTGTTATTTCTGATGGAGGATCTCATTTTGTGAACAATACTTTGGAAGGATTGCTGAGAAAGCATGGAGTGAAACACAAGGTAGCTACTCCTTATCATCCTCAAACTAGTGGCCAGGTTGAAGTATCTAACAGATAGATTAAGGCCATTCTTGAGAGGACTGTTAGCTCAAGCAGAAAAGATTGGAGCAGAAGGCTAGATGATGCATTGTGGGCTTATAGAACTGCCTTTAAAACTCCAATTGAGACATCACCTTTCAATCTGCTATATGGGAAGAGCTGCCACATTCCTGTTGAGCTGGAGTACAAGGCTTTATGGGCTGTGAAGTTGCTGAACTTTGATATCAAAACAGCTCAAGAGAAAAGGATCATTCAACTCCATGAACTTGAAGAAATCAGGCTGGGGGCTTTTGAAAGCTCCAAGATCTATAAAGAAAAGACCAAAGCTCTACATGATCAAAAGATTCTGAAAAGGGAGTTCAAGGAAGGAGATCTGGTGTTGCTGTTCAACTCTAGGCTTAAGTTGTTTCCTGGAAAACTTAAGTCTAGATGGTCTGGTCCCTTTAAGGTTTTTGAGGTCAGGCCATATGGAGCTGTTGTGTTAGAGGGCAAAGATGGTCAAGAGTTTGTAGTCAATGGCCAAAGGATCAAGCACTACCTGGTCTCATAAAGAAAGGAGGAAGCTACATCAGTTCCCCTTCTTGATCCACCACCAGCCTGTTAAACAGGTTTTCAAAGTCAAACTTAGTGACATTAAACAAAGTGCTCTTGGGAGACACCCCAAGCTTATCCATGTATATAATTTCTTTTCTTGCTTTCTTGGGTTGTTTTTAGGATGTTTTAATCTTTTGTTGAAGTGTGTACAGGTTTTAGAAAGGGTCCAAGTGCAGTTTTGAAAGGATTGGAGAATAGAAAGGATGAAAAATGGGCTGAGAATGCATTCATATCAACATGGCTTCTCTTGGTGTGTTTGCTCGGTGTAATCAGGCTCAAAAGGCCGAGAATATATCGACCTGTACACCGAGCAAAATGAGGTCGGTGTGGAGCAAAAGATGGCAAAGGATACCTCACACCAAGGTGAATCCACTCGGTATTCTGCTCGGTGTAAACAGGCACAAAATACCGAGAATATATCGACCTGTACACCGAGCAGATTGAGGTCGTTGCAGCACAGAGAGGAGTCAGGCCATGCTCCACACCGAGGTTAATCTACACGGTGCAAGACCTTGGTGCAACAAGGGAAGAAATTTAGAGTCACATCGACCTCCACACCGAGCAAATGCACGTCGATATGACCTTGGTGTAGCCTATTGTCCAGCGGTCCAAAGGGTGGCTCGGTCAAAGTCAAAGACTCCAGCCATCTACAGCTGTCTCCCACACACCAAAAGCAGCTGTGGTCCACACAAAATCGGTTCCCATCCTCTTTCTCTCTCATTTTTGTGAAAACCTCCATTGTTGCTCTCAAAGAGCTTCATTTCTTTGCTTGTGGATCGGTTTTTCTGGTGAACTTTTTGCCCCATCTCGTTTTCTTGCATCATTTGACCCAACTCCAAGGTACATTTTGCTTAATCTGCTTCTTGAGTTCAAAAACCCTAATTCGCTGGACTTCTTGATTTTTCTTGAAGAAATTTTTCTGGAATTGAGAATGCATTGCTTGAATCTTGATAGAACCTTGGAGTTTAGGTTGTGGGTAGCTGGAAACGAGCTCACTTGTACACAATTGTTTCTTGAATCCTGATTTTATACTCTCTTTAGAACTTGTTGTTCTTGAGCTGAAATTTGGATTTTAGAAAATTATTTTCAAGTGAGAATCTCTTGGTGCTGCTTGGAAATGCTTAATGTGATTTTGCTTGATTTGTCATTCCAAGCAAAAATATCATTTTCGAAATTTCAAGGATTTATTTCTCTAGAAACTCATTGTTTGTTTGAGAAATTATTGAAACAGGTACCATGGCAAGAGGAAACCCTGATTTGATGCCCAAAGTACCAAGGAGAGACAATGGCAAGGCAGTTGCATCTAGTTCAAGGGAAAGACCACAATCGGTTTCTGCTGGTTCTAAAAAGAAAGGGAAAGCAGCTGCTTTAAGAGCTTTAGGCTCAAGAGCTTCAGCGAAACAGAAAAAACTTGAGAGGAGTCCAAGTGTGGAATCTAGTGAGGAGGAGAGCAATGTGGGTTCACCAACTGTTGTGCAACAAAAGAAAAATAAGGTGGTGAAGAAGCCAAAGCCAAAACCTCCAGCTTACTCAGATTATCTCAGAAAAATCCAAGCTGTGGCACATGAAGGAACCTACTTCCCTGATCTTGAACTCTTGGGGAAACTTGGTATTCTTGAAGATGTAAAGGCAGTGCTTCAATCCATTGGACTTTTGAGCTTAATAGAAATGACTCACCCCTCCTACAAAGAGATGACTTGCCAATTTCTTGCATCACTTCAGGTTTATTTCTATAGAGAGATTGGACCAGCTCAGCTTGAAGATGGTTTTGGAACCATTGCATTCAAAATTGGACAGGAGCGGTATGAGATGACCTTTAGGGAGATAAGTTAATGCTTTGGGTTCACTATAGAGGGGAGGACGTGTTCAAGAAGGTTGATCTACTATGGAAACGACCTGGATCAACTATGGGAGACAATAGGAAGTGATGATTATTCGGCTGGTGTAACAAAGGCAGCTTCTATCAGGAGTCCAATGCTCAGGATGGTGCATAAAATCATAGCTCACACATTCCTTGGCAAGAAAGAGTACTCAACAGTGTATGATGAGGAGTTGACGCTCATTGGAGAAGGTCTTAAACTCTTGATGCCTAAGTTCAGCAGTGGCATGACTTTTAAAGGTGATCCTCACAAACCAACAATGGCGGCCATTCTAGTCAAGAATTTTCTCTCAATCAGGAAATGGGCTCATGACACGAAAATGAAGGCACCCTCCATGTGCATAGGAGGCCTGATCACTCCTATTTTACTGAGTGCTGGAGTTCAGATGAGAGGTGAACAAATCGGTTTTAAGTTGATGGATGCACTTCATTTGGCCAAGACTAAATTTCTTGAAGGTGCTGTGGGTGATTCCTTTGCTTATAACCTTAGCATTCAAAAGAAGGTGAAAGTAAGAGTCATGCTGCCTAATCCCTCCCTCACTGCACTCTCTGAGAGTAAACATATGCTTCTATGTCACCAAGGATCAGCACTACAACCCAGAGATCCATCCTCCCATTATAACTATCAGGAAATTGTGGAAGCAAAGAGCGCCTGCTAATGATGCTGATGGAGATCAAGAACCGACTCAGGAAGAGCCCTTCTTGCCAGATCCAGTGTATGGGAGTCATAGATACTTCTTTGACTCTTATGATGGTCAGATGCCCAATGATGCCACTATTGCTGCACATTACCGAACCAAGAACCTTTAGAGGTGGAATAAGTGGCAGGACAAGAACACCAAGAACTGGTAGAGACAGTGAAAACCTTAGCAAGCACAGTTAAGAGCATGGCTACTAAAATCAAGAAGCTGAGTACAAAGCTTGAGAGGTTCCAAAGAGGAGAAGTTGGCGAGAGCTCTCACCAAGGGGAGTTACTTAGAATCTTCGGATCAGAGAACAATTCACCACCAGACTCAGAGGAGGACGAGCTCAGAGCTAAGAGGGACGCCATGAGATCTCCCTCAGACCAATCCAGCAATCCATCCTACTCCATGGGGTCTCCAGCCCCATCTCTAAGCCCTTGAGAAGGTAACACTCCACCCTTGTAAATATTCATATAGCTTAGCTTATTTTCTCTTTTCATTTTGTGATTTTGCTTTGCAGTTCTCCTTCATGTTTTTATAACACAAGGGACTGTGTTATCTAAGTGTGGGGGAGGGGTTTTGTGTTTACTAATCATGTTTATTCTGCTCTTATTTTCCTTTTCACTTTGAGTCTCATTTTGCATTCATCTAAGTGCATATAAAAACCAAAAAAATGGAAAAATCTGAAAAATTTTCACAAAAAAATGCTCATGTAGTTGCATTCACATTTTCGGTTGAGTCTAGTTTGCATTTTCATATAGGTTGCATCATATGCAAATGGGAGTAATGATAGATTTTTTCTTGAAGAGAGCATCATTTTAAGAGATTGTTCCCTTAAGGCATTGCAAAACTGGTATGAAATCAAGTGTGAATCATGCTTTGAACTGGTGTCTCAATACTTCTGTGCTAGCTGAATCAAGTTGTGAATAGCCTCAACCTTGCTTACGTGAGAACCCTTGAATTTGACATCTAATTATCATGTTTGTGCATATCATTGTGAATTCATGGGTACCACATACATATTTGAGCTTTCTTATCCCTTTTTATCACTCTTGCTAGCTCAAATAGCTGATCTCTCATCTTGAGACAGTTCCTTGCCTTTAGCCAAACCTTTCTTTGAAGCCTAAACACCCTTCTTGTGTGCATGATCTGTGAGGCCTTGTTTCTAGTAGACTTGGTAAAAAGTGTTGGGTTTAGAGCGACAAAGATAGTGCTGCATGCAGATACTAGTCCAACATCAAGGGCTAGTCTAGGTTTAGGTGAAAGTGAGAGCATTGATTTTGAGTGTGTGAGCTGAAAAGAAAAAAAAATCTGAGTGATGAAAGTGGAAAGAACCGGATTGGTTAGGGGAATGAATGCTTAAATTAAAGAAAGTGAGTGTGTGCTGAAATGTGAAGCCCATGTGTTGAAATGAAAAGAGTCTCATAAAAAAAAAAAAAAACATTCAAAAAGAGGCTGAATTAAGGAAGAGCTTGTGTGTTAAAGAAAAGAAACTCACTAAGTGGTTGTTAAAGAAAGCATTCCCCTAAGAGATGAAATGGAGAGAGTGATGAGAGCTGATTGAGTGTCAATGATAAAATGCCATTTGGGGTGAGTAGACTAGAGAAAGAGTCTTGAGAGGGTTTAAAGTTGAGTGTGAAAAGCATTTTGGGTGTGGGGTAGATGCAGTTCTATCTTTGTATGCATCCATTGCTTTTTACCCTTAGCATTTTACTAAAGTCTACTAATTTTTGAGTGATCCCCTTGCATGGAGTACCAGTTACTTGATTGAGATCATTTTAGTCTCAAAACTCAGTCACAAGCCAAATGAATTCACTTGATTTGCATGAACATGATCCACTTGAAACTTTAAATGAATGTCAAAAGTTTGAGGTTAGTAACGCTTGTGAAGGTTGGTGCTTGAGTTTGGTTCATTTCGTGACAAGTATGGCTAATTTTTATGAGTAAACCGGTTTGCATTGCTGTCCAGAATTGGTAACTTGAACAATGAGCTTTGAATTCTTTTGATGATTATCGCTCTTTAAAGAAATATGAACTCCCATGTATCCAACCTCTCTCTCTCATTTGTTCTTGTTTGCTTGAGGACAAGCAAAGGACAAGTGTGGGGGAGTTGATATACTCATATTTTGTCATGATTAGGACTGCATTTTTGTCCAAATATTGAGTCTCATGCATACATTTAGCTAGTTTTGTTAGAGTTTGTCTTTGGTTCTAGCTTTGTTTAGGATTTGCATTAGGTCATAGAGTGTCCTGCATTTTTGGAGTGTTCTCAGGTCATTTGGAGACTTTTGGGAGCAACTTGAAGCTGGGATCATGGAGGAACCCTCACCTGTGTACAGCAACTCGGACAGATGGTTTGGTGCAGACAAAACCCTCACTTTGATCGCGTGGGACGAAGGACTTGCAATGCGATTCAACCTCCGGTGTCTTCATCAAGAACCAAGAGGAATGAATCTAGTTTCCGTAACACTTGTAATCAGACGATTTGGAGCCGTGAACTAGGAGATATCGCCATCGGAAGGAACACACGTCTCGCGGCCCCGATCAGGTCTTACGCGATGCGCCTCAAAGAATGTCACACGGGGTTGAGCCCTTCACCAAACTTGGGGCTACGGAGGTCATCTAGATCGTGGAAGTGGAAGATCGGAGTTCGGGCCAGTGAGCAAGGAGTTATGAAGGATTTGGTGCAAGCGGTCCACATTCATACCAAGAAGGAATGCTGGCCGAAATCTGGTCGGTATTACCTTGGAACCTTGACGTTTTTGGCTGGCTTTTGGAAGCCAGGTTGCCGAAGAAATATCGACGTCCTGCACCGACTGAATTCTGCTCGGTATTGATCCCCTGAAGCTTTCCTTGACGCCGCACCGAGGTGAATTCGGCCGGTGTAGTGTCTCGGTGTAAGCAGCCTCAAATCGCCGAAGAAATATCGACCACCCACACCGACCAGAATCACCTCGATACATTCTCGCTTCATGACTTTTTTGTGGACCTTTTTTGGGCCAAAATCTAGTTTGTCCTAGGTTGGCCCAGCAAGAAACCCTACCTATAAATATGTTTTAATCATTATCCAAGAGACAAGCTTTTATTCTCTTTGTTTTCTTTGCCTCTTTTGTGAAAAACCTGAACTTTGTAAGAGAGATCTTCATTTTCTGGGTTTAATCAAGAGAGTAATTAGGGTTTAAAGCTGAAATCTATCATTATCCATCATCTCATTTTCCACCCCTTTGTGAGTTTTAATCAGAGAGATTGAGAGATTTCTGTGTTTAAAGCTGCAAACCCATCACCATCTATCTTCTCCATCTCCATTTCTCTTCATTAATCATGCCAATCTTCTCAACTTGCAAAGGTTTAAGAGAGATTGGTATGATTAGTGAGTAGTTTAGCTTAATGAGGTTCTAGATGTGTAGGTTAGGGTGCTAAGGTGTTAGATTATGAGTGCTTAGGGCTAGATTCATTGATTCATTTCTCTAAACAGCTGTTCTCTAAGCTAGATCCCTGCAAATCACTTGTGATCTAGATTCTGAGAATTTCATGCACCACAAGTGTTTGATGAAATTCCTGAAAGAGCTGTATTAGAAGTTTAAGCATTTGCTGCATGATAATGTTTTGTTATTTGCTTGAATGATCTCTTATAACTGTTTTTTAATGCTCATTGATCTATATTTCACAAATGATTATTTGGTTTAAAAATGGATTAGTGTAGAGGTTAATGCCTTCATGAGAGGATTAAAATAAATTAGAGTTCTAAATCACTTGAATCATGTCTCATCATTGTCATTAACATTCCTGATTTAGCATCAAAGCACCCTAGCAAACTATCATGTCTAGAATCTCATGCTTCCATCATTTCATATTCACATCACTTGTAATTTGCTTAGTTCTTGTTTGATCACTTCTTTAGTCACTAATCTTTTTTTAAGTTTTTAGTTGTCATTAATCAATCAGAACCTCACCTGTTTACTTGAATTGAGAAACTGATCACATAGCTTAGTGTCTATCACCACATTCTTGGATTGACAACCTCTTTTATGCTACTTTGACAAGGGGATTGATAGCCCTAAGAGCCTAAAAACTCTTGTCTATCAGGTACGTGTTTTGGCCGAGAGGTTCACCCGCGGTACATGAAAAACGCCGAGAAAAGCTTTCTGCGGTACGTGAAATTCGCCGAGAACCTCCAAAAACCCATTTTCACGATCTTTCAAGCTCTGATCACCGTTTCTCTTCCTGGTTTCACCTTTTCAACTCCAAATAGCTCCAAATACACCTGATAAACACTCCAAACATGCAAAGGCTCATTGGGACCTAATGCAACTCCTAAGTCCTAAAACAACACCTAAAGACCTAATATGCATGAGAAATAACATGATTTGGAATGAAATATACAACCTAAATGATGCAAATTATGAACATATCAATACTTTCCCTAAGACCAGACACCATGTATGAAATAGATTTTCCTGCTGGTCTTTGTCTTTGACTCGTTCTTGGGCTACCAAAACTCGGCGGGTACCAAAAGCTCTCCATCCACAGCTCGCTCTTCAGTCTTCTCCTCGTCATAAACAGACTCGGTCTCTTCCTCGTGATCAGACACGATCTCCCCAGTTTCGAGCATAAGCATTGCTCGCTGATTTGGAAACTTGTTGATGTAATGTCCCTAGCCCCGACACTTGAAGCATTCAATATCGCGCGTTCTGGATGAGGTGGCCTCGGCCTTCCCTTTGTAATCCGCAGGATTCTGGCTTGGTTTGGCTTCCGTCTTGGATTGGTTGTCAGCACGCGTAGGGTAGACGACCATATCGTCTCGGAAAGATGGTCGCGAGCTGGTTCCATAAGTGTATTGGTTGGTGCCCTTGCGCTTGAGTTGTTGTTCGACTAAAATAACCTTATGTAGCATATCCGACATGTCGTGGTACTCCTGCGATTCCATCCGGTCTTGCAAGTCCCAACTCAGACCGCTTAGAAATCTCACCATTGGTGCGTCCTCCGGTTCAAAAACATCGGCCTTGAGCATCAATCGCTCCATTTCCTGGTGATAATCCTCCACGGATTTGGTTCCTTGTGTAAGCCTCCTGAACTTGGTGTGCAACTCTCGGTGGTAATGCACCGGAACAAACCGCTGCCGCATGAGGGTGGCCATCTCCCATTTCCGGTAACGGCTAACTAACAAACAACGGTCAATGAGTTTGGCGTAGCCCTTAACCTCATTAAAACCCCACCCGGTAAACCCAATGGGACAAACCCAGGTGGAAGGAAAAAAAGTATTGAGCTACAACGACTGAATAAGTAAGCAGCGTTAAGACCTGAACACTTGGTGTAGCGTCTGAATTCTTGACCCGTAGGTCGGCACATAACCTCCACACGACCACTGATAGCTTCTTGGCACAGGACCGTGTAATCGGCCCACTTGGAACGGTCAGGTCTTCTATCGGGTCTTGCTCCCTGTACTGCGTCTCGTCCGGCTATTCGAACCAAGGGTCGTCCATTGGTTCAATGCTCGTATCATTTTTCCAAGTCGGTCGTGGTGATCGTAGCCAAGTAAGCCTCACAACCCTTCTCCAGCATTCTTTCTTCTTGGATTGCCGAGACAATCAAACTTCCTAAAGTTGGTCGAATTCCTTGATTAGACTTTTGCTTTGTTTGGGGACAAACAAAGGTTTAACTCTGGGAAGTTAATAATATCGTATTTTGACCACTTTTATGGATCGTTTTAAAATCTTTTTTCTATGTTTTTTTATTGCTTTCAAGTGTTTTTATTATGTTTTTCTAGTACTTGTAGTTTCTAGAATTTTTTCAGGAAACTTAGGTAAAAGCTTAACAAAATGGACATAAGACCAGATCTCAGCTCAGTACGATTTATGGTCCCAGTTTAGGATTTCATGTCTTTGATATTTGTGCATTCCCTATTTTTCGTTTTCACTTAACCAGATTAGACTTTTGCTTTGTTTAGGGACAAACAAAAGTTTAACTCTAGGGAGTTAATAACATCGTATTTTGACCACTTTTATGGATCGTTTTAAAATCTTTTCTCTATGTTTTTTTAATTGCTTTCAAGTGTTTTTATTATGTTTTTCTAGTATTTGTAGTTTCTAGAGTCTTTTCAGGAAACTTAGGTAAAAGCTTAACAAAATGGACAGAAGACCAGATTTCAGTTCAGAGTCAAACCCTCAGAAGTTCACCCCCAAATTAAGACCTTTTCACCGTCCGATCCAGCTCAATTTTGGAGACCTTAAAGATGTAACTACCAGCTTTGCAGCGCACTTTACAGCTTGGCAATCCAACGGTTCAATCAAAATTTACGCGAAGAGCAAGATGTCCCCTAAACCAACCGGCAAGCATTTCTACCCGCGGCCAACAGCCATTTCACCACAGTTCAATCAAAATTTCTGTAACTTCTGCAAAAAATTTAAAAATTGATAATATAATCATGTTTAGCGAGATGTTTCAAATTAATTACATTCGAACCGTTCAAATTTCAAACATCCTTCTCGTTAGATTGAAACCGACAATATGCAAAACACTTTGGAGAAAAAAGCTGTCTTGTTTTGAAATTGACCCATTATTTTGTATAAATCGATAAATGTCTGTCTCTTCGACAATACGTTAATAGCCCAGTGGATAAAGATCTCAATCACGCCGCCGGATCAAATAGACCATTAAAAGCTTACTATTTTTTAGCAAAAGAAGTCTTGGGACAAGAAGACATTAAATGCAAAAAATTTAAAATAATCGAAAAAAATATACTCAAGTGAGTGTCAGCTCTTCTTCTTCTACCTTTTACCTTCTGACCATTTTCAATCACCAAAACTGCAACTTTTCTTTTCCTCGTCATCCCAAAACCTCAACGCTTCTTCTCTCTTCTTCTCTATCTTGTTTTTATTCACAACTTCTTCCTCTTATTTTAATCTTCACTTTTCTCACTTCAGACTTCTATCTAGGGTTTTTCATTTCAATGGCTCTCGACCCAAATGCCCCAGAATTTTATCCGAAATACCCAGCTCAGGAAATCTCAAAATCCAAATTTCTCTGCCCTCCTTCTCGTCCTTACCATATCTACGAGCCATCCAAAACTTTTAATGCTAAACCGGAAAATTTCAGAGAACCACACCGTTTCTGGTTTTGTAATCGCAAATGTCTCCCTCCGAGGCTGTTGAACTTGAAGCCAAAGGTTTGGATCCACAAAAATCAAAACTTTTCTTGCTCAAAGCTTGTTCCTGGTCCAGAAAAACCTAAGCTGAAGTCTCTTCCTTTTCTTCAACAAGGTAAGCTCGTGTCTCTTGAAGTAAGCTTGAATCTTTTTCTCCTTCTCATGAAGAATCTAAGCTCGAATCTCTTTCTCTTTCAGAAAAAGTTAAGATCGAGTCTCCTCTTGGTGACAGAACATCGGTTATGATTCGAAACATTCCAAACATATTTGGGTATGCTTTCAATCTCAAAATCTGGTTTTATTGTGTTTTTCTCTTCTTGAGGATGTCTGAAGAAAATATGGGTTTTTTTTTTTTTAACGAAGGCGAAAGGATCTTCTGAGGATTTTGGACAATCATTGTCGGAAAGAGAACAAAGAAGTTGATGAACAACAACAAACTCGTTCTTCCTATGACTTTCTTTATTTGCCGATGGATTTTGTGTAAGTAAATGCTCTAACTTTCTTTTTTTGGACGATGCTTATTGCACAAACTTGTTTTAACATTTCTGGAACAGGTCATACAAGAATTTGGGTTACGCTTTCGTTAACTTCACGAGCTCAGTCGCAGCAGAGAGATTTCGAACAGATTTCGATAATAGCTCTTGGATCAACTTTGGGAACAGGAAGATTTGCGAAATCACCGTAGCTAAGTATCAGGTCTGGGTCTCTTTTCTTTCTGGGTTTAGTAATTGTTGTTGCTTATTTAGAATTGTTAAGTTGTGAAATTTCAGTCAATTTGAAATGAAAGTTAGTTATACTAGCTCTTCCGTATCTTACAGTTAGTATTAATAGAAAGCTTATTAACAAAAGAAAAAAAAATGAAAGTTAGTATAACTCTTACTCTCGTGTTATATTTATTAAGAGTTGGAACAATAATTTGTTATTTAAGTAAGAGTTAGTGTTTAAGTTAAAGTTAAAGTTGTGTCCTTTCGTGTTTTGATTAATCAAGAGTTAGAGTTAAAAAGAAATTATAGCGATTGTAACTCTTATATTTCGTGTTGATTTATTGTGTTAGAGGTAATATGAAATAAAGCTCTTAATTTCATTTTTGATTTCTGAAGAGTTAGGAAAAGAATTTTATTGTTTTTATTGAGTGTAATCTCGTGATTGGTTTTATAATAGGGGAGAGAAGAGTTTAGTAAACATTTCAAGGAGTCGAAGTTTCCTTGCCACACCGATGCTTACCTGCCGGTGATTCTCTCACCGCCGAGTGATGGCTTCATCTGTTATGGTCTCACGATGCTCGGTCGCAGAGTCAGCCGACGTGGCGGTGGTTGGCGCTAGCCTGGTCATTTAGGGTTTCAAAGAAGAGGAGCCTGGTTTTCATCATCTCCCGATGACGTGGCATCACGACTTGGGTAAAAATAACTTTCCTCTTTCTCTCTATGTCTCACTCGTTTAGTTTAGTAATTAGGGATTCACTTTAGTTTCCCATTTCGTATTTATTTAATGTTTATTAGTATCGAAATTATCAAATTATGTACTAGTTCTCTAATCATCATACAATAGCTTAGCGATGTTTGATTTTCCAACTTATTTGAAGTATAAAGTTGAAATTCCAAATCTCATCGTTTTATGGAGTGGTTTTTTTAACGAAAGTCTTCCCAAGCAGTTGTTAGAAAATGATAATATAAAACCCTGATGATAAATAAAAAAAGTGAAAATGAAGATCTTCCACATGTATAATTACCCATCGTCTATCAATGGGTAAGAATATACAAAGTGATTTGTTTCTATCTGTTACTGTTATATAACGTGACGATTAAACTCACAATTTGAGAAGGCGTATTTTTTAATATTTTTTATTTATATATTGATATATTTATATATTTTTAGTAACTAAAGTTACATTTTAGGGGTTTTAGGTTGTTAGGATTTATTATACCCTCTAGGATGTTGTCTAAAAGTATACTTTAACTGAGACTTCTCCAGTTTGTCTTCATAGGTTATCATCACCCCTTTTAGCATACCTTTTTTATTTATTTACTTTTACTTTAAATCATAAAATCTCTATGAGTACACGTTTTACGTTTCATGATACGATATATGAACAATATGAGTACATATTTTACGTTTCATGATTATATATATCTATGAATAATTACTATTTACGTGTTTCAGAAACTCTACTTATTTTCGGAATTTATAGCTTTTGGATTTGCAACAAAAACAGTAATTCGTAATGAATATATTATATCAAAATAAAACTCAGTTTAGCAAAAATACATAAATTGTTATATTCGAAAATATACAATTTCTGTTTGTGTATGCCGCATATTTTATAATCAAACTAGAAGTCGATTTTATAAAAAAAATGGTGTAAGAAAATAGACTCAAAGTCAGTTGACATATTTCATTACACATCAAAATCAAGACCTTAAAAGATTAAAGAAACATCAAATATGTCAACTGACTTTAGTCAAGAACATGAGAAACCTCTGTGACAAAAGCATAAAATCGCTTAATTGATCAAGGTTTTCTTTGGACTCTGCCTATCTCCATCTGCCTTAGAATTTTTTTTTTTTTAGAATTTTAATTTTTCTCCTGTTTAATATTATCATCATCAAATTTCGAGTATCTGCTTTATATTATCATCTTCCATCCCTTGACAATCAGAAAGCTCACTGGATAAACTCTGCCTCACCCTCTCTCAGTCTGCATATTCTTTTGAGCAAAAGAAGTCTTATGACAAGAAGACATTAAATGCAAAAACAAACAAAACAAAGTTAAAAAAAATACAAAAATATTCGCAAAATAAGAAAAACCTGAACTTAGCGTCAAGTCTGCTTCCTCTTCCTTTTATTTTCTTCTGACACTGTCAATCACCAAAAGAGCATTCCCTCCCACAACCCACAACCCACACGCCTCTTCTCTCTGTCTCTCCAGTTTTTTTTTTGTTTTTTTTTTCTCACACATTTATTTTTTCATATAGAGACAGTTACACTCTGAGGCACTTTATGAGTTTGTATTTACACTCCACAACAATTTAGTTTAAAGCAGCACTTTATTATAGATTTGGGTGTGGAAATAACATCGTTGCCCTTACCATATAAGAGAGGAACTTGGTTTATATTTTCCGAAAATAAACCGAGTTATAAACCGAGTCTAACTTAACCGAGATACATCGTTGACATTACGTTCTCTAACACTCCGGGAAGCTTTGCCCTCTATATTCTGATATTCAAATTGTCATCTCAATCACGATTTGAATTTGTATCAAGGTCAAAGCTACGGCGGTCTGATGGAAACGCCAGCGCTGAATCTGGGCTCGCGTTATGATATCTGATTTCGAAGCACAGAAGGAACAAGGTAGCACAGTGTAAATTTTGGCGTCTGAAATGGGGATCGGGATCGAAATTTAGTTAGGTTCGAGAAATAGCTATTGTTAGATTGAGACCGAAGATTTCATTCGGATTGTAGATGGCTGAAATGCAGTGCGCAAACCAATTTCATTCGGATTGTAGATACAGAGTACTTCGAAAATTTCATTCGGATTTCATTCGGATTGTAGATACAGAGTACTTCGAAAACCAATTTTGGGCGTTCCTTTACTCTTACCATCTGTTGTGGTACATAATGCGCAAACATAATGGATGGTGATTCATAATCGATAGGATCGGCATGGATGGTACTATAACAACTAGTGAATAGATCATATTATGTGAAAGTCTTTTATGGTACATATATGAATGTAATGTCTCTGCGTTTTGTGGAACCAAACCTTGGCCAGAGCAGTGTGGACTCCTTTTCCTGGTAATTATTACGTGGATAACTATAACCTGATATCTATTGCGTGGATAACTATATTGTTTAGGGGATAGCAACATGGCCAAAATGGGCAAGGGAGTTAAATTTCCACAATATGACAGGTGTTATAATAGTATCCATTAGATGTATCAGTGTTGTTATATAGAAAATAGAAAAAGGGTTCGATGGTGATTAAAAGAGTTCGATGGTGATGTATATTGTCTGTAATTCTTGGTCCATATAACAGGGGGAGTTGTTAATGTAGGTAAAACAATACTTTCCGCGTGCAAGGGTATGACGGTGGTGACTAACATCTGTATTCGGTCTAGTTCCGATCACTTTTTAGGGGGGATCGCTAATGGAAGAGAAATCAAAAAAGGATTGGTGCATTTAAAGTTAGGTTTACATAATTCGAAATTATAATATATTACAAAAGTGTAGATGGCTATAGCAAACCATAAACAAAAGAAGGACATGGATATCCATAAAGCAAGGGAGTCTTAAACTAGCCCCTCATAGTGGATTTGTACAGCTGATGCGGTTATGCCCACTCTGGTGGCATCGTCCACACTTGTTCTGAACTGTTTTCTTGATCCGGTTTGGCTTCATATGCAGATAAAGTTACCATTAGAAACAAACAAATATATAGTGTAGTATGTACAAAAAACAAATGGCGACTTACCCGTAACTCTCCTTTTGAAGGAATTCTTTTTCCTGTAGGCCTGCCTGAAGGTCTTTTAGATTTAGGAGGTAGTAAGACCATGTCAACAATAGATTGAGGGAGATCGGCATCGTCAGGATCTCCTTCAGGGTTAATTACTTCCTTGTAGGTGGCTGCCCAGGTGGATGTTTTGTAGTAGTCAGATAGCAGAGATGAATAAGGCAATCCCAAACTGTCCGCAGCTATCAATGCGTGGCTACAAGGTATCTGTAGGCGATCATAAACTTTACAACTGCATTTCTTATCGTGGACCATAACGCGATTCTTTTCTCTCAAACAACCAATTACCTCGCAACTCCAATTGGATAAGTGGTTTATTTTGCTGAAGGTGCCTTCTGCTTTGTGCTTAGTTATCAATTTGTCAACTTCAGGTGTTGATAGACCTTCCCATTTGGCCGCTTTATTCCGGCGTGCACAAAACCAACGAGACATCATCCTCTGGATGAAAACAAGCAGCTCGACAATGGGTGAGGCTCAGCCTTTCTTCAAAGCATTATTAAGTTGCTCTGCAGCGTTACTAGTCATGATGTTGAATCGTTCACCCCTAAAATAATAGCGTGACCAATGGGCATGACCAACGGTTTCCAGGTATGCGGCACACTGAGGACTACAGTCCCGTATTTTGTCAAACGCATCGCGAAAATTGCCTTGCCTATAGGCGTAAGCTGCATTTGAAAGAAGTGTGGCCAGGCCCTTGTTCTTAAATCTCGACTTGATGTTGCGCTGAAGATGAACAATGCAGGCACCGTGGTGTGCCTTAGGAAAAACCCTTTCTTTTGCTGTGTAAATTGAATCAGCACGATCGGAGATGATAGCCAGATTTGAACTGTCAGATAGTAAATGTTCCACTTTCATAAAAAACCATGTCGGGAAAGACTTGGAAATTGGCATCTTGCCCACAAGCCGTTAGCAGAACTCCTTTGAAATTGCCCCATAAATGTGTGCCATCTACGATCAGAACCCGACGTAGGCGACGAAATCCTAAAATTGATGCCCCAAAAGCAATGAAGACATAGCGGAATCTCAGCAAACCATCTTTATATGTATCGGTTTCTAACGCAGTTACTGTGTTGGGATTGGCAAGCTTTAGCATATGAAGGTAGGCAGGAAGCCGCAAGTAGGAATCCTGGTCGTGTCCACAGAAGGTAGCAAGAGCTTGTCCCTTGGCGCGGTAGCATTTCATCCACGATGCAGAAACTCGTAGTTCCTGTAGAACCAGTTGTTGAACCGCGGAAGCGTTTGGGCCACTTGCTGGATCACTGTATTTGGATTTTAATACAGAAGCTATAATTCGTGAAGTAGCTTGTCTGTGGAAGTCTTGTTTTGTTTCGTAGGCGCATGTATGTTCCAGGTCCACCATTTTAAGTTCGAAATACCCCGTATGACCAATCTGCCCAGCCCGGATCCGCCAGCAACATTTGGGATCTGTACATAAAAGTATAAATTTCCTCCTGTTTGACCGTGTTTGTCTGAAACAAAACATCTTTTTTATCGCGTACACGGCCATTGCAATCTGGCAGTCCGCTTTGGTCTTATACTTTTTACCAACGAAGAGGTTGTCATCGTCGTCCGAACCATCCAAATCTGGGATATCAGAGACAGCGTATGTGGAATCATCGAACAAAGGAGGGATGTCGAAATCCTCGTCCGCGTATGATGATAGATTTCTGTGGATAGGGCTTGATGGACGCGGATTCGAGCCAGGATTGGATGTGGACGGGTATGTAGAGTCTGCGATTGAAAAAGGTTGTGGGGAAACGTCGATAGGCATTTTATTTGGAGGACCATTACCACCTTCTTCGCATACAATTTCGGGAGCATTTGAGCCACCGAACCCGCTTTCTAAAAGTGGGTTCCAGAATTCGTGGTCATAGCCACGTGTGTATACAACATCAAGGTCTGCGTTATCAGTTTCGTCTTCTTCGCTTGATGACGTGATTGAGGTGTCTTCAGGATCGATATTGTCTGGAGGTTGGGGGCAAGGGAGTTCAACGTCTTCCGGAAGCGACAAATCAAAAGTTGGGAGGTCTCGTATGTTGTCCATAAATTGCGTGGCCGAGGGCTTGCGTTGCTTGTCCGGAGGTTGAGGGCAAGATATTGATAATGAATGTTCAATATGAAGGGCATGTTGTATGAGGTGGTCGTCCTCCAACAGGTCAACAGATGCAGCAGTAGATTTTGGAGTGCTAAATGCGGCTGATCTCGATGAACCAGAGGCTTCGGAAGACATTAATGTGGCTTGGTTTGGCGTAAAGATTTGCGGAGTGATAACTTCAGGGAGACATTGTTTTTTGCGTTGAGGGGTGTTGACACACCCTGAGACCAAATCGGTGGGTGTGTGTTTTTTCTTTCCGAACTGAACAAAGAGCCTCATCGAAGGGTTTTGTGGAAGACGTTTGATTAAGAAGGAGACCGCACCAGAGTTGCGAAGAACAACTGGAGGAGTTGCAACACCCCCGGACCAGGGGTCAGATGGCGGATTCCAGTAAGAGATTTCTACTGGCATCACTTCAGAATTTGGGCCAATAAATTCTTGACGCACACTTTCTTGTAGAGCGCTAATATCCATACCTTCGTGTATGCATATAACACCTGACATAAGGGACGTGTTGGCGTCGAAAAACCATGAATGGTCAGAAGTATAACGCCATTCGCCCGCCGAGCATTCACAGTGAAACGTCATTTGATCTGAATGGAGAAGAGTTTAGAAATTTATTCAAAAAATTTAAGTCTTGAGAAATAGATGGGAGTTAGCAAACCTTGATATGCTGTTTATACAATGTTAACTGACCCAGAGTTGAAGTACCTCATAATAAAGGGAAATGAACTCGGGTAATTATGACATTGTAATTGTGGAAAAAAATAAGAGACCGTCAAAGGGAAGTCTCTAAATGGTGAAAAACTAATTTTCCCTATGGTAAACAGAAAATTGATGAGTTAAAAAAGGCGCTTGAGGAGGCCCAAAATGATGACACAAGAACAGCGGTGGAATTAATGGAGATCACGAGATAGTTAAAAGAAGCTTGTAGGGATGAATAACTTCTCTAGCAACAGAAAACTCGAACTCAATGGGCCACATTGGCTGATAAAAATATGAAATTCTATCATGCAGTTAAGCAACGAAAGGTAAGAAATAGGATAATCTGACTTTATAATCTGGCAGGAACATGTGTTTCAATTGAGAAGGAGGTAGAACAGGTTGCGGTCTAGTATTTTGAAGAACTATTTTCTTCATCATCCCCATCAGAGTTAGAAGAGGTGTTGAGGCAAACTTAACCATTAATTACAGATCAGAATAATGAGATGCTTACGGTAAGGGCCACTGAAGAGGAAGTCACATCGACATTTTTTATTATGAATACGGAAAAAGCTCCAGGGCTAGATGATGGGATCATGGACATGAAACAAGAAGAAGAGCTTGTAGCCGAGGAATCATTGATTGTGCTGACTGGTCCTATGACTCGTTCCAGAACAAAGAAGCTAAGAGAAGCTGTTGGAAGTTTACTTATTCAACTATGGAGCCAACATGAAGCCATGATCCAAGACAAGGATATTCAAAACACTTTGATGTCCATCAAAGCCCAAGGTGTCTAACACATAGAGATTTGCTCCGATATACTCTTTTTCCATTGGGTTGGTTTTATCCCAATGGTTTTGATATACTCATGTCTTTGCATGTTTAGGATGCATTTCTGGTCCAAGAACTGAGTCCCATTCATAAATTTTAGATGGATTCTTCATGTTTTATACTTGTTTTAGAGTTTTAGGACTTTGCATTAGGTCCAAGTGAGTCTTGCATGTTTGGAGTGTCAATCAGGTCCTCTGGAGATAATTTGGGGTGGAAAAGATAGAACCAGGTGAAGGAATGGTGAAAGAAGGAGGAAAAATGGTGAAAATAAGCATTTAGAGTTTATCGGCCAAACTAGTGAACCGCAGGAAGGATTTCTCGGCCAAAAACCTTACTGCGGGTAGCAGGACTCGGCCAAAACCTGAACCGCGGAACATGACCATCGGCCAAATTTCCGAGGTGCCAGTACGCATCGAGTTACCGGAAAGCCTTCCCTTCCGATTCAGTCTCGGGGGTCTTCATCAAAAATCAATATGATTGAGTTAAGGTTATAGAACAGTTAGAATCAATGAATTTGGAGTTGCGAGCTGAAACATACGGCCAACACAAGACGAACCTGTCTAGCATCCATTTTGGACCGATCCGATGCGCTTCAAAGATCACTCAGGATGAAGCCCTTCCCTTCCGACTCAGTTTACAGGGTCTTCATCAAAGTTTGAGGGAATTGAGAATAGTTTCTGGAACACTTAGAATCATCTGATTTGGAGCTGTGAGCTGGGAGATATCGCAATCAGAAGAAGTACAAGGGTCGCAGCTGATAAGAGGTTATCTGATGCGCCTCAAAGGACAGCCGTCCGGGAAGTCTTGCTATCCCTGGATGCAGATAGACTCTTCACCAAAGTTGGAGCTTATTGAGCTGCATTTCTCCTGGAGCTGGAAAATTGAGTTTCGTACCACTGAGAAGAAAGTTATGGAGGTTTGAGTGCAGATAGGTCTTTATCTTCACCGAGATTGTGGTCAGAGTAAGCTATATTCTGGGGATTTTCTTCTTTGAAAATGACACCAAGGTCTCCACCGGGGTTTTGCTGGCCGGCTACCTTACACCAATACAATTCAGATCTACATCGGCCAAGTTCATCCCGATGTTATGCCCGGTGTAAGTCTCAACGTTTTTCACACTTGGATGAACATCAGCCAAAAGCATCCAGGTGCAATCTCCTGCGATTCAGAACCATTCTCCACACCGAGCAGCCTCATGGAGATGTGTTCTCTGGTGTAAATCTCATAGTAGCTCAACTCTTTTTACATAGGGCACAACATCGGCCAAATGGTGCCCGTTTCAGCTTACACTTCCAAGATAACCTCAGGACTCATCAACACCAGCCACAACATCGGCCAAACACATCCTGGAATCAGCTGCACCTTCAGACACACATCCCACACCGGCCAGAACACCGGCCAAATGGTGCCAGGTGCCAAGTTTCCAGGTGTTTTTATTGTTTTCTCTCCGGGTCAACAGCTGGTTGGTCCCAGATTAACTGTTGACCCTGGACTTAAGGACTTAGTATAAATATGTTTTAGGGTTTTTCCACCAGATTGATCTAGGATTCCCTTTTATTTTATTTGCCTCTTTTATGAAAAACCCAGATTTTGTGAAGAGATACCTCGTTTTTAATTATTCAAGGCTGTTTCTTTATCATTTCATCTTTTTATCTCTGCTTCTAATCATGATTAACATCACCTCTTGAAAAAGATTAGGTGTGTTAAGCATGATTAGTGAGTAGTCTTCTTTTAAGCTTCTAGGTGTGTAGATTAGGGTATTTAGATGTTTGATTTATGATGTTCATGTTCTACATTCTCATTTCTTTTCCTTAGTAACCTGCTCTTAATGCTAGATCTCTCATTATAAGCTTGATCTAGAACTTAGACATTTTTTCACCCACAAGGTGTTTGATGAAATGTCTGAAAGAGATAACTTAAGGATTTATAATTTAATGCGATTTTTCCTCATTTTTCCTCACATCTTTGGGTCAGACCCTCGGCTTGGACAAGTCTTGTGCCAAGTTCTTTTAGGCGAGGGTCTTGTACAGCTGGGTTGAGAGTGGATGTACATCACCAAGAACATGCATGAACATTTATCTTTGATCTTCAAGTGAAAAGGTGTGGATTGAGCTGAACTCTGCATGAGAAAGCCTCAGTATAAGCTATCCCGAGCTGATAGTACAAATTGCTCCTTGAAACCCGAACTGATATATGCGTCTTCTACTACTTGTAACTTTCAGCTCACAACTCCAAATGATATGAAACTAACTCCACGTGAAAGATCATTCACACAGCTTAAACTTTAGTGAAGAACCCATTCTCCCGGACGGCCAATCTTTACAGTGCATCAGAACAATCAGAAAAAAGCTTTCGGACCCACGTTCACTCCGTAAACGTTATTTCGCAGCTCAGATTTCCAAATCAGATGATCTTAGGCGTTCAGAAAAGAAGACTCAAAACTCTTGAATCTTGATGAAGGCCCCGGAAACCGAATAGGAGAGGAAGGGCATCGTCCAGCGTAACGTTTAAAGCACACCAGATCGGAATGGAATGCAAGCAAGCCAGGTACGTCTTCTGATGGCTATAACTCTCAGCTCACTGATCCGAATTCACTAAATCTAACTGTTATGGAATCACGACTAATTCCTCTCCAACTTTCATGAAGACCCAGTAAGCTGAATTGGACGGCAAGGCTCCCCGGAGGAGTGATCTTTGATGCATGTTGGGAACAGGAGATTTTGACCGAGTCTTCATGTACCGCGGTAAACCTTTTAGCCAAGAATCTATTCTGTGGTAAGCATTTTTGGTCGGTAAAACTCATCTCCCTCGGCATAGAATTTTAGCCGATACTCTTCTAATCCGGTACAGCATTTTACCGAGCCAACCTCCACCCGATAAGCACTTTAGCCGATAGTTGCACGATCCAGACACAAGCAGCGGTATGAATTTTTGGCCGATAAAGGTTCACCCTGTAAGGATTTTAGCCGGTGTTTTTGCTTTCTGTGATACAGGGAATTGCCGATAGACTTCAACATGCTGTTTTCACCAGTTTTGATCCTCCAAACTCCATTTCACACCTAGTCTTATCTCTTCTTCTCCAAATAGGCTCCAAAGTACCTGCTTAAGACTCCAAACCATACCAAGACTCACTTGGCCCTAATACAAACCCACGGTAAGGCTGAGAATGAGGCCGTGGCTGCTGCGTCTGGGGCTAATCCAAACGTTGCAGTTGTCCTAGTTGGATTGGAAGCGGTGTTGGGACTGTTGACTCAGCTGTTAGCACGATTTCCAAACGTTGCAGTTGTCCCCTCGAGACCACTGCCAGCCGTGCAAGTGAATCCGACGGCTGTAGAGGTGGATGAAGGGATTGCTGGTCTGAGGTTCCCATCTTACCTGAAGGTGATGGACCACATGCAGAAGTTGGGGACAAAGTTCTTTTTGGGAGGAACTAAGCCTATCGAGGCTGATGATTGGATCGACCGTTTGGAGTGGAATTTTGAGTCGATCCGCTGCCCCGAGCAGTACAAGAAAGATATTGATGTGCACTATCTTGAGGATGATGCGCACATGTGGTGGCGTGGTGCGGTTGGGAAAGTCAGGGACCGAGTGTGTACCTTGGCTGATTTTTGTGGGATGTTTAAGACCAAGTACTTTCCACCTGAGGCGCATGATCAGTTGGAGAGTGCTTTCCTGGATCTGCGCCAAGGATCCAGAACGTTGCAGGAGTATGAGGCAGAGTTCAACAAGCTCTGTAAGGATCCAGAGTAACCAGATCAAACAGTTCTTTCGTGAACTAAGGATCGATCTCCGTAAGCACTGTGAGATGCGGGAGTGTAAGACCTTTCTGGAGCTTTTGGAAAAGGCAGCGCAGCTGGAAGCTACTTCTGCAGAAGAAGCTAAATTACTTGGTAATGCTGCTGCAGCTGGGCCGAAAAAGGGTGGACCGTCAGGCAAACCACTTGCGGGTCGCAACACTGGTTCGTTCAGTGAAAAGGAGAAACGTGCAAGCTGGCGTGCGTCTGGTACTTGTTTCCGATGCGGGAGCATGGAGCACAAGGTGAAGGATTGTCCGGAAGAACACAAGCGCGAGAAGAACCTAGGGAACATATTTGATGAGAGGTTTTGTTTCCATTGCAGTGAGGCTGGGCACATCAAGCCGAAATGCCTATAGCTGATGCAAGTGGTGCAGCACATTAGAAATAGGCCGAGTAAAGGACCGCCGCCTCTAGAAAATAGGCAGCCGTAATGCCGCAGATCTATGCTATGGCTGAGGAGACTGCGAAGGATCTGAGTTCTTCTCGTCCGATCACTGATAAGTCTTGTCACTTATCTTAGTAAATTTTCTGTGTAAAAATTATGAGTGTTGCGTGCGGTACCTTAGCAATCTAGGTGATTGTGTAGGGACCTTGGTTATGGGTCGTGTGGTAACCCATGTTTTGTTTGATTCCGGAGCAACTCATTGCTTCGTGAATCCGAACATGGTCAGAAAAGATGGATTTCACAGGGAACCGGGGGATAACTATACCTTGGTCCAGGCGGCTGGGGGACAGGTTATGTTTACCTTGGTAAGGCCAAAAATGTGTCAGTAATGGTTGGCAGCGTGAATATTCCAGCGGATCTGCCAGGTGAATTCTTATGACGTGATCTTTGATATGGATTTGCTCGGGAAATACAAGGCACATCTCGGGATTGTTGTCGTGGTCGAATTCGATTCGAGACCGCGGAAGGGATTTTGGAGTATCAGTGTATCAGACCGACCAAGGGAAGCTTGATTGTTTCAGCAATGCCTTGACGAGCAACAAGTCAAGAAGGGGTGATAACTTAGAGTTTTCAAGGCTCTAAATGAGGGGTTATCAATCCCTTTTGTCACTTTGCAGTACAAAGGGTATCAATCCATCATGTGTAGACACTTAGATACAGTATCAGTTCTTAATTCAAGCCAAATGAGTGAAGTTTTGATGATTAATGACAACTAAGAATGGAAAACGAAGGATTAAATCTAATGATCAACTTAAACAAGCAAGTAAATGAACTAAATGAGATGAGAATGAACTAAAGGTCTTAGACATGATAGTGGATTAGGGTGCCTTCAGTGATAAACTAGTGAGCTAATGAACCATATGATCAAGCAAACCATTTTTCTTAAACATCATTAATTAAGTTAATCCTCTCATGAAGGTATCAACTCCTATGCCAAAACAGTTTCTAACCTAATCATCATTAGTGAAACATGAATTAACAAGCATTAAGAATCAGTTTAATCTGTCATTTAAGCATATAGACAATCATTCACATGATGATAACACTTAAACCTCTAACAACCTTGGTTCAGACATTTCATCAAATACTTTTGGTGCATGAAATGTCCAGAATCTAGACCACATATGATTTGTATGGATCTAGCATTAAGAACAGGTTGTAGAGAATGGAATATGCATGATCTAACCCCTAAGCTCACTAATCTACCACTTAAGCACCCTAATCTACATATCTAAGACCTTAATATGGCATTACTCACTAATCATGATCAACACACTAGATCCTTTGCAAGATGTGTTGTTAATCATGATTAGAAGTGTGATTTTGATGATGAGAAATGATAGAACAAGATGGAAAACACTCTTCAAATCGATATTAAACTCAAAAGCAAGGTATTAACAAGTGGTTCTTTCACCAAAAAGGAAAAGGAGACTAAAGATAGGATAAAGTTCTCTCCAAATTAGGTCTAAAAAGTATTTATAGAAGCCTTGGACGAACCGGGTCAGCTGATATGTTCATAATTTGCATCATTTAGGTTGCATAATTCATTCTAAATCATGTTTTATTCCATGCATTTTAGGTCCTTAGGGTTTGTTTTAGAACTTAGGAGATGCATTAGGTCCCAATGAGTCTTTGCATGTTTTGAGTGTTCATCAAGTGCATTTGGAGCTGAAAAGATGAATCCAGGAGGTGGAATGGTGATCGAAGCTTGAAAAGTGGCAAAAATTGGGTCTATGGAGGTTATCGGTCATTCTCGCTGGCCAGGAAGGTTTTGTCGACCATTTTCACGTACCGCGGGTGGACTTTGTCGACCAAAACACGTACCGCGAGTGAAGTGTATCGGCCAAAATCTCCGGGTGCAAACATGTCTCAGAAATCGCCTGTCCGGAGAACCTTCCGATCCGATTCAGATGGCGGGTGATTCATAGAAGTTGGAGAGCATTGGATCACGGTCTCATAGCAAGTGGAATCGTGGAATTCGAACGCGTGAGCAAAGAGTTAAGCTCGTCGGAAGAAACCCCTGTCTCGCAGATATTCCGGACCGAGCAGATCAGTTCTGAAGGATGCGAAGGACGGTGCACTTCCAGGCCGATTCAGTTTCCGGGTCCTTCATGAGAATCAGATATATTTGAGTCTTCTTTCCAGAACGTCCAAGAGCATTCAATTCGGATCTATGAGCAGGAAGATACGGTCTCCGGAATGGACACATGTCTAGACGCCTCTCTCTGGTCGTGTACATGCACTGCAAAGATGTGCCCTCCAGGAAGCCTTACAATTCCCAAGCACCGAAGCTTCCTTCACCAAAGTTGGAGATAAATGAGTCTTCTGTCTTCTGCAACCAAAATCATTCAATTCGGACAGGTCTCATAGGAGTTACACTCTCCGGAATGCGAAGTGGTCTAAGCTGCTCTGGATGCTGCGAGATGGTCTTGCGACTTGGTTAACCCGCAGGCCTGAAGATGAACGCCTGAATGCTGATGCTGCGAGTTGAAATGTGCGGGTAAACTATCACTGGAAGAGATCTGAAGCTCCCGAGCAAGAGAAATGCTAAGTCCACAATCGTGCGACTTAGGCATGCGAGTTAGCCGCGCCTAGAACTATGCCGCACGATCACTCGCAAATCACTCCGACTTGAGCCTGCGACCTAGGTGCAATAGAGACCAACCCGCACAGTTTGTACATTCCCCAGCTTGTAACCTCTAGCCTCTTTTATTTTCTTTCTTTTCAAAACATTTGAGCTTTTTGGCTTCTTTTCTTTTCCTTTTACTTAGAGGCTAGACTCTTTCTTTTCAAGACACCAGAGCTCACTTTCTTTAACTTAAAACTCCAAGGCTGATTTCTTTTCCTTTCATTCCCCTAGCTATTTCCACTTTCTCTTTTCCACTCACCAAGAAGTCTTTTCCCCCACACTTATTCCTCGCCAACACTCTCAGTTCCTTGATGTTGGAACACAGCACTCAATGAGACCTGCCCTTGTCGCTCTAAACCTAACACTTTCTGCTAAGTTTGATCTAAGGTGGCCTTTCAATTCACACACAAACATTGGCTTGAAAGAAGGATGGGTTCAAGGTGAGGGAACTGATCCATGATGCGGATTCAGCTACTTGAGCTAAGGAAAAAGGGCGGTAAAAACAATGGTTCTAGCTTAAGTATGTATATCGGTATCCACAAGCTTTTTCAAACAATGCATCACCAGATATTTTCAAGTCAAGTTCAAGGTTCCCACTTAATTAGAGTTGAGTTCAATTCAAACTTGCTTCTCAGATTCAGATCATTTCAGACTTTGCAAGCACAGAAAAAGATTCACAAGCATATTCAGTTCAAGTTCTCAAAGTGATGTACTCTCTAGAAAACCTATCATTACTCCCTGCAAGATGCAACCTACATGAACATGCAATCTAGACTCAATCCTAAAAATGAGAATGCAACTACATGATCATTTGTTTTGTGAAAATTTTCAGATTTTTCAATTTTTTTGGTTTTTTATATGCACTTAGATGAGACTATATGAATGCATGCAAGAATGTGACTCAAGACTCAAAGTGTAAAATAAGAAACAGAGAAAACATGATTAGTAAAAGATGAAACTCCTCCCCCACACTTAAATAACACAGTCCCTTGTGTTATAAAAGTATGAGAAAGGAGTTAAAGCAACAAGTAAAATGCAAAGAATAAAAGGAAATCTACATGCATATGTACAGAGTTTGGAGTGTTTACCTCAATCGCTGAGCTCTGATCCCAGGTAGTGGGATGGGTTGGAGGTGGAACATGATGGAGTTGAGTATCTAGGTGGGCTGCTCTCAGGTGAGTCTGGTAGGAATGCTGTGGCCGGGTTGATCCAGTGTTCTTTTCCTGGTGGGAGCTCAATGTCCTGAGCTGCTGAGCTTTCTCCCACCTCTTCTCTTGTTTCTCGTTTGGGTTAGGTGGCTGGAGCTGTGAGTTTCTTCACCTTCTTCTTTAGTTTCCTAACACAGTCAACTAGCTTGTAGATTGTTTTGTCTTGCCATTTGCACCATTTCTGAAGGCTGTTAACTCTTGAATACAGCTTCTTTGTGTGATACTCAGGTTCACCCCAAAAGTAAGGATCAAAATGGTACCGGCCTGCTCCCATCCTTCTTTCAAAATCTATTGGCTCTTCATTCTCACAACCGGCAGCCCTAGCTGTGCCCTGCTCTTCAACTGGCTCTTTACCCTTGGATCCTGCGGTCCTCTTGCATTTGCGAATTGGAGGGTTAATGGCTGGGTTGTAGAGCTGATCCTTTAGAACAATAAAGGAGACATTGTGCCTTTCTGAGAGAGTGGTGATGGCTGGGTGTGGCAACAGAACTTGGACTTTCTCATCTTGTAAGAGCTTGAAGGTGTACAAGAAGTTTTCACCATTGCTTTCTTTTAAGAACCCAACCTTGGTGAGGGTAACTTCATCAATCAACTCAGGCTTGACTTTAACATCATAAAAGATAAAACCTCTTGCTTTCAAAATCTTTGTCACTAACCATCCATTGTGCAACTTAGTGAGCTTCTGCCTCTTACCCTCACTCCAAGCAATATCTTTGTATATCAGCATATGGCGTGCCAAGAATGCACCACCAGTATGTAGTGTGGGAGATGAAATTCTCTCTTGCTCTTCAAATGAGTGATGAGAGGATGTAGACCCATACCCAGTAGTTCCATGTCAGCTAGATGCACCACACCATCATTGTGCTTGGTAAAGAACATTTGGCAAATCACTTTGTGAGCATAGCGGATGGCTGGGTTTCTTATCCATGAACTCTTGCATCTTCCTCCTCTGAAGCTCCCAAAAGCAATTGTATCCCACAGGTCAGTAATCATGTGATCAGGGTATATGAACTTCAATGTCTCATCCTGTGCAGGTCTTGAAAAGGCAAAGATCTCATCTAATTCCTTGAAGCTTACATGGTATTGTGTACCATTTATTGTGAACTCTATGTGCCCAAGAACATTTCCCTCCATGATCCTCTGATCTCTTGGGCCATATCCACAAATTTCAAGGGATGCAAGGAACTCTTGTGTTAATCCATCATGAGCCACATCTTTCATCTCAAAGAATCCACCAAATCCCATGTTGTTAAAAATGAGCTGAACCTCTTCAAGAAGCCCCATCTTTTTCAGCAGCTCCATATCAGGGAACTTGGTTTGCAGCACCTTTACATCCTTGAACATAGCAAAGTAGTCATCGAAAGTTGGTTCTTTGTCCTCAGGTTCTGGTTTTGTCTTTGCTTTCTTAACCGGCTACAATGCTACTTCATGATCACTCTCTGTTTCTTCTTCATCCTCAGCCACAGCCACCTCTTTTCCTTTCCTCTGAACAGCTCCAACCAGCACCAGTTCTTTACCAGAACTCCTTGAAGTAGAAGCCTTGGTTTTCTTTGGTGCAGCCACATCCTTTACTTTCTTCTCAGCTGGATTCTTTGGCTTCCTTTGTTTCTTGAAAACTTTATGCCCAAAAGGTATAATCTGATCCTCTGAATCTCCAACTTTCTCTTTTTTTGATTTCTCCATGGCCGCTGTTCTTTTTGTTCCTCCCATCCTGCATTTTCTCAAACAGCTGTGAGCACCAAATCAAGAGAACAACAAAAGTTTTCCAAAAATTCACTAAGTTCAGGGATGGTACAGATCGATTTCACTAGAAGAGAATGTGTTTTTAGCTGGTTAAAAACTCAATAAACTCAAGGCAATGGCAAGAAGCAATGCACTCAAAGAGTTCAGCTTGAAACACAATTTCTAAAAAAAATCAAAATTCTTGATGAATTTAAAGAAATTTCTCAAAAATTCCAAGAACAGGTCATTCTCAAGCAAGATCCATGCATTTCCTACCCATTCTACTTGCACAACATTCACAAAATGATTCCAAGGTATCAAGAGGCCTATTAAAATCGATTCCATGTGTTTCTTGTTCATAAACATTACATTAAGACATGGAAAAGGTGAGTTTTAACAGACTAAAGTACCTTGGAATCTTCAAGTTTCGAGTGAAAAACGAATGTGCAGCAAGAAACTAGACAGGATTACGAGTTCAATGCAGTTGGAATTCCTCAATTTGGTTCAAGAACGAGAGAGATATGAGTGTTTAAAGTTCAAGAAATGGAGAGAAGGGGGCAAACTCGTGTGAAGAAGAAGACCAGGTGGGGAACAGCTGTAAAGGGCGCGTCCTTGACCGGTCAACGTCCGTATGGTCAACGATTTTTCAAAAATTTTGCCGCGCCATCGTTGACCGTGGCACGTGACCGTGTCAAACTCCGACCATTTGTGCTTTCTTTGCTGCGGCCTGGAGCTTTCCGTGTCTTTTCACCGTGGCAATCCCCGAACAATTGCTCCTTTTCCAACCTGTGCCACGGCCAAGTGTTCTCCCCGTGGCAAACTCATCGTGGCAAGCACCGAACCTCGGTCGTTCATCATTTTCTTTGCCACGGCCAGGTCTTCTTCCTGTGTCTCTTAGCCGTGTCAAAACCCGAACCCTTGTCTTTCCAAACCTGTTTTGCCACGGCCAGCTTCAGTTCCGTGTCACCTGGCCGTGTCTAAACCCGAACCCAGGTTCCTTCATCTTTGTATTGCCACGGCCTGCAGCGGTCCCGTGTCCCTTAACCGTGGCAAACACCGAATGATGGTTCATTCCTCCTTTCTTTGCCACGGCCGGCTGCGATCCCGTGTTCCTTTACCGTGGCAAACCCCGAATGGTTACTTCTTTTGCCATGGCCACACCTAAGACCGTGCTTCCTCTCTCGTGGCTTAGCTTAAAAGCTTGCCACGCCTTGTTATCTGACCGTGGCTGGTGACCATGCTCAAAACCGAGCACAAGCTTTTGCCCATTCCTTCATTCCTTTTCATCTTGCATTCACTTCCTAAGGGTACAAACTCAAACCTGTAACCTGTAGACACTAAACCAACCCATCAAAACATTCTAAAACATAAAAAAGAAAGAAATCAAAAGATTAAAAGCATATTTACAAAAGATAAGCTTGGGGTGTCTCCCAAGAGCACTTTGTTTAAAGTCTCTAAGTTTGACTTTGGAAACCTGTTTAACAGGCTGGTGGTGGATCAAGAAGGGGAACTGATGTAGCTTCCTCCTTCCTTTGTGAAACCAGATAGTGCTTGATCCTTTGGCCATTTACCACAAACTCTTGACCATTCTTGCCTTCTAACACAACATCTCCATATGGCCTGACTTCAAAAACCTTAAAGGGACCAGACCATCTAGACTTAAGTTTTCCAGGAAACAACTTAAGCCTAGAGTTGAACAGCAACACCAGATCACCATCCTTGAACTCCCTTTTCAGAATCTTTTGATCATGCAGAGCCTTGGTCTTTTCTTTTTAAATCTTGGAGCTCTCAAAAGCCCCAAGCCTGATCTCTTCAAGTTCATGGAGTTGCATGACCCTTTTCTCTTGAGCTGTCTTGATATCAAAGTTCAGCAACTTTACAGCCCACAAAGCCTTGTACTCCAGCTCAACAGGAAGGTGGCAGCTCTTCCCGTATAGCAGATTGAAAGGTGATGTTCCAATTGGAGTTTTAAAGGCAGTTCTATAAGCCCACAATGCATCATCTAGCCTTTTGCTCCAATCTTTTCTGCTTGAGCTAACAGTCCTCTCAAGAATGGCCTTAATCTGTCTATTAGATACGTCAACCTGGCCACTTGTTTGAAGATGATAAGGAGTAGCTACCTTGTGTTTCACTCCATGCTTTCTCAGCAATCCTTCCAAAGTCTTGTTCACAAAATGAGATCCTCCATCAGAAATGACAACCCTTGGTACTCCAAATCTTGGGAAGATAATGCTCTTGAACAACTTCACTACTACCTTGGAATCATTGGTAGGGAAGTGCTAAGGTGATCTTAGGAATAGCTCCTCTATACAAAGTGCTAAGGTGAGAGGCTTCTGAAAAGCCATGATGTGGACACTTGTTTGTGTAGCTTCTAAACCTGTCCAAAGCTTCTCCAAAGGTTTCATTAGAATGTTGAGTGTAGCTGGAAATCTGGTTCCTTAGCTTTGCAGTCCTTGAGCTTGAGAAGAACTTGTATAGAAAGACAATCTTGCATTGCTCCCATGTGTGGATGGATCCTCTTGGGAGGTTCTTTTCCCACTGATGTGCCTTGTCTCCAAGGCTGAATGGGAACAATCTCAGTTTGAAGCTGTCTTCAGATACCCCATTGATCTTAGTGAGATCACAAACTCTGTCAAACTGATCCAGATGCTCCAAGGGATCCTCCATAGGTAAGCCATGGAACTTCTGATTCTGAACCATATTGATCAAAGAGGCCTTCACCTCAAAGTTGTTGTTTTGGACAGGAGGTGGCCTGATTCCTGCTCCATATTGGTGTGCATAAGCTCGGTCATTCTCACCAACAAAGACTGGTGGAGGCTGATGACGTCTGGGTGGATTTGGGTGGGGCTGTGGTGGATTAACCTTAGGTCGGTCTTGGTTCTGGTTATCCTGAGCGTGTCCCTGATGGACCTGAGCCTGTTGAACTTGAATTCCAATCCCATTACCAGCTCTTTGACCGTGATCAGCTTCTTGAGCCTGATGCTCATTCCCAACTTGCTGATTCATTCCTAACCTCTCCAAGTGAACAGCTCTTTCTCTTTGTCTTCTGGCTTGGCTTCTTGTGATCATAAACCTGAAAACAAAGACAGAACTTGAAAGGTGATCAGTAAAACAAAAGAAACTTGATCTCAAAAACTATATCAGAAACTAATGCTAACAATCCCCACACAATATGGCAACAGCGCCAATTGATAACTAAGATTTTTAGGTCTTAGATGGGTTATCAATCCCCTTGTCAAAGTAGTATAAGGGGTGTCAATCCATATGTGTGGTAGTTAGGCACTAGTTTATGTGATAAGTTCATAAGTCAAGTGATCAAAGATGATAAAAGCTAAACCTCTAGATGTGATCATTGATTAGGGTGCTTTAGATATTGAATCATGATGCTAAGAACATAATGCAACACTTGCTACTCTTTAGTCTAGGCTTCTTAATCAGATTAATTCATTCCCATGACAATAATCCCTTTGCTAATCACTTAATCAAGTCTAACAACCATTAGATATAATCAAGCAATCAACAAGCATAATGCATCAAGCCTAATAAGTGACCAAACATTCTCTCAACCAAGAAGACTGAATCTTACACAGAAAGACATAGCAAGCAATCACATGATCTCAAACATTTCAACTTAGAACTCTAATCTAGACTAATCCTCTCATGAAGGCATGAATCTCTACACTAATCCCCCGACAATTGAATCGGACCGAAAGGTTCCCCGGACAGGCGATCATTCAGGAGTATCTGATTGCTCTGGAATGGATGCGAGAGAGGTCTGTCTTCCGGGGACCGTATCTTTCAGCTCAGTGATCCAAATGCCTTTATTCAACCTGTCCTGGGTTCTTGACTCAATTATCTCCAACTTTGCTGAAGACCCTGTAAGCTGAATCGGCCGGCAAGAGCTTCCGGTGATGCAATTTCGAAAATGTATCTGCACCCGGGATTTTTGGCCGAGAGACTTTACCGCGGTACGTGTTTTTGGCCAATAAAGCTACCCGCGGGAGGGATTTTGGCCAAGAATCTTCGGCCATCAATACAGCATTTTGCGGGGAAACCCAAAATTGCTCATTTTCACCATTTTTGATCATTTCAACTCCATTTCTTCATCTGAATCACACCGTCCACTCCAAATAGGCTCCAGAAGCACCTATTTAACACTCCAAACCATGCAAAACTCTCTTGGACCTAATGCAATCTCCTAAGTCCTAAAACAATGCCGAAAGACCTAAAATGAATGAGATAAGACATGATTTGGACTAAAATATGTACACTAAAAGATGTAATTTATGAATATATCAACTCCCCCACACTTATCCTTTGCTTGTCCTCAAGCAAAAAGAACTAATGAGAGAGAGAGGTTGAATGCATTGGGAGTTCATATTTCCTTTTTGAGAGAAGTGATCACAATGAGAATATAAGTTCATGCTCAATTATGCAATGCAAAGCCATACTTAGATATATATCAACTCAACAAGGAATCTCCACAAGTTCTTCTCTCTCTCAACTCTTTCACATTCATTAAGCTTTTATCAGGTGAATCTAATCATGCAATGTTTAAACAAGCTGGCTTGGCTAGGGAGAGGCTATGAGATTAAAATGATCTCATCAGTGTTCAAGCGGGTTTGATGCAGCAAAGGGATCTCTCTATGAATGATCAAACTTTGGCAGAATGCTAAAGGTAAAAAGCAACCTATGCATACAAGGGCAAAGACTCATCACACCCCACACTCTACTCAAAGCTTTCTCACTTGCTCACTCTCTCAAGAACCTCACTTTTCACACTTATTTTCCTTTCACTAGGGACTTACTTTTCATTTTCACTCTCAAGTCTTGGAGTTCAAACTTTACACAGCTCTTTTTCTTTTGCAACCTCTAGCCTCTTTTTCTTTCTTTTCAAAACATTTGAGCTCTTTGACTTCTTTTCTTTTCCTTTTACTTAGAGGCTAGACTCTTTCTTTTCAAGACACCAGAGCTCACTTTCTTTAACTCAAAACTCCAAGACTGATTTCTTTTTCTTTCATTCCCCTAGCTATTTCCACTTTCTCTTTTCCACTCATCTCACCTTTTTCCACTCACCAACAAGTCTTTTCCCCCACACTTCACAAAACCCATCAAAATATCCTAAAACATGAAAAATAAGAGAAAAGATTAAGAAGATTATATACAAGGATAAGCTTGGGGTGTCTCCCAAGAGCAATTTGTTTAAAGTCACTAAGTTTGACTTTGAAAAACCTGTTTTTAGTTGGGGTGAGGTTGAGCACTGATGCTTTTCAGCACTTCAATGGTCCTGAGCAAGAAAGCTGAGTTGGTTTGCTGCCTTTGGGAACCATTAGACCCTTGTCCATGAGATCCCATCTTGAGACCTTTGTCCACCAGCTCTTGAATACCATCTGGGTCTTTATCAAAGATGGCCTTTGTGAGACATGCCCTCACTTCAGCAAACAGACCTGGTTTCCCATTGCAATCCAGCTTATACTTCAGAGAACCATCATCATCAACCCAAGGAGTGAGATCAAAGTCTTGGGAAGAAAGAGCAGGTTCAATACTCTTGTCTTCTGATGCTGAGCCATCACTTTTGGTGTTAATCATCCTTAGATCATTAAGTGTAGGAGACCATGAGAGCAAGATATCTTTTTCTCTGATCAATGGCCCTCCATTCTCATACTTGTAACCAGAGTTGATGTGGGGTTCTTTCTCATTTTCCACAGCTGAAAGAGATTGGGATCCACCTAAAATCCCAGCACTTCCCACATACTTCATCTCAAGTACCTTAGGCGGTTCTATATCTTGGACAACTGATCCACAAAATTCAGCTAAAGGTGGTTGAACATGGTAAAAGGCATCCTTATCCACCTTTGTAAGCACCACTCTTTGAGTATCAAAGTCAATCATTGCACCAGTGGTGTTGAGAAATGCAGTTCCAAGAAATATGGGGAGCTCTTTGGTCTTCTTCATCTTCATGATGACAAAATCGGTGGGAATTACACATTCACCAAATTGAAGTGGATAGTCTTCTAAAAATCCATATGGTTTCTTGGAGTAGGAATCACCAAAGGTGATAGAAGAAGGGTAGGACGTTATAGACTTGACCTTTAGCTTCTCCGTCATGTCCTTAGACATTATGCTAACACTTGACCCTGAGTCACACAAAGCATTCTCAACCCTAAAGTTTCCAAGAGTGCAAGAGATAGTGAATTTCTCTGGATTGCCTAGCTTTGGGAGGGAGGTGGGCTTCATCTGAGTTGATTCAGAGGTGGAGGCACTATCTGTTGGCATTGCTTGATTAGTTGGCAGCTCCTTTGTTTCAAGAGACTCTGAATCATTCCCTTTCTGAACAGAAAAAACTGAACCGGCTGCCCCCACACTTTCTTCCTTAATGTCCTCATTGAGTTCATGTAGGAAGCCCATGAAGTCATCTATAATGGCGTCCTCATCCACATGGGTGTGTGCATTCTCATTACAAACTTGACCATAAAGGAGGTCTTCAATCTCTTGCACAGCAGCTGAATGGTCATCATTGGAGTAGATGGCATTGCAATAATCTTTTGAGTTTTGAAGAGCTTTACCAGGAAGAGAGACTTGTGGTTCAGAAGTGCAGATGCCCTTGTTCTTTTTAATAGCCATTATTTCAGCTCCTAGTGTCTCCAGGTCAGATACCATCTTTTGTTGTCCTATTAAGAGCTGGTGAAGAACAACATTAAAATCAGGACTTTGTTGAACAGGTGGTGGGGCAAAACCAGGAGGTGGTGGCCTTTGTTGTAGGCTGACTTGATTTGTGAAGCTATTCCCTTGATTCTGAACCGCTGGTTGCTGAAAACCCTGTTGACCTTGGGAGTTATCTTGGTACTGATTCTGTTGAAAAAAGCTTTGAGGAGTGTATATTTGGTCTTGGGGGTTGGCCACATTGTTGCTCCTATAGGACAAGTTCTGGTGTTTATTGAAGTTGTTGTAACCATTGAACTTGTAACCATTGTTGCTCACTCACATAGTTTATAGGCTTTTGAGTGGCAGCTAGGGCTTTGTCAAGCTTGATATTCAGCACTTTGATCTTCTCTTCCAGCCCTTGGTGTCTACCAGAATCTTCTCCTTTATAGCTTATATCATAATCTTCCCCATAAGTGTCTTGGCTCATGGCTAAGTTTTCAACAAGTTCCATAGCTGCATTGATTTCTTTTGCCAAGAAATTTCCATTTGATGCTGTGTCCAACTGAATCCTGATCTTAGGAACAGCTCCTCTATACAAAGTGCTAAGGTGAGAGGCTTCTGAAAAGCCATGATGTGGACACTTGTTTGTGTAGCTTCTAAACCTGTCCAAAGCTTCTCCAAAGGTTTCATTAGAATGTTGAGTGAAGCTGGAAATCTGGTTCCTTAGCTTTGCAGTCCTTGAGCTTGAGAAGAACTTGTATAGAAAGGCAATCTTGCATTGCTCCCATGTGTGGATGGATCCTCTTGGGAGGTTCTTTTCCCACTGATGTGCCTTATCTCCAAGGCTGAATGGGAACAATCTCAGTTTGAAGCTGTCTTCAGATACCCCATTGATCTTAGTGAGATCACAAACTCTGTCAAACTGATCCAGATGCTCCAAGGGATCCTCCATAGGTAAGCCATGGAACTTCTGATTCTGAACCATATTGATCAAAGAGGCCTTCACCTCAAAGTTTTTGTTTTGGACAGGAGGTGGCCTGATTCATGCTCCATATTGGTGTGCATAAGCTCGGTCATTCTCACCAACAAAGACTGGTGGAGGCTGATGACGTCTGGGTGGATTTGGGTGGGGCTGTGGTGGATTAACCTTAGGTCGGTCTTGGTTCTGGTTATCCTGAGCGTGTCCCTGATGGACCTGAGCCTGTTGAACTTGAATTCCAATCCCATTACCAGCTCTTTGACCGTGATCAGCTTCTTGAGCCTGATGCTCATTCCAAACTTGCTGATTCATTCCTAACCTCTCCAAGTGAACAGCTCTTTCTCTTTGTCTTCTGGCTTGGCTTCTTGTGATCATAAACCTGAAAACAAAGACAGAACTTGAAAGGTGATCAGTAAAACAAAAGAAACTTGATCTCAAAAACTATATCAGAAACTAATGCTAACAATCCCCACACAATATGGCAACGGCGCCAATTGATAACTTAGATTTTTAGGTCTTAGATAGGTTATCAATCCCCTTGTCAAAGTAGTATAAGGGGTTTCAATCCATATGTGTGGTAGTTAGGCACTAGTTTATGTGATAAGTTCTTAAGTCAAGTGATCAAAGACAGGTTTTTGATAACAAGTAACAAATGAAATCATAAACAAGAAACAAACAAGCAATGATAAGGAAGTAATTAAAGCAAGCTCAACAAGATGATGGTGATAATAAAGATGATAAAAGCTAAACCTCTAACTTTGCTGAAGACCCTGTAAGCTGAATCGGCCGGCAAGAGCTTCCGATGACGCGATTTTGGAAATGTAACTGCACCCGGGATTTTTGGCCGAGAGACTTGACCGCGGTACGTGTTTTTGGCCGAGAAAGCTACCCGCGGGAGGGATTTTGGCGGAGAATCTTCGGCCATCAGTACAGCATTTTGCCGAGAAACCCAAAATTGCTCCTTTTCACCATTTTTGATCATTTCAACTCCATTTCTTCATCTTAATCACATCCTCCACTCCAAATAGGCTCCAGAAGCACCTGTTTAACACTCCAAACCATGCAAAACTCTCTTGGACCTAATGCAATCTTCTAAGTCCTAAAACAATGCCTAAAGACCTAAAATGCATGAGATAAGACATGATTTGGACTAAAATATGTACACTAAAAGATGTGATTTATGAATATATCAATCAGATACCTGAGGGCTGCATGATCAGTATATACAATGACTTTTGATCCCACCAGGTAGCTTCTGAATTTATCAAAGGCAAAGACTATTGCCAACATTTCCTTCTCAGTGGTAGCATACTTCTCTTGGGCAGAGTCAAGTGTTCTACTGGCATAGTAGATGACATGAAGCTTCTTATCTTTCCTCTGGCCAAGTACAGCCCCAACTGCAAAATCAGATGCATCTGTCATAACCTCAAAAGGAAGAGACCAGTCTGGGGCTTGGACAATTGGTGCACTGACTAATGCATCCTTGATCATCTTGAAGGCCTCTTCACATTCAGCATCAAAGATGAAATCAATTTCTTTACACAACAGCCTTGTCAAGGGCCTGGCAATTCTTGAGAAGTCTTTGATAAATCTTCTGTAAAACCCTGCATGCCCAAGGAAACTCCTTATCCCTTTGACTGAAGTGGGGGTTTGCCGATTCACCATTACTTCCACTTTTGCTTTGTCAACCTCTATGCCCTTCTCAGATATCTTATGCCCAAGTACAATTCCTTCCTGCACCATGAAGTGGCATTTCTCCGAATTCAGCACCAAGTTATGCTGCTCACATCTCTCCAAGACCTGTGACAAATTAGAGAGACAATCCCAGAAGGAGGAGCCATAGACACTAAAATCATCCATGAACACCTCCAACTTCTCTTCAATTATGTCAGAGAATATATGCATCATGCCACGTTGAAATGTGGCAGGGCATTACAGAGACCAAAAGGCATTCGCCTGTATGCAAATGTGCCATACGGGCAAGTGAATGTTGTTTTCTCTTGATCACGGGGGTCTATGGAGATTTGAAAGAACCCCGAGTACCCTTCAAGAAAACAAAAGAAGGGGTGGTTTGCAAGCCTCTCTAACATCTGATCAATGAAAGGCAAAGGAAAATGATCCTTCCTAGAGGCTGCATTGAGCTTTCTATAGTCTATACACATTCTGTGTCCTGTGACAGTTCTAGTAGCTATCAGCTCATCCTTCTCGTTTTTAACCACTGTGATACCACCCTTCTTGGGCACAACATGAACAGGAGACACCCATCTTGAGTCAGAGATTGGGTAAATTATCCCTGCCTCAAGAAGCTTGAGTATATCCTTCTTAACCACCTCCTTAAGGTTTGGGTTAAGGCGTCGCTGATGCTCAATAGAGAACATAGATTGGTCCTCTAGGTGTATCCTGTGGGTGCAAATGTCAGGAGAGATCCCTCTAATATCAGCCAAAGAGTATCCTATGGCTCTCCTGAACTTTCTTATCTCACTAAGCAATGCACTCTCTTGATGCTCTAATAAGCTATCATTGATGATTACTGGATATGTGGAGTTTAAGCCCAAGAATGCATACCTGAGCCCTGTTGGTAGAGGCTTGAGCTCAACTGGGGGGTGCATCAGCATCATTCCAATCCTTGTCCAAGCTGCATTGGCTCATTTCTGCTCCTTTGATAGCCAAGACCTCAGAGCCACTTTGTTCCAGTTCCAAAAACCTTGTCTCAGGACTAACTTCTCTAGCATTGTCCAAATACAACTTATACCCCTCACTTTCTTCTGCTAAGAGCCCATTGTCTCCTTGTTCTTGAGTTAGAGTAGCTTGAAGAGGATCCTCAGTGTTCAGTTCCTCAAGCAACTCATCAGCCAACTGATCCATTGTCTCCACATAAAAGCATTGACCTTCAATGGTGGGTTTCTTCATCATCTCATTCACATCAAACTTGAGCTTCTCAGACCCAAGTTAAAGCTCTATGATCCCACCTCTCACGTCAATAATAGCTCTTGCAGTAGCCAAGAATGGCCTGCCCAAGATAAGAGGATCAACTGGTTCCTCATCCATTTCCAGCACAACAAAATCAGTTGGAACCTCAAAACCACCTATTTTGACACGTAGATCTTCCAACATACCAACAGGCAATCTAACTGATCTATCTGCAAGGATAAGAGAGATCCTTGCAGGTTTGAAGACTCTAAAGCCCAGCTTCTTTGCTATGGAGAATGGCATCAAGCTGACTGATGCTCCTAGATCAAAAAGACATCCAGAGAATAGAAGAGGTCCAATGGCACAAGGCAGTGTGAAACTCCCTAGATCAGTTAACTTTCTTGGAATGGACTTCTTCTGAATGATAGCACTGCATTCATGACTTAGTACCACCATGCCTTGAAGCTCTTTAGTCTTGTTCAGAATGGCATCCTTCAAGAACTTACCCATCTTTGGCATCATTAGGAATGCATCAATGAGAGGCATAGTGAGTGGTGTCTCATTGAGTGCCTTCTCAAATACAGCTCTTGCCTTATCAACAAGTTGCTTCTTAAATCTCCCTGGAAATGGGAGCTTGGGTTGGTATGGAAGTGGTGGCACATATGTCTTTTCTGGTTCAGGTTCCTTTGCTACCTCTTTACCCTTTTCTTTCTTTGATTTCTCAGCAACTTGATCATCTTTTAAGGCTGCCTACCCCTCAGTTTGATCATTGTCCTCAATGATCACATTGTTGTTCTCAATACCAGGTAACTCCTTTCCACTCCTCAGTTGGCCTTAGCATATTCCTTGGGGTTGGGTTATGGTTTCTAGGTAGGTGACCTTGGGTCCTTGAGCTTGAGGCCTTGTTTTGCTTCAGTTCCTTGATTTCCTGCTGCATGGCTGCATTTTGGCTTGCAAATATCTGTTGACCCTGCAGTAGTTGGTGCAGAATACCAACCATATCTGACCCCATCTGTGGCTGCTGCTGAACCATTGGTGGCTGAAACTGTTGTTGAACCGGCGCTTGCTGCTGGAACTGTGGTGGACCAAACCCTGGTGGTGCCTTTGGCTGCTGCTGTGAATTGAAACCAGTACCCTGAAATGGTTGCTGTTGCTGACCAAAACCCTGATTCTGAGCAAACTGATTCTTGGGTTGAAAAGACCCTTGAAAGTTGTTCTTGGGAACAAAGTTCTTTGGAGCTTGAGAATTGGGATAGACCTGGTCTTGTGGGTTAGCTACATTGGGGTTCCTGTAAGAGAGGTTCTGATTTGCATTGCCATACTGATATCTCTGGAACCTCTGATTCCCAATGTAGTTAAGCTCTTCCTGGGTTAGACCTTCTTCACTTATGTTCGCAAAGATTTGAGAAGGTTCCTCATACTCACCAACAAAATGCATTGGCTTCTGAGTTGTGAATTTCAACTTGTCCAATTCACTCCTCAACTCCTTAACTTCTCTACTGAGCCTCTGTTCTGAGCTTGAACCTTCAGATCTATTTGATCTGTCATAGTCTTCACCATAAGTGTCATTGATCATTGCCAAGTTCTCCACTAGCTCTAAAGCAGCATGAATCTCCTTACCCAGAAAGTACTCATTGGAAGCAGTATCCAGCTGGTTTCTAATCTTGGGAAGAGCTCCTCTATAAAGTGTGCTGAGAAGAGAAGCCTCACTAAACCCATGGTATGGGCATTGGTTTGTGTAGCTCCTGAATCTCTCATATGCTTCACCAAAACTCTCATTGCTGTTCTGAGTGAAGCTAGAGATTTGATTCCTTAGTTTAGCAGTTCTGGAGGTGGAGAAGAACTTAGATAGAAAGGCTTGCTTGCATTGCTCCCAGGTTTGAATGGAGCCTCTTGGAAGATTCTTCTCCCATTGGTGAGCTTTGTCACCAAGACTGAAGGGGAATAATCTTAGCTTGAAACTGTCTTCAGAAACTCCATTTATCTTTGTCAGGTCACACACTTTATCAAATTGATCCAAGTGTTCCAAGGGATCTTCCATTGCTAAGCCATGGAACTTGAGTTCTGGACCATATTCAACAAGGATGCCTTCACTTCAAAGTTTTTGAGCATTTGCCCTGTCATTCTCTCCAACATACACCTGTGGTTGCTCATATCTCCTTTGCTGGTGTTGGAAGGGCTGATGTTGGTGGTGCACCTGTTGTCTTTGCTGTGCATTGGCCTGATGCTCTGCTGATCAGCTGGAGCTTGTCCCTGGTGGACATAGGGTTGCTGTTGATGCACTTGTTCCTGATGAACATTACCCTGATGTAACCCTTGACCAACTCCATTACCAGCTCCATTACCCTGAGCCTGTTGCTCCTGAACCGGTTGTTCTATGTCCACCAGATGCTCTCTTTGGTCTTCCATATCAGCCTGATCAATCTGTCTGCCACGCCTGTCCCTTCTCCTCCTTGGTACCAAAAGTTTAATGTTGTCGTTTAAGGGGAAAGGTGGACCACAGCTTCTTGATCTGGACCTGGTGTTCATGCACATGAAATTCACAACCAGAACTTGAAAGAAATTAGAAAACACAAAAGAGAATGCTTGATCTCAAGAAATGACACAATCTCAATGCTATCACACTTTGGCAACGGCGCCAATTGATAACTTAGAGTTTTCAAGGCTCTAAATGAGGGGTTATCAATCCCTTTTGTCACTTTGCAGTACAAAGGGTATCAATCCATCATGTGTAGACACTTAGATACAGTATCAGTTCTTAATTCAAGCCAAATGAGTGAAGTTTTGATGATTAATGACAACTAAGAATGGAAAAGCAAGGATTAAAGCTAATGATCAACTTAAACAAGCAAATAAATGAGCTAAATGAGATGAGAATGTATGTATGATGATGAGAAAGGTCTTAGACATGATAGTGGATTAGGGTGCCTTCAGTGATAAACTAGTGAGCTAATGAACCATATGATCAAGTGATATGTCTATATTTTACATCATTTAGAGTGCATTTTAGAGTCCTCATCATATGTTTTCCCATGTAAATTGAGTCTTTAGGCATGAAAATAGGATTTAGGGCTTGCATTAGGTCCCAAAGAGTTTTGCATGTTTTGAAGCCTTTATAAGATGCTTTGGAAGTCATTTGGAGCTTAAGAATAGGAGCAGAGAAGAAAACGGTGAAAAAAGGGTCAAAAATGGTGAAAACCGCTTGGAGGAATTTCTCGGCCAAATCGCGTACTGGCCGGACAGAAACCTCGGTCAAAAAGTTTACCGATCGCTCATTACCGGCCAAAATCCTTACCGATCGACCAAAATCAGCCTGGGTAGAGTATCGGGTGCAAAATACCACGGGTTGAGTTTTTGGCCGAGGCGAGAGAGATTTACGACCAAAAAGCTTACCGCGGTACACAGCCCTCGGTCATTTTCCTTACCGCGGGAAGCTTTTATGGACCAAAATCTGTCCTTGTCCGCACATTTCAAAGATCAGCAATCCGGGGAACCTTCCGGTCCGAATCAGTTGGCGGGGCCTTCATAAAAGTTGGAGACAATCAAGCAAAGATCCCAGAACGATCGGAATCATCCAATTCGGACCAGTGGAGAGAAAGATACAGTTTCCGGAAGATGCAACAGCATTACGCGCATTCGAGAACCAAACGGCGGAGTCCAAAGATCACGGCGGACGGAGCCTTTCCGGACCAAATTAGCTTGCCTGGTCTTCATAAAAGTTTGAGATCTGTGTAAGAACTTCTCAGGACAGTTGGAATCGATTGGTTAGGAGCAGTGGTTTGAAAGATAAAGTCTCCGGAGTTCACATCGGTCCAAAAAGCCTGTTTTCCGGTGATTTCAATACGGTGCAAAGATGTGAAATCCAGGAAACCTTCCACTTCCCAAGCTCCGACGGTTTCTTCACCAAAGTTCGAGCCTATTGAGTCATCTTGACTATGGGACTGGTCTCAGAGCATTTGGAGTCGTGTGTTGAAAGCTACTGTTTCCGGAAGGCAATATGGTCGAAACGAGCCCAAATGAGTTGTGATACACGCTAAGTATTTTCTCAAGCCTCGGCATCAGAACCTCGACATTGCTCAAGCCAAGGATCATATCTTGGGAGTATTTTGAACTAGACCTCGGGCTGACGCCTCGGCACGTTGGAATCAAGGCATGCACACGTAAGAAATGAAGCTGGAAACAACTAAGTATTGGACGTACACCTCGGTGTAATGACCTCGGCGTGCATGCCGGACTCTGTTCTCCCGAACCCCTCGACCACCAAGCACCTCGGCATTTTATGCCGAGGTCCCTTATCACAAACCCAGAATCAAGAACGAGATGGCTCAAGAACACACACGTGAAGATGGATCAAAGACTAGGGTTCATGCATGTTCTTGGCGTGTTCTTCACGAGATCTTCATTTGGATCCAGACTCACGTGCACCCCTCGACATGAAGACCTCGGCTTCACTCTCCGACACACCGTGGCACTCACCCATCAACCCAAGAAAGCGGTTCAGTACCAGGTTTGTTCTGGGCTGACCCGCGACACTTTCCCTTTGCTATAAATACATTTTAGGACCAAAAACCTAATCATCTTATCTCTTATCTGTTTTTAGCTTTAAGAACTTACCTCTTTTGTGAAACTGGATTAATCTAATCCGATATCTCGTTTTTACGTCTGAATCTTGTTCTTTCTTTATTCTCCTTTTATTATCAGAATTAAACTCCTAATCATGACCAGCTACACGTCTTGCAAAGGACTTAGTGAGCTCGTTATGATCAGTGAGTAGTCATTTAAGCGACTTTAGATAAGTAGATTAGGGTGCTTTCAAGGTGGATTAATGGGTTTAGGTGTCTAGTCTTGCATGTTTCATTCCTTAACCGACGAGATCTCTAGGCTGGATCCAAGCATATCACTTGAGGTTCAGATCTGAGACATATCTCGCATCAAAAGTGTTTGTAGAAATGTCTGAACCACTCGGTTAAGGGTTTAAGACTCTTTCATCGCGAGAGTGATAGTTTGTTCTCTTAAATGACATATTTGAACTGAATTTTATTGCTGATTGATTCGTGATTCTCAAAAGATATTTTGGTATGAAGGAGGATCAGTTTAGATGTTTAATACTTTCATGAGAAGATTAACATGCCTTGAGTTCAAGGTTAAATGAAACCGCTTGATAAAATGATTCATTAGCCCATTAGTTTAGCTTGGAAGCACCCGAGTCGATTATCTTGTCTAAAGTCTCTTCCTTTATTGCATATTAATATCATCTGAATCACCTGTTTGTTGTTTGCATCTTGCTTAGTTTAAATCTCTGCTTTTTATTTACTTTTATAGGTTATTTTCCTGTTAATCATCGTCACCATACTTTTACCTTCTTGTCTTGACTTAAATGAAAAAATGACATAGATAGTGTCTCGTTTACAAGCTTGGATTGACACCCCTTTGTACAAGTTTAAAAACCTTAGTTATCAATTGGCACCGTTGCCAACTTGTAGGAGCATTAGTCTCTTGTTTGTTCTTAAGTTCAAGCTTTTCTTTCTTTTGTTTTACTAACTCCTTTCCAAGTTCTTGTTTTGTTTTCAGGTGCATGAATACCAGGTCTCGGAGCACAGGATCGCTTTTCCCATACGACGATAACATCGACAGATTAGAAAGGCAAACTCACGAGAGAGAACGACACTTTGACAGACTTGGAATGGCAGAACAATAGCGAATGGAGCAACAGGCTCAGGCAGCCGAGCACCAGGCTCAGGCTAATCAGGCGCAGGCAGGAAGAAACGAACAACAAGCCTATGTTAATCAGCAACAGGCTCAAAGAAACGAACGGCTTGCTCAGCAAAACCAACAACAAGCCCATCATGTTCATCCGCCACCGCCACAAGTGCAGAGACAACATCCTCCAATCTGTGTTGGAGACAATGACCGAGCTAATGCGCACCAATACCGAGCTGGGATTCAAGCTCCACCAGTTCAAAACAACAACTTTGAAGTTAAAGCATCCCTGCTCAATATGGTGCAAAACTCAAAGTTCCACGGACTGGCTGGAGAAGACCCTCTCGAGCATCTAGATCAATTTGATCGGGTTTGCGACTTAACCAAGATAAATGGCGTCTCCGAAGATAGCTTCAAGCTACGCTTGTTCCCTTTCAGCCTCGGTGATAAAGCACACCAGTGGGAAAAGAATATACCGAGGGGCTCTATACAAACCTGGGAGCAGTGTAAACTGGCGTTCTTATCAAAGTTCTTTTCCACATCACGCACGGCTAAGCTCAGGAATCAGATCTCAAGTTTCACGCAGCACAACAACGAGAGCTTTAGTGAGGCTTGGGAACGGTTTAGGAGCTATACTAACCAATGCCCACACCACGGCTTCTCAGAGGCATCCCTCTTGAGTACTTTATACCGAGGTGCACTCCCCAAGATCAGAAACCAACTCGATACAGCCTCAAATGGAAATTTTCTTGGGAAAGAGATCAATGCGGCAATGGAACTAGTCAAGAACCTAGCCATGTCTAATGACACGTATGGTGAAGACTTTGATAGAGCAAACCGTACAGAGGGATCTAGTGATGAACAGCGCATGAAAAAGGATATAAGAGAGCTTCAGAGCAAGCTTGACAAAGTTTTGATGGCGACTCAAAAGCCAATACACTTTGTAGGCGAGTTTGATGAGCAAGGGCCAAGTTTTGACAATGTTAATGAAGATGGTCTAACACAAGAGGAGCTGAATTACATAGGGAATCAGCAGCGGTATCAGCGGTTTAACAACTACAACGGTAACCCAAACCTCTCATACAGAAACCCAAATGTAGCTAACCCTCATGACCAAGTGTACCCTGCTCAACAACAACAACAAAGCTATGCTCAAAAGGCTCCTTTTCAGAATACCTTCCAGCCCAAGCAACAGTTCAGTGGGCAACAGCACGGCTACACTCAGCAGAATCAGGCGGCTCAGAGTAACAACTTCAACAACCAACCGCAGCAACACAAGTTTCCACCAGGGTTCCATCCGCAGCCGATGGGTAATCAACAACAGATTCAGGGAACGGGTCAGAATCAAATGGGGAACGACGTCTGTGGGATACTACAGCAACTGTTACAGGGCCAGCAACGGGTTGAGAGCCAGCACGCGACAATGCAGCAAGATATCAGGGAGCATAAGCAAAACCAGGCATCTACATCATCAAGAGGCCCGGCTCTACCAGGTAAACCGGAGCCGAACCCTAAAGAGTATGTGAACGCCATCACATTGAGGAGTGGTAAGGCATTACAAACTCCAACGCCTAAAACAAAGCTCATTGAGGCCAATGAGCAACTAGAGGGGGAGGCAGCCTCAGATGATGCGCATAAAGAAAAGGTCTTAGAGAAGGAACCGATCAATGACAAAGGAAAAGAGGTGGAAAAGACAACCGAGCTTGAAAAGCCCTATGTTCCACCACCACCTTATCAACCCAAGATACCGTTCCCAGGGCGTTTCAAAAAGAAAATCCTAGATAAAGCCAAGGCGGTCTTTGAGAAACACTTGGAGAACACGCAACTCATCCTACCCATTATAGATGCTTTTTTAGCTATACCCCAGCTTGGGAAGTTTCTAAAGGACGCGATCCTCAATAAGACAAAGGAGCTCCAGGGTATGGTGATACTGAGTCATGAGTGCAGCGCAATAATACAAAGGAGATCTGTACCAAGGAAGCTATCTGATCCGGGCAGCTTTACTTTGCCGTGTGCCTTAGGTCACCTGAAGTTCTCAAACTGTTTATGTGACCTTGGAGCTTCTGTGAGCTTCATGCCTTACACGGTGGCCAAGAGATTGGGATACAAAAGCTACAAGCCGGCCAAGATCTCTCTTGTATTAGCTGATAGATCGGTTAGATTACCGGTGGGGTTGCTTGAGGATTTACCTTTGAGGATCGGTGAGATAGAAATCCCCACGGACAGTTCATAGTTCTTGAGATGGACGAGGAACCATTGGACCCTATCATCTTAGGCCGACCGTTCTTAGCAACCGCAGGAGCCATAATAGATGTGAGAGGAGGAATGATCGAACTACACATCGGTTCCGAGACTATGAAGTTCAATGTGAAGGAGATGATGAAGAAACCGACCATTGGAGGTCAGGTTTTCTACGTGGAAGTAATGGAGGAGCTGGCTGATGAGCTCCTTGAAGAGTTAAACGCAGAGGATCCGTTACAAGTGGTCTTGACACGTGAACAAGGCGAGCACGGGTACTTGAACGAGGAAAGCGAGGTGTACAAGCGTCTTTTGGACCAACCGAGGGAACTTGGAGCTGAGGCGAGGTTTTTGGAGCTCAGGAAGAGTGGCCTCGACATCTTAGACAGCAAGGGATCCACGGAAACAGAAGAGACACCTCGGGATATCATGGCCGTGACAACTCATACCAAGGCCGATGGTAAACCGCGCGAGAATGAAGCAAAGGCCGAGGAAGCTGTTCCAGGCCAATGCAGCTTTGATGCTGATTGGAATGAGGCAGACGCACCCCCTGTTGAGCTAAAACCTCTACCAACAGGGCTCAGGTATGCGTGAACTCTACTTTTCCTGTGATCATAAACGATAGCTTGCTTGAACATGAAGAACGTGCATTGCTTAATGAAATAAGGAAATTCAGGAGAGCTATAGGGTATTCCTTGGCTGACATTAGAGGAATCTCTCCTGATATATGCACCCACAGGATCCACCTGGAGGACCAAGCCATGTCCTCTATTGAGCACCAACGTCGCCTTAACCCGAACCTCAAAGAGGTGGTTAAGAAGGAGATACTAAAGCTCCTTGAGGCAGGGATCATATATCCAATCTCTGACTCTCGGTGGGTGTCTCCTGTACACGTTGTGCCCAAGAAAGGTGGGATCACGGTGGTGAAAAACGATAAGGATGAACTCATAGCCCAAAGAACTATAACCGGCCATCGCATGTGCATTGACTATAGGAAATTGAATTCTGCATCAAGAAAATATCATTTTCCTTTACCATTCATTGATCAAATGCTTGAACGGTTAGCTAATCATCCTTATTTTTGTTTTCTCGATGGATACTCGGGGTTCTTTCAAATACCTATAGACCCCCGAGATCAAGAGAAAACGACATTCACCTGCCCTTATGGCACTTATGCTTATAGAAGAATGCCATTCGGTTTGTGTAATGCACCGGCCACTTTTCAAAGATGTATGATGCACATTTTCTCTGATCTAATTGAAGAGAAAGTTGAGGTGTTTATGGATGACTTCTCCGTATACGGCTCCTCTTTCTCCGAATGTCTTGCTAATCTTTCTCAGGTTCTCAAACGATGTGAGGAGCATAGGCTTGTCTTGAACTGGGAGAAGTGTCATTTCATGGTCCAAGAAGGCATTGTCTTGGGACACAAGGTATCAGAGAAGGGTATTGAGGTGGACAAGGCCAAGATCGAGGTGATGGTGAACTTGCAAGCTCCGAATTCTGTAAAAGGCATAAGAAGTTTCCTTGGCCACGCTGGGTTCTATAGACGGTTCATCAAGGATTTCTCCAAGATAGCCAGGCCCTTGACCAGGTTATTGTGCAAAGAAGTGGATTTCAACTTTGATGAAGAATGTGAGGAAGCGTTCAAGAGAATCAAGGAGGCTTTGATCAGTGCACCGATTGTACAAGCTCCTGATTGGTCTTTACCATTCGAAGTGATGACTGATGCATCTGACTATGCCGTGGGAGCTGTCTTGGGGCAGAAGAAAGATAAGAAGCTCCATGTGATTTACTATGCCAGCCGCTCCGTGGACTCGGCTCAAGAAAAGTATGCCACCACCGAGAAGGAAATGCTCGCCATTGTGTTTGCATTTGACAAATTCAGGAGTTATCTAGTGGGATCAAAAGTCACGGTTTACACAGATCACGCGGCCTTGAGATACCTAATGTCTAAGAAGGACGCTAAGCCGAGGCTTTTGAGATGGGTCTTATTGCTCCAAGAGTTTGATATGGAGATATTTGACAAGAAAGGCATTGAAAACGGAGCCGCAGATCACCTCTCCAGGTTGAGAATTGAAGAAAAGGTCCCGATTGATGATGCACTACCGGAGGAGACCCTTATGCTAGTCAGGTCTTACCTAGAAGTGGAGGAAGCCAACACGATCAAAGAAAGAAGCCTTTCATGGTTCGCGGATCTTGTGAACTACTTGTCTTGCGGTTTAGAGCCACCGGATCTTGATACTTATCAGAAGAAAAAGTTCTTTAGAGATGTGATGAGGTATTATTGGGATGAGCCGTACCTTTACGTGCTTAACAAGGACCATCTCTATAGGCGATGCTTGGCCGAAGAAGAGATCCATCCGGTGCTACAAGAATGCCACGGCTCATCGTATGTTGGTCATTTAGGTGCGTTCAAGACAGTTGCCAAGGTTCTACAGAGCGGTTTCTGGTGGCCGACCATGTTCAAAGACGCCCAAGAAGTGGTCTCGAGGTGTGAAGCTTGTCAAAGGCACGGAAACATATCCAAAAGGAATGAAATGCCCCCAAACCCAATCTTTGAAGTGGAGGTCTTCGACTGTTGGGGCATTGACTTCATGGGCCCCTTTGTAAACTCATATGGGAATCAATATATCCTTGTGGCAGTGGATTATGTGAGTAAATGGGTTGAAGCGGTTGCATCTCCGACCAACGATTCCAAAGTGGTGGTAAAACTCTTCAAGAGTATCATCTTCCCACGGTTTGGAGTACCAAGAGTAGTCATCAGTGATGGGGGGAGCCATTTCATCAACAAGACTCTTGAGAGTCTTTTGAAGAAGCACGGAGTAAAGCACAAGGTGGCCACCCCTTATCATCCGCAAACCAGCGGCCAAGTGGAGGTTTCCAACCGTCAGATAAAGGCCATTTTGGAAAGGACCGTGAACTCTTCCAGGAAGGATTGGAGCAAGAAACTTGACGATGCTCTGTGGGCTTACAGAACCGCCTACAAGACCCCCATTGGGACTTCACCATTTAATTTGCTCTATGGGAAAAGCTGTCATCTACCGGTTGAGTTGGAATACAAGGCCTTGTGGGCAGTGAAACTTCTGAACTTTGACATCAAGACCGCACAAGAGAAGAGGGTTTTACAGCTTCATGAGCTTGAGAAGATCCGGTTAGATGCTTTTGAGAGCTCTAAGATCTACAAAGAAAGAACCAAGGCGCTTCATGACAAGAAGATACACAAGAGAGAGTTCAAAGAAGGGGACCAAGTTCTGTTGTTTAACTCAAGACTTAAGCTGTTCCCTGGGAAGCTGAGGTCTAGATGGTCCGGTCCGTTCAGGATTCTTGAAGTAAGACCCTATGGAGCCGTGGTTTTGAAAGGAAAAGATGGACAAGGTTTTGTGGTAAACGGCCAGAGGGTAAAGCATTACTGGGCATCAGAAACAAGGGAGGGAGCTACCTCAGTTCCTCTACTTGAACCGGAATCAGCCTGAAAAGGTATGAAAAGTCAAACTTAGCGACGTTAAACAAAATGCTCTTGGGAGACACCCCAAGCTTATCCATGTACATATTTTGTTTTTCATCTTCTTTTTCTTTTTATTTGAAGCTTTTTGAAGGGTTTGTTAAGTGTTTCAGGAGATAGACAGTAAACCTTGAGGGTGAAAGTGAGGGACAGCTTGAAAGAGACACGGCCTGATGAATTAAGTTGAAGAGCATACATAGCCTCGGTATCGACCCTCGGTATATTCATACCATGGTCATCTTTTACCGAGTGAAAGCCTGAGAACCTCAGCTTGATCCCTCGACTTAATTTCATCATGGTCGTGTCTGAGAAGTGCTGTGGTAAAATAACTAAGTGTGGGGGAGGCTCATGGTGTAAACACCTCGGTATAAATATACCGAGGGGCGATGTTCACTCAAAACGGTCAAAAACCTTGATTCGAGGCCGCGACCAGTTTACACCAAGGCCAGCCTGTTTAAACCCCCAAGATTCACGTGTTCTTTGCTAAGAACAAGTGACCTCGGCATGATGCCCTCGTGGTGGAGCATGCCGAGGTACTCGGTTTCAAGAAATGATCAAAAGCAAGAACACATGAATCACTTAGAACGAAGTAGAGGCTTTGCGAGGTCCAAAGAAAAGACGCGAAAGCTATGGGGATTTACACGTTGGAATGGGATGAAACTACTCGGCTTGGTGCCCTCGGGGTGGAACAAGTCGAGGCAGCTCAGAGAAACACGAGAAAATTTGTCTTGGTCCGTACAGCCCACGTCATCCCCATACCGCGTCCATTTGAAGGGTTGCGCGACATTTTGAATTTGAACACCCGGTCAAAGTGGTTTTTGGCGCGGTCAATGGCTGGAGTTGGAGCAGAAGGGGGGACCAGTCCCACAACAGTCCAAATGCCAGCTGGAAAGCGCGCTCCAGCCCATACCGACCTCCATACTTAGCCAAACGCAGAGTTTGCTTTCTTGACTCTTTTCTCTGCATTTCACGAACACAACTCACTCATTTCTCGTTCATTTTGCGTGATTCCAAGCGTTCTAGACTCGTTAGGGTGTTGTCTACTCTGCATAAGCATCTCATTCAGCTTAAATCTTGGATTCCCAAAGGTATTTGCATCTTAAAGAACTCCTCTGATCGTGATGCATGGACGTGTCAAACGCCGAAAGATTGCAAAAAGTTGCCACGACCAAGTCTAAAGCCGTGGCGTGGAGACCGTGTCAAATGCCGAGAGATTGCATCAAGTTGCCACAGCCAAGTCTGAAGCCGTGGCATGGAGACCGGTCGAATTCCGAAAGATTGCATCACAAATGTTGTCTTGCCACGGTCAAGTGTAGACCGTGGCATTACCCCGTGGTAATTCCCGAATTCAAGTAAAATCCTTCTGCGGCCCAGTGCTACCTTGCCACGGTCAAGTGTAGGCCGTGGCATGAAGATCGTGTCAAACCCTGAAGAACTGCAATCAAGTGCCACGGTCAGATGTGGACCGTGGCATTCTACCGTGCCATCTTTCTCTTAGCATAATTTAAGCTTTGATAAGGGTTATCAATCTCGCAGCATTCAGGGCTCCTCGGACCACTTTGCGTTCAGGGAAGCATAACTTCTAGGGTACTGGTCCGAATGGTGTGATTCCAGTTTCAGAGGATAGAGGACTCAGACATCTTCAACTTTGGTTAAGGAAACTTTGGTGCTTGGGAAGTGAAAGGTTTCTTGGAGGGCTCATCTTCGCAGTGCATTGACACGATCAGAAAGAGGCTTCTAGACATTTGTCCATTTCGGAAACGTTATCTTCTTGCTCATAGCTCCTAATTGAATGATCTCAGACGTTCTGGAAGGAGGACTCAAATATCTCGGATTCTGATGAAGGCCTTGTAAACTGAATCGGTCTGGAAGTGGACCGTCCTTCGCGTTCTTCGGAACTCATCGGGTCGATCCAAAAGGGCAGCGAGACAGGGGTTCCTTCCGACGAGCTTAACTCTCTGCTCACGCCTCCAAATCCTATGATTCCACCTGCTCTGGAACCATGATCCATCTTTGATGAAGCGCCAAACAGCTGAATCGGACCGGAAGGTTCCCCGGACAGGCGATTTCGGAAATGTGTCTGCACCCAGAATATTGGCCGAGAAACTTAACTAGCCGGTACACGTTTTGGCCAAGAAATCCACCCGCGGTACATGCGAATGGCAGAGAAAAACCTTCCTGCGGTACGCGAGAATGGCCGAGAAACTCCAAAACCTATTTTCACCATCTTTAAGCCTTGATCACCATTTCTCTTCCTGGATTCATCTTTTCAACTCCAAATAGCTCCAAATGCACCTGATAAACACTCCAAACATGCAAAGACTCATTGGGACCTAATGCAACTCCTAAGTCCTAAAACAACCCCTAAAGACATAAAATGCATGAAATAAGATATGATTTGGAATGAAATATACAACCTAAATGATGCAAATTATGAACATATCAAGGGGACGAGCCAATACTTGTGCAAGAGAGTGACCATAGCTTCGTGTTTCACCCACCAACCTTGCCCCTCAAGGAGATAGAATCCGAGCAAGCACCAAAGGTCCTTCAAGTGAACATAGCCGAGCCTCAAGAATCAACTAACACAAGCCCTACAATGAGCCTAGCCTTAGTCTGTGTGGAGCCCAACCAAGACAACTCCAAGAACCCATCAAGAGCCCACACCAGCCTCAAGACCTCTCACACTCCGCATTGGCCCTACATCGCTCAACATAAGGAAACTTGTGTCTTTTCCATATCACCAATTTAAAGGATGCACCGAAACACTTTTAAATACAAGGTGAGTATTTCAATTTGAATTTCTAACGAGTTTCCTTTTTTGTTTTGCAGGCTTTGTCTTTTAGTCCTTTTATTTTAGTCTTTAGAAACAATTGTCCTAGAATAGAGAATTGTCTTTTATCTTTTAAGAGTCTGTCGTTTTGTTCTTTTCTTTTTGAGTTTTGAGTCGAACCCTAGAAGGTTCACAGCTGACGGACTATTAATAAAGTCCCACACGCAGCTTTGTAAGAACACAACCTTTTTTCATATCAATAAAGATCAAACTTTCTTCAAGAATTTGTCTCTTGAGCTTTACCGAGATACTTAAGCTTGTGCGGCTTCCCCTTGCTTAGTGTTTCAGTAGACTTATCACGGTATTACCATCCCCCTGTGGCGTCTACTCACTCCACCGATAGTTACATACATCATCTCATCTCTTTGTAAGCATAAGGCGAGCCCTTCGGCCAATTATCTTTACCCCATCTCGATCCATCCTCAACTCTTAGTGTTAACAAGGCGAGCCCTTCGGGCAATTGTTACACGCCTTCACACCACCTTTGTGGCATCATCCCTGGTGCCTACATCATCTGGTATCAGAGCCGAAAGGTTCCACATCAGGTTTATTCCTTCCATACCTTTCGGATCTATCGTTTTACACTTAGTTCTTTCCTCATCATTCAAAAAATATATATATGTATATATACCTATCGTCATTCCTTATTAGCTTTGAAGTCTTGTCATTCTTGTTACATTGTTTAGATTAATCCAGTTAGCCTCATATCATTGATAACACAGGATTTTGACCATTTTTATGGATCACTTTAATATCTTTTACAGGTGTTTTTACTCCATTTTTAAAGGTTTTCAAAGGATTTCTATGTTTTCGGATTTTAAAAGACTTTTCAGGTAATTTGGGATAAAGAGGCACAAATTGGAACAAAAAGACTCTTTTGGATAAATGCAGACCGTCAGAACTCTCATGGAGAGACGGAGACCTTCTCACCGTCTGATCACCCTCAAAATTGGACAACTTATAGAAGAATCAACCAGCTTTCAAATGCACTTGGTTTGGAGACATTCCAAAGGTTGGATCTCAAGATATTCCATTAGCCCCGGAGCCACTCGAATACGGCCAGCAAGTCACGCGACCGCGGCCAACAGCCCATTTCCCGGGGTCACAAGCCTCCCGACCGCGGCCAACCACCTATTTCCCGCGGTCACGTCACTCCCGACCGCGGCCATCAAACTCTGAACTAAAGCCCATATTTCTGAAGCCCAAAGCCATTCTCAGCCTCAAATTCCAGAACCCTAGAGACCATGGAGTATTGAAGACTATAAATACTTGTCATTTAGGTCGTTTTTAAAGAGAGAAGAAGAGAGACGAAATACTTTACAGAAATTTTACTTTAAGCTTTGTTTTTAGGTTTGAGGGAGAGAGAGAGATCTGTCTCTTGAACCCTTGTTCTTTCTTTTTCAATTTTGGCTTCTATTCTACTTTTTAATACTATGTTTTTGATTTCGTTCATTACATCTGAGTAGTTTAATTGATGGGACAAAGGGACTTTACGAGGGGATTTATATGTTCGGTGAGG
>NW_006256547.1:13026658-13218174 GCF_000478725.1 Eutrema salsugineum | reverse complement strand
GGGCCTTCAAGTCGGAGTTAGCTGGCCGCGGTCGGGATGTGCGTGACCGCGGGGAATGGGTGGCTGGCCGCGGTCGCGGTGGTTGTGACCGCGGGGAATGGTCTGTTGGCTGCGGGTGGAAATGCTTGCCAGCTGGTTTACGGGACATCTTTCTATTCGCGTATCTTTTGATTGAACCGTTGGATTCCCAAGCTGTAAAGTATGCTGGAAAGCTGATACTTCCATCTTTAAGATCTCTAAATTTGAGCTGGATCAGACGGTGAGAAGGCCTTCAATCAGGGGTGAACTTCTGACGGTTTGACTCTGAGCTGAAATCTGGTTTTCTATCCATTTTGTTAAGCTTTTCCCAAAGTTACCTGAAAAGAGTCTTGGAACTACAAATACTAGAAAAACGTAATAAAAGTACTTGAAAGCAATTAAAAACATAGAAAAAGATTTCAAAACAATCCATAAAAGTGGTCAAAATACGGTGTTATCAACTCCCCCAGACTAGGACCAAACAAAGGAAAAGCCTAAACTGGTTAAGTGAAAACAAAAATAGGGAATGCACAAATCTCAGAGACATGAACTCCTAAACTAGGACCAAAGATCGTGCATCAATCCACAACTTAGTCTAGAAAATTCTCACCAATACACAAAAGATACTAGTCCACTTTTTCCGTCATGCAAAACTTAAACAATCTAAATCTTGATTCCAGTCAACTAGCTCTCTACATTCATTAAGTTCAATAGTGAGTTCTCATTAAAGACATCATCCATGGTAGACGGCGTTTGGCATTAAATGGCTGTTTAAGTGGTGGAGTTAAAGTGTTTTGTGTTACCTGGTGAATCTGGAGGATGCAAGATAATATGCAAAACCACCAGAGAGATAAGGACCTGTTGAGGACCTTAATTTTCAGTCATTTCTTCTTGCCAAATGTTGTTGCATAATCCTTCCTCATTTGTTGTAAACAGCTATTCCCCCAAACTTAGATTCTTTCCGGGAATCAGAAAATGATCTCCAAAACTCCATAAAATCGAACTCCAGTTGCCTTGGGACTTAAAATTTGACCTCTCTAGACTCTCTAAGGCTTTTATTTCCTTTCTTTTCATTTTTTTCTTTTTTTTTGAACGGATATGCCTTTTAAAGAGAGAGAGACTAGAGGACGAGATTGTACCAAAATTTGAGATTTTTCTAAGGCAAACTGAGCTTCCTCTTGTGTTGAATCATTCTGGGAACTTTTCCGGCAAATCGCAGGTCTTTGTCCTTGGTGACTGAAAACTGCGTCGTTCCTCTTTCTCTCCAATGTTTTTTCACTTATCTGCATATAAGACAATAGAAAACAAGAGTGCCTGTGGTTTGAAAGAGGACTGGTTAAGGTGGGGAACTAGCTAAAGATGAACTAGCCATTCAAGATCAACAGAGAGTGGTAAAAACGGTAAAGGAGTCCGGAATGTATGATTCGTTTCCCTGGTCTAATGCTTCAATGAGAGAATTAAGTCCAAATTAAGTCCAAATAAAACAGAGCTAGTGTATTCCTTCATCTAAATCGAAATCATTCAAATTCCTCTGGGGTACTTCCTTTCAAATGTGCTTAGCTACCGCCTAGTCTAGTCCTAAATCATGAATGAGCATGTCACTAGGAACAGTCTAAAAGCACACAGTCAACTATCATTGATTCATGCTCACCATTCCCTTTTAAAACGTATTTTGTTTTGAAAACTGATTTTGAAAAACTTAAAGGAAAATGCAAAAAGTGTAGATAATGCAAGACTCATGAAAGAAAAGTGGTTAGAAAGGGATGAAATCCTCCTCCAGACTTAAATAACACTGTCCTCAGTGTGAAACAAGTCGAGATTGGATGGGAAAAATGCATAGATAATCGAATTGGTAAGGCCAAAGAGAACTTACCTGGATCCGGGATGCTGGTGGTGATGGACCGGATTCATTCGAAGAGGTTTGGGAAGGTGATAGGTGGTTGTGAAGCTGGTGGAGGGTGATGAATGAGGTGGAGTGGGGATTGGTGAGGTGGAATGAGGTGAATTGGGTGGTTTGGGGTCGGGTTTGATCTCAACGACCATTTGCCGCGGTCAGGAGCCACGCGACCGCGGCAAAGTGCTTCCCTAACTAACAAATCTCGGATGGAACAGTTAGGAACACAAAACCAGTTATCAAAAAAAGAAACCCGGCTTGTCTAAAATAATGATCTTTGGCAAAATTTTCACAAGACTGATAAACTTCTTTGAACTCAGGGTCAGATGCATACATATATTTGAGTTGTTAAAAACTTAAGAGCTTTGCATCAAGAGTGGAAAGTAGAACATACATTGTCTTTACCTTGTTTGTATTTGATGACATGTCGTTTGTTGAGTTTCTGTTGTCCTTTGAGATGCTTGAGGGACTCGTGATCAGTGTGAATAACAAACTCTTTGGGCCATCGATAATGTTGCCATGTTTGTAAAGCTCGGACCAATGCATAAAGTTCTTTGTCATTAGTGGGGTAATTCAAGGTAGCTCCTCCAAGTTTCTCAATGAAGAAGGCTATTGGCTTCTTATCCTACATCAAAACAGCACCAATTCCTATCCCAGAGGCGTCACATTTGATTTCAAAAGTTTTAAGGAAACAAGGAAGAACTAAGAGGGGAGCATTGGTTAGCTTATCCTTTAGGGTATGAAATGCCTATTCTTGTGCTTGTTCCCACTTGAACCCTACGTCTTTCTTGATGATCTCTGTGAGAGGAGCAGCCAGAGTGCTGAAGTCCTTCACAAACCGCCTATAAAACCCAGCTAAACCGTGGAAATTCCTTACTTCTCTAACGGTCTTTGGAATTGGCCATTCTCTAATGGCTTTCAGCTTTTCTTCATCTATTCTAATTCCACCTGCACTAACAACAAAGCCTAGAAACACTAGACTATCGGTGCAAAATGTGCATTTCTTGAAATTAGCAAATATTTTTTTCTTTCTAAGCACATCTAGAACCGATCTTAGATGCATGATATGATCTTCTAGACTTTTCCTATAAACCAAAATATCATCAAAGTAGACTAATACAAATACACCTATGAATGCTCTAAGAACATGATTCATCAATCTCCTGAAGGTACTTGGTGCATTTGTTAGCCCAAACGGCATTACTAAGCATTCATATAAACCATGCTTCGTTTTAAATGCAGTTTTCCATTCATCTTCTTCTTTCATCCTAATCTGATGATAACCGATTTTAAGATCTATCTTAGAAAATATATTAGAACCATGTAACTCATCAAGGATATCATCAAGTCTAGGGATTGGGTGCCTATACTTAATCGTTATGTTGTTAATTGCTCGGCAGTCAACACACATGTGCCAGCTTCCATCCTTCTTTGGTACTAGGAGCACTGGAACAGCACAAGGACTCATACTTTCTCTGATGTGGCCCTGTCCATGAGTTCGTTAACCTGTCTTTGCAATTCTTTAGTTTTAACAGGGTTAGTTCGATAAGCCGGTCGATTTGGCAATGATGCTCCTGGCACAAAGTCGATCTGATGCTCTATGCCTCTCATTGGTGGCAATTCCTTCGGCTGATTCTCTGGAAAAACATCCTTATAATCCGGCAAAAGTTTGGGTCATCTCACTCGGTAATACCGGTGTTAAGTTAGTCATGCTTGCAAGACAATCTTTAAATATAAATAACAAAACCGATTGCTTAGTAGATAAAACTCTCTTAACATCACCAGCCTTGAGAAAGAAGTTGGTGGGTTTGGCTAACAGAAAGTTGAATGCAGCCTCTAGGAAAGACCATTTCCCTCTTCCTTTTATTGACCAAATGTTAGAGAGGCTCGCAAATCATCCATTCTTTTGTTTTCTAGATGGTTACTCAAGGTTCTTCCAAATCCCAATAGACTGAAGAGACCAGGAGAAGACCGACCACATTTACCTGTCCCTACGAGACCTTTTCTTATAGGCGCATGCCATTTGGGCTGTGCAATGCTCCTGATACTTTCCAATGCTGTATGATGTCTATTTTTTTTTATCTGATTGAAGAGAAACTAGAGGTATTCATAGATGACTTTTCAGTCTAAGGATCCTCCTTCTCTGTTTGTCTTTCTAATCTTTCTCAGGTCCTAAGGAGGTGTGAGGAGCACAGCTTGGTTCTCAATTGGGAGAAGTGCCATTTTATATGGTGCAAAAGTATGCCACAACTGAGAAGGAGATGCTTGCTATAGTATTTTCTTTTGACAAGTTTATGAGCTATCTGGTTGGTTCTAAAGTGGTGGTCTACACAGACCATGCTGCACTTAGATATCTGATGACAAAGAAGGATGCAAAACCAAGGTTGTTGAGATGGGTACTTCTTTTGCAAGAGTTTGACATGGAGGTACATGATAAGAAAGGAATAGTAAATGGTGCAGCTGATCACCTCTCAAGACTAAGAGTTGATTCTGAGATCCCTCTTAATGATTCTCTACCTGAAGAACAACTTATGGTGCTCAAGAGTTACATGAAGGTTGAGGAGGTTGATACCATTAGAGAAAACAGGTTACCATAGTTTGCTGACATAGTGAATTTCTTGTCATGTGGGGTTGAACCACAAGAGTTGAGTAGATATCAGAAGAAGAAGTTCTCTAAAGCCATCAAGAAGTATTCTTGGATGAGCCATTTCTCTATGTGCTCAACACGGATCATCTATACAGAAGATGTCTTGCTGAGGAAGAGGTCCAGCCAGTTCTACAAGAATGTCACGGTTCAGCTTATGGTGGACACTTGAGAGCTCTTAAAACGGTGGCCAAAGCATTGCAATCAGGTTTTTGGTGGCCTACTATGTTCAGGGATGCCCAAGGAGTGGTCTCAAGTTGTGATTCATGTCAAAGAGGAGTGAGATGCCTCAAAACCCAATCTTGGAGGTTGAGATCTTTGACTGCTGGGGCATAGATTTCATGGGGCCATTCATCAGTTCTTATGGGAACCAATACATCTTGGTGGCTATTGATTATGTATCCAAATGGGTGGAGGAAATTGCTTGCCCAACCAATGATTCAAAGGTTGTGTGCAGGCTCTTTAAGAGTGTTATCTTCCCCAGGTTTGGTGTCCCAAGAGTTGTTATCAGTGATGGTGGAACTCACTTTGTAAACAAGACCTTGGAAGATCTGTTGAGGAAACATGAAGTCAAGCACAAGGTAGCAAGTCCTTATCACCCTCAGACTAGTGGTCAGGTGGAGGTTTCTAATAGACAAATCAAGGCAATCTTGGAGAGAACAGTGAGCAACTCAAGGAAGGTTTGGAGCAAGAAGTTAGATGATGCTATTTGGGCCTATAGGACTGCTTTCAAGACACTTATTGTCACATCTCCCTTCAACATTCTCTATGGAAAGAGCTGCCATTTACCAGTAGAGCTTGAGTACAAGGCTCTTTGGGCTGTTAAGATGTTGAACTTTTACATTAAGACAGCCCAAGATATGAGGCTTCTTCAGTTACATGACCTAGAGGGAATAAGACTCAATGCTTTTGAGGGTTCAAGGATTTACAAAGAAAATACCAAAATCTTGCATGATCATAAGATTCTTAAAAGGGAGTTCAAGGAAGGAGATCTCGTTCTCTTGTCCAACTCCTAGCTCAAACTCTTCTCTGGCAAGTTAAGATCAAGATGGTCAGGACCATTCAAAGTTCTAGAGGTTAGAAGCAAGGGTTTTGTGGTGAATGGACAAGAGACAACTTTATCTACAGTAACATCAAGCTCTTCAGTCTTGTTTTTAACCTTAGCTACGCCTTGCCACAGCTCCTATGAGTAGTTGTAGGTTTGGTTCTTGCTTTCATTCATCGAATGTTGACCTTGTTCTTACCTTGTTCTTCTTCGACAGACTCCATTCTCTGGCTCAACACTTCATTGTCTTTAGTTCTTTGATCCTCTAGTGTTTTCACGTGCTCAGAGAGGTCATCAAACCTCTTGTTAAGGTTGATTGTGATGGCATCTATCCTTGTTTGCAGGGCAGCTTCTACGAGGGTTTGGGAAGCAAGGAACTGATTCAACTTGCCTTATAATCGATTAACCAGGATGTTAAATCGATTGTTCTCATAGTTCTGGTGCAAAATATGATGAGGTAGGGGATGAGATGGTCGACGATTCACCAGGCGTGGCTAATAGGGCTCATCTCAGTGTTTTGGAGTTCCTGAGTCTCCTTAGTGGTAGTTATGATGAGGGTTCTGATTCAGGTGATTGGAATCACGCCTGAATAGTGACTCACATGTGTGGTAGCTTCACACAGGTTGAAAAACCTTTCGCTCAGGATTAGGGTTTCCTCTTGGATGACCATGCTTCAAGGATTCTAAAACTAGGGCAATTAGAAGAAAGAATAAACAGAAAAAGAAAAAGTTAGGGTATTTATGAGTTTGGTTTACTTCCTATGGTGTTTTGACAGAAACTCGAGATATATATATATAGTCTTCTGCGGCTTCAACCTCCTGGGTTTAGACCTCCAGCGACTAAAATCTTCTCTGGCGGGCGCCAAAAACTTGATGGTGGGGCCTAGGGTTGCTCGTCTTTTTGCAAGCCCGTTGGTCCGAAGTTATATACAGTCTTCTGCGGTTCCGCGGCTTCAACCTCCTGGGTTTAGACCTCCAGCGACTAAAATCTTCTCTAGCAACGGTGCCAAAAACTTGATGGTGGGGCCTAGGGTTGCTCGTCTTTTCGCAAGCCCATTGGTCCGAAGTTTTAAATATAAAAAAAAACCCTAGTGTCTACAAGTGCACATATGTACATTGTAGGACTTAGGGTGTCGATCCACAGAGAAGATGTCTAATCTGCCAAAAACACCAAACTGGGAGAGTAAGCAAACTCATAAACTCATGGGGGTTTGGGGTTTTTGGTTACAGATTTGATAACACCCGATTTTGACCTATTTTCACCATTGATATCAAATGTTTTTTCAAAGATTTTACTTAGTTTTAGGAAATCTTATTATGATTTCTATGTATTTGTAGTTTCAAGGCTCTTTTCACGAAACATAGGAAAAATGATGGCAAAATGGAAGAAATCTACTTTTTTCAGCTTAGAGTCAGACCGTCGGAAGTTTGGTAACAAATGGAGGCCTTCCCATCGTCTGGTCGAGCTCAAATTTGGTGACAATCAAGAGGCGACAACCAGCTTTCCATAGCACTTTACATCACAAAGATCCAACGTGCAACCAAAGGATACATGGAGAACAAATTGACCAAGTTCACCAGTCCCAGAAGACTCTCACCCGCAGGAAACACATGTTTTACCTGCCTTGGAAGACTCTCACCCCCGGTGGACCTTAGGACGAGCCACAAGGCCCAACATCAAAGCCCACTTCGCCATTTCTCTTCAGAGAAGCCCTAAATGAGACCTGAAAGACCTTAGGACCTATAAATACATTGTTTAGCAGTCCTAAACGGGTGTGTGCTCGTGTAATGAGATTTTGAGCCACAAAACTCTGTTTTTCTAGGGTTAGGCAATGGAGATGGGGATTCTTCCCCAGATCCATTGTTCTTTCTCCTTTTTATCTTATTAACTTTTCTGTTTCATTCTTTTGCATTCTTCTATGTCTTTATCATTCATTGCATCATGTAGATTAGTCATAGAGAGTCAAGTTGTTTGAAGATATCCACAAGCATATATATCGATTAAGATTTCGATTGTTCTAGACCATATTCTGGATCTCATCACTTCTAAGTTGTTCATAAAGCATGAGAGTAGATTCATGACCTATTCTCTAAGCCTATGATCGATCAGAGCCACGAGAGTGCTGTATCAGATCATCCGTACCTAGCTTCAGAAGAACATAGTCGCTATAGGTGTCGAAAGATACCTATAGAGAAGATGTGAGAAGAAAAATTCAATGTATAATGCATGATCTTAAGTTTAGCATGAGAGCGAGAGTTAATTGCTAGATCTAAGTGATTACTTGATTAAGGTGACGAGAGTTGGTTATTCATACATATGTCTATTCTAGTTCCATGCAGAATCCCAGAAACAGATGAAGATAAATCGCCCGGAAGCTAATTGGAAATGCCATCATACATATATTAGAGTAAACCAGAGAAGTCTAAATTGCCACCTATGAGTTTAAGAGTCTTTAGTTTGAGTCGATATGCTTTTTATGTTCTTTTAACAATTCATCCTGCATTGCATCTTATTTCTTGTGAATATTAGATTAGGTTTAGTTTAGGATCTTAACCAAAACCCCCAAAACTTTTATTGGTTAATGACTTTGCTTACTTCCCAGTTTGTTGTTTCTCGCGGATTAGACATCCTCCATGTGGATCGACACCCTAAGTCCTACAACGTACATCTGTGCACTTGCAGACACTAGGGTTTTATAAATTTAAAACTTTTAGAGGACCAACGGGCTTGTTAAAAACAACCCTAGGCCCGCAAGCCCACCAAAATCCTATACTAAACATAATCTAATATTTATGGGAAATAAAATGCAATGCAAATGAGTTGCTAAAAGAATATCTCAAGGGTGTTCGACTCAAACTATCGACTCTAGACTCATAGTGGGCGATTTAGACTTCTCCGGTTTAATCTAATCGTTGTCAAAGCATTTCCAATTAGCTTCCAGGCGATTTATCTTCATATATCTTCTGGGATCTGCATGGAACTGGAATAGACATGTGTATGATTAACCAACTCTCGCCATCTTAATCAACTAATCACTTAAATCTTACAATTAACTCTCGCTTTCATGCTAGAAATAAGAGTCGAGAGCTACCTGTAGAGAAGATGTGAGCAGATGAATTCAATTGTTAATGCATGATCTTATTTCTGACATGAGAGTGAGAGTTATTTGTTAGATTTGAGTGATTAGTTGATTAAGATGGCGAGAGTTGGTTAATCATATACATGTCTATTCCAGTTCCATATAAATCCCAGAAAATAGATGAAGATAAATCGTCCGGAAGCTAATAGGAAATGATTTGACATTGATTAGCGTAAACCAGAGAAGTCTAAAACGCCAACTATGAGTCTAGAGTTTATAGTTTGAGTCGAACACCCTTGGAATATTTTTTTAGCAACTCATTTGCATTGCATTTTATTTTCCGTAAATATTAGATTAGGTTTAGTTTAGGATCCGTAACCAAAACCTCAAACCCCATGAGTTTATGACTTTGCTTACTCTCCCAATTTGGTGTTTCCTTGCAGATTAGACATCTTCCCTGTAGATCGACACCCTGTCCTACAACGTACTTCTGTGCACTTGCAGACACAAGGGTTTTATAAATTTTAAACTTCAGACCAATGGACTTGCAAAAAAACGAGCAACCCTAGGCCCACTATCACTCAGGAAAACTGCAAAACATTGGTATATTTTTGTCCCTTTCAAAAGGTGTTTTCCCTTTCAAAAAAAAATTCGAAAAAAGAGAGAAAAGAAAAGAAAAATAAAAAAGGAACGAAAATAAAAACCTTAGAGAGTCTAAGAGGATCAAATTTTATCCTTGTGGCAAAACTTGGTTTGATTATTTAGAGTTTTGGAGATTATCTTTCTGATTCCCGGAAAAGATTAAAGTCTGGGGAAGTAGCTGTTTTCAACAAAAGTGGAAGGATTGTGCAACAACATTTGGCAAGGAGAAGTGACTGAAAATTGCAGACATCAACAGATCTACTCTCTCTTGCGATTTTGCATAATATCTTGCATCCTCCAGATCTTCAGGTAACATGAAACACTTTAAGTCCACCACTTAAAACAGCTCTTAGTACCAAATACCGTTTATCCTGAATGATGTCTTTGATGAGAATTTGCTATTGCACGTAATGATGGTCATAGTATAAAGGTTCATGTCTTTGAGATTTGTGCATTCCCAATTTTTGTTTTCCCTTCACCTGATTTGATTTTGGCTTTGTTTGAGGACAAACAAATGTTTAAGTTTAGGGGAGTTGATAACACCGTATTTTGACCACTTTTATGGAGTGTTTTTAAATGCTTTTTATTTAATTTAATTGTTTTTATTATGGTTTTCTAGTATTTGTAGTTTCAAGACTCTTTTCAGAAAACTTAGGAAAAAGCTTAGCAAAATGGATAGAAGATCATATTCTCAACTCATAATCAAACCGTCAGAAGTTCACCCTCAAATGAAGACTTTCTCACCATCTGATCTCCAATTTATAGACCTTAAAGATTGAACAACCAGATTTCTAGCACACTTGACATCAAGACAATCTAACGGTTCAATCAAAAGTTACGCAAAGAGCAAGATGTCCCGTTAACCAGCCGGTAAGCATTCCTGACCACGGCCAGCACATATTTTACACCGCTCATGTCCCTCTGACTGCATAGAATGGTCTGGTAGGCCTACAAGCCCATTTCCAAGCCGAATTCGATTTTCTCATTTGGAGAAATCTAAATGACGACCAGAAATGACTTGAGCACTATAAAGACATGTTTTAGGAACTCTAGGACGTAGCGTTTTCCTATTTTTATTTATTTTTTAGAGTTGTTTTTTGTACTTTTAGCGTTTTTAGGTTTAGGGAGATAGAGATATATCTTTTGAACCCTTTTTGTTCCTTTTCAGTTTGTCAATACAATGTTTTTGCTTTCTTTAATCATGTTTGAGTAATTTACTAGTTGGGTTTAAGGGAATTTTCTATGGGGATTATAAATAATCGATGAGGATTCCATTAGCTACTAAGGTCGAATTCTAGAACTTTTTCTTCTAAACTTATTTTTAACGCATGAGAGTAGCGTCATGAACTATAATCTGATTTAGGTTTGTAGTGTTGCGAAAGTTTTCATTAGGGGCCACATCTAGTTTGAGAAGAGCAATTCTGCCATATGAGTGGACACTTACATACGACTGAGTTGTGAATATAGATGAGTCTAGTGAAAGATTGTGTACACTCGCTTCCAGGGCCAGAGTAGAAACCTACTGGTCAGGGTTGTTGGTGACATTTGGTTATGATCACAACAGTGACGTAGTTATACCTTCGAGCTCGAGTTCTAAAAGTTTTAGCTATGATCTTTAATTACTTTTTAGCAATGTTTTGAATCGTACATACGCTGGAGATGATTTCCCTGAAAACCCAGGGTTTCGTTTTCATAAGTTTTATATCGATTTTATTTCAAGCTTTTAGCATTAGGTTATTTCTTCTTTCCAGATGATTTTTATTATGTTTTAGCATTAGGTCATTTTTAGTTCTCGTTTTAATTGTTTCTTCCTTCCATTAAGTTTAGGATTTACGTTTTAGTGACAACAAAAACCCCCTTTAAAATATGGATAAGTTGTAGACTTCCTTGCTTTAATCTTGAAACCCTTTTTGTTTCTTCTCAATATCGATTTCTATTAAGTATTTCAATACCATGTGAGACACCCTAATCTTGCAATTTAAAATAACTTGATTTACACTCATCTAACGGCTTTTAAAAGAATAACGAACTCATTAAATATTCATTTATTGTCAGAAATCCTTTATTAAAAATAAATAAACCGGAAACTCGAAACTTCTTAAAATAAACCAAATCTTAAATATTTGAAGAAAAACAAAAATAAATAAAATAAAAATCCTGATTAGATATAATTAAATAAAATACGCCCATGTTCCCCGGAAGCAACACCGCATCATTCGCCACAAGTACTACTCTTCGGTCTCACCTGAAGAAGAAGAGAGAGGGGTGAATATAAAGTCACTCAGTGAGGACAATCCTAGATGTCCACTTGATTTCACAGACCCGTCAGCCCTTTTATTGGCCAAACTTCCTCTGTGTATGGTCCAGCCATGGTCCCACTTCGTGAAACGTCCTCCGTGAAGACCAGCAAGCAATCCGTCCATAGGCCGGGATCAATCATGCGCTCTAACGCACTTAAACCAACACCAATCAAAAATACACACAACAATTCTCAAATAATCATTCATGTTCGTTTTAATTACGAATCAATCTCTAATTCTAGGTTCAGCACACACATATACAACTATGTCTAAGACAACCTATAGATCCACAAGTCCCGCCTCACCTTTGCCTTGTGGTTGAAGATATGGTGCGTCAGAAAAACTGATTAGAATATGCGTCCCAAGGTCTACGATACACATAAAACAATAAATTAGGGTTTCAGATTCGCAAGACTAAGCTGTTTCTTGGCCGAGAAGGTAAACCCATAACTTTCGCATCACAACTTAAAACTGAAATCCGGAACTTGATCTGAAAAGTTGGATTCAAGAGCTTCAAATTTATAGGTAGAACGTGATCTGGGTCCTTATATCGATGGAAAAACCTCTCTCAAGTTGGCTCTGCGAAATTGGAAAAATCAGATTTGTAGTAACAAATGCTTTTTCGCCAATTTTTCAGCTCATGTAAAAAACGGAGCTTACCTCGGATTTTCGATCTTTAAACTGCTATGGATTCCTTGCAGCGAGATGTTTTCATAGGTATAAAGATCGGCACCAAGCTCGATCTAAGTTTCTGGAAAATACCACAGAAAAACCCTCACTCGGACACAATATTAAACTGAGGTTGCAGAGGTTTTTAGAGAGTTTCACTGTGTTAACTTTTTGTGCCTCTCAAATGAATATGGCTGGCCCTTTATATAGGGAGAGGTTTGAGCTCCTTAGGTCTAGGGTGGAGAAAAAATGACAAAAATAACTTTACTTACACTTAGGGCTTTATTTTCTTCTCATGGGCTTTAGGGGTTTGGACTAAGATTTAGAAAGAACTTTTAGAGATCGAGCCACAGAAAAAAAAAAAAGAAAATGGTCCTCAACTCTAAGTTTTGGATGTCACAATCTCCCCCACTTGAAATGAATTCGTACTCAAATTCGGGGTGGCTTCTCCCCCACTTGGTTTTCGATCCCACCTTGGTGCATCCTTCAAAAATATTTCCACCGTAACATCTCAACGGTTCTGATGCGCAATCAATTTCCATGTCAGTCTTGGTTCTCCCCCCATTACATCAATACTGAATCATGTGATTTTGACATCTGGCTTGAAATTTTCCTACACCTTGTCAATACAAGGTTCACATATCCATGTGTAGCTTCCGTATCAAACATCATGTAGGCTACAAACCGTTCTACCAAAACCAATTCTAAGCGGTTTTCTAACTCAAAGCAACTCAACATAGAAGACAATTTTCATGTACTTATTAAAAAACCAATAAGGCAATTTTAATATGTTAAATGCTTAGCATAGACTTACCTGCAATCAGTTACGAGTCTTCACCTTCCACTGTCGCGTACTCATAATATTCTGTGTACTCAATTCTCAAAGATTCCTCAACTCCTGCAACATAAACTCGCGGTACCAGAGCAGGTCGATTTGGGGATGGCTGGTCTTGGGTCTGGTTCCCTTGCACAGCTGCAACTAGTCTCACTCTGCAATTCTTATCAGCATGTCCGAGCTTTCCAGATGAGCCACATGTAATTCCTTTATCCCGACAGAATCTCCTGGTATGCCCTCACATTCCACACCCAAAACACATATCAGAGTCTGCCTTACATGGTCCATAGTGCAGCCTTCTAAAAATATCGCATTGTGGTATCCTTCCCCCATCTTGCACTGCTCCGGGGTTACTCTGGTTTTGCATTTGGGCCTCCGCCATCCTGGCTTCTCTGGCTTGAACACTTCTTACAAGTTTGATCTCATCCTCGATACATTTCTCCATTAATGTCGCTTTCTCAACGAGATCAATCACTGATGCATAGTCAACGAGCTGACAACGATTACAGATGTCCACCCTTAATCCCTCCAATTTCTTAACAAGGCGACGCTCAGACATGTCTCTTCCAGAAAATCTTTCCAGGCGATTGAACTCCTGTGCATAATTCCTCACGATGCAATTCCCCGCTCCAACTTCATAAATTCTGACATAAGTCAGTCTTCAGCCTCCTGCGGAAAATATTTCCGGTTGAACTCATATGTGAAATCATCCCCCTGCATCACATACCCCCTTGGAAGGCCGGAGATCACACCTTCCCACCATTCTTAAGCCTCGTATCTCAAGTACTGTACTGCCAACTCAACCTTGTACCCGTCAGGACACCAGATCGATGCAAAATTACGCTCCAACAGCTTCCTCCAACGGTCAGCCCTCACGAAATCAGTCCCACCAATGTAAGTCTCCATGCTGAACTCCCTCATAGGCTTCAGCATCTCATGGTAGGTGGGGATCTGTGTTTGGTATCCATGCACTGACAGGTGTCCATTATTGGCGGTAGCACCTGCATCGGTGGTGGAGAAGGCAAATCTTGTGCAATATTTTCCTGCAATGGTGGCTGACCTGTGGCCATACCTGGAACCGCTCCCGGAGCTACATCGGCCACTATAATCTGCCCCAACAATGGTCCAAGCATCTGCTGGAGTCCTGCAACACGGCTGCACCTACAGCTGCACCTATGGCTGCAGTATCCACTGCTTGAACCAACCCAACTGCTGGTTGACCATTTGCAGCAACATTCTCCTGTCCAATGAGGGGTACTTCTTCCCGTGGTTCGACTGCATTTCGGTTGTGGTTTCCATTTCCGTTGTGACGAGTTCTCGACATCCTGAAAAATGACACGCTCGGATGAGATCTTTCACCTAGAGAATCAAAGAAGATTGACTCGGGCCATGGTTGTTGTATCCATATTCTCTAACCCCCATAAGAAAAGAGTGGAATTTTTTTTTTTTGAAATCTGAAATTCAAAAACCTTTTTTTTAATGCAAAAAATCCAAAATCAGAAAAAAGATTTTTTTTAAAAAAAAAACCGATTCAAAATTCGAACAAGTCTCAAACGGCTCCCGGGTAAGAACCGGTTTGGCCTACCTTACGTTCAGATACCAAATTGAGACACCCTAATCTTGCAATTTAAACTAACTTTATTTACACTCATCTAATGACTTTTAAAAGAATAATGAACTCATGAAATATTCGTTTATTGTCAGAAATCCTTTATTAAGAATAAATAAACCGGGAACTCAAAACTTCTTAAAATAAATATAATTAAAATCCTTATTAAAAACTAAAATAAATATAATTAAAATTCTTATTAAAAACAATTAAATAAAATACGCCCACAGTCCCTGAAAGCAACACCACATCATTCGCAACATTGATGCAAACCTATATGTTGCAGCTAGACTCGACCCTAAAAATGTGAAATGCAACTAGAATGAACATTTTTTTTGTGAAATTTTTCTGATTTTATTTTTTTTTGGTTTTATATGCACTATATGAGACTCAAAGTGTGTTGGCTCCCTCGGTGGACTGCTTTCAGGTGAGTCTGGTAGAAACGCCGTGGCTGGGTTGATCAGATCTTCTTTTCTCGGTAGGAACTCAGGATCACGTGCTTTGGACCTCTCACCAACTTCTTCTCTTCTAACTGGTGTAGGTGAGGTGGCCGAGTCCTTGTTAGGTGAGGCAGGTGCCGTGAGCTTCACTTTCTTCTTTAAGTGTCTCACGCAAGCGACAAGCTTATGAATCATCTTGTCCTGCCATTTGCACCATTTTTGAAGACCATTGACCCTTGAGTACAGTTTTCTTGTGTGATACTCAGGCTCATCCCAAACGTAAGGGTCAATGTGGTAACGGCCTGCTCCCATTCTTCTCTCAGTAACTCTTGGCTCCTCATTCTCACACTCATCAGCCCTTGCTTCGTTTTGAGGCCTACTTTGGGGTACACAAACTTCTCCATAGAGCTCTCATTCCTTACAAAGCCGAAGATCTCATCAATCTCTTTGAAGCTCACTTTATAACTGACCCCATCCATCTCGAACTCAATGTGACCAAAGCCTCTCCCATGTAATCGCTTGGGGTCTCTCTTGGGGTAAATGAACACGTCTAAAGAGGCCAAGAACTGCTGATTGATCCCTTCATAGGCAACGTCTCTCATCTCAAAGAATGATGCTAAACCCATATTTTGGAAAGTGAGCTTAACATCATCGAAAATCTCCAGCTTGCTCAACAGCTCAATATCAGGGAATCGACCTTGAGCTACTTGTGCCTTGTTAAACTGGTCAAGTACTCTCCAGTAGTGGGCAATTGATCTTCTTCAAACTCGGCTATTGGCTCCTTCTTTGCCTCTTAAGCACACTCGAGAACAGGTTCAGGTGCGGCTTCTCTTTCAACCGTGACCTCAGCCCTCTCCTCATCTGGTGCCAATGCTATTTGCTTTCCCTTCTTCTTTAGCTCAGGAACCATTACAAGCGCAAGCTCACTGTTTCTTGCTCGCTTTGCATCCGGCTCACCTTTTGCTCTTTTGGTGCTTTTAGTTGATTTCTTGCTTGTTTCTGCAAGTTTTGCTGAGGCCACAGCCTTGTCTTTGTTGACCTTCTTCTGGACTTATTTCTTCTGAGCTGGGGTTGCTGTTCTCTCAGTCATCTGCAAAAAAATCCTCAAAAAGAGAATAAGCACCAAGTAGATATCACCAACACAAGTTCCAGAGAATAAGTCAGAACAGAGCCTTCTCCAAAAACTAATAGCCCAATGGATTCTCAGGCTCAGAATGATCAAGAACTAGTCATAACAGTTGCTAAACACAGAGAAAAGCAAGCAACTCAGCCGAGAAACCATTTCACCATTAAAGCCGATTTAAAGCACAATTTCTCAAGAATTTTAAAAACTCAAGAACAGCGGAATTTCAATGCCAGAACCGGTTTTTCATTTGTTGTCTATCCTGATGGAATTTCTAAAATTGTTCCAAAAGTATTTAGCAACCTAAAAGAATTGATTCCACATTTTTACAAACAAGATAGCTCGCAAACGATAATGGAAAAAGATGAGTTCTTTAAAATGCAAATACCTTTGGGAACACAGGATTCAAGCTCAGTGAGATGTGTATACCGGATATACAACACTTTAATGAGTTCAGATCACTTGAAATCGCGTGAATGAATGAGAAATGGGAGATATTTGCTCGTGAAATGCAGAGAAAAGGCTGAAGAAGGCAAACTCTGCTTTTGGCTCGGTATGGAGGCAGGCATGGGCTGGAGTCTCTTTTCCAGCTGGCGTTTGGACTGTTGTGGGACTGGTCCCCCCTTCCTCTCAGACTCCAGCCGTTGACCGCACTTAAAAATGCTTTGACCGAGCGTTTAAACCCATTCTACCGCGGTTTGGATAAGGCGAGGGCTGTACATGCTTTTCTCATTTTTCTGGGTTAGACAAATGCGGCCTCGGTGTGTTCCGCCCCCAGGGCACTAGACCGAGGGCTTAGAGCTCATACTAACACAGAAATTTAACGTGACCCTCAAGCCTTTTCCATTGATCGTTAAACCTTCTATCTTGACTTATGTGTCCCAAGTGTTCTATTTTTGCTTATACTCGTTAGCAGGCACCTCGGAATGCTCGACCACGAAGGCATCACACCGAAGGGATCTGTTTCTGGGTAGAACACTTGGTGCATGGGGGTTTAAGCATCTCGGCCTCGGTGTAAACAAGTCGCGGCCTCAAGACGAGGTCTTGACATGTTCTTTCGGACTTTGAGCCTCGGTATATCTATACCAAGGTGTCTACACCAGGGGCCTTCCCCCACACTTAGTTATTTTGCTCATTGCTTCTTCTTCTCACACGGTCCCGATGTTATTAAGACGAGGAGTTTTTCCGAGGGTTTGAGTATTTTACACGGGAAAAGGTGACCACGGCATGATTATACCGAGGGTCAATACCGAGGCCTAAAGATCTCCTTTCTTAAAAACACAAGGTCGTGGCTTTGAAAGCTCTTCTTGAACCTGTTCTTTCAAGATACACACCTAGAACATTGCTTAGACCTGAAATCACTAAACAATACCTTCAAAAAGCTCCATATAAATATAAAAAGAAAGATCAAAAAGAAATATATACAAGGATAAGCTCGGGGTGTCTCCCAAGAGCACTTTGTTTAACGTCACTAAGTTTGACTTCTCATACTTTTTCAGGCTGTTTAGGTTCCAGAAGAGGAACTGAGGTAGCTCCCTCTTTTATCTCTGATACCAGGTAGTGTTTCACCCTTTGACCGTTCACAACAAAGCTACGTCCATCTTTTCCCTCTAAGACAACGGCTCTATATGGCCTCACTTCAACAACTTTAAACGGTTCGGACCACTTAGACTTGAGTTTCCGAGGGAACAATTTGAGTCTATAATTGAATAACAGCACTTGGTCCCTTTCTTTGAACTCTCTCTTGTGTATCTTCTTGTCATGAAGTGCCTTGGTCTTCTCTTTGTATATCTTAGAGCTCTCAAAAGCGTCTAACCGAATCTCCTCAAGTTCATGAAGCTGTAGAACCCTTTTCTCTTGAGCAGTCTTGATATCAAAGTTCAATAACTTCACTGCCTTCAAGGCTTTGTATTCCAACTCAACTGGTAGGTGACAGCTCTTTCCATACAAAAAGTTAAACGGTGAGGTACCTATGGGAGTTTTGTAAGCAGTTCTGTAAGCCCAAAGAGCATCATCGAGTTTCTTGCTCCAGTCTTTTCTTGAGTTGTTCACAGTCCTCTCTAGGATCACCTTGATTTGCCTATTTGAGACCTCCACTTGACCGCTTGTCTGAGGGTGGTAAGGACTCGCCACCTTGTGCTTGACACCGTGATTCTTAAAAAGCCTTCCAGAGTCTTGTTAATAAAGTGGCTGCCCCCATCGCTTATTACAACTCTAGGCACACCAAACCATGGGAAAATGACGCTTTTGAAAAGCTTACAAACCACCTTTGAATCGTTTGTGGGGCTTGCAATTGCTTCAACCCATTTAGAGACATAGTCTACGGCCACCAAAATGTATTGGTTACCATGTGAAGAGACAAACGGCCCCATAAAGTCTATTCCCCAACAATCAAAGACCTCCACTTCAAAGATCGGATTCTGAGGCATCTCACTTCTCTTGGAGATATTACCATGCTTTTGACATGATTCACAGCTTGAGACAACAACTAGGGCATCTTTGAACATCGTTGGCCACCAAAAACCGCATTGTAACACGTTAGCAACCGTCTTGAAAGCTCCCAAGTGCCCACCATAAGCAGAACCGTGGCTGTAACACCCCCGATTCGTACTACGACTAGGACGAACCCAGAGTGTCACAAGATCATAATAGAGACAGTTCGACCAAAGCAGCCCATACTACTTAGGTTAAACCGTTTCTAAAATCACGCCTCTCGACCAAGACCTAAGGCTTTTCAACCCGTATCTTAGTCTTGAGTTGTTTCAGCTAGGACTAGCTTATATCACTAACACAAGCCGAGTTTTATTTTTAAAACATACTTTATATTATTAAACTTGAAAATATTGTCTTACAAAACGATTATAACGAGACGGCCATGGCCTAGTGCCCAAAAGATACTATGTACATACTTGAAACCTTATTTTGCAAAAGCCAAGCCAAAACTACTCCGGCCTCCTACCGTTCCGTCTTTCCCGAGCTGTTCCCAACTACTGGTCACCTGCAAAACAAATGAGTCATGAGTATTCTAGCAATACTCAGTGAGCTCCGGGGGTACTAAACACACATTAGTTCTCATTCCCCACACAATCAATCATCATAATGCATCATCGTATGCACAAGCAGAAGCAATCTAAGACATAAGTCCTTATATGTCAAACAATCTCATTTTCTAGTGCGAGGCCTCTAAATGCATCGACCACTCTCCTAATTGCAGCGATCCAGCAAATCACCACGTAGGATCATCTTGGCAACCTCGCACCGATCTATTGACATACCGTCACATAGCATCGGACCGCCGTACTGGCAGCACTCGGCCAAGGGAGCTACCCTTCGACCCTCTAAGTCTTCCTACCTCCGTGGCCTTCTCCACGAAGATAAGGTATGTGGACGTGCCGACTGCATCTACTCTAAGAACGTATAAATCCTACCTTGATTTATACTTCCTAGATGCATCACCAAATAACACACAAACAATTAAATATGACATGCAAGAGGTCCCTTTACTTGCATTCATCATTTAATTTACCAAGTATCATTTCTAGCCGGTTTTCCTTAAAACCATAGAAAATAATACGTCAAACCTTTCACCGAGCACATCTTCAGACCAGAATAACACCGTCCTGGTTATTCTTCCGACCAGATCTTCATGTTAGCCTATTAACATACACAAAACCGGAACTCACCCTTAACGCAGGTCCAGCACCGATCTTAACCCCTCTTGTTCCTAACTCCGGTATTCCTCTAGATCTAAAACCATATAGATCTAATGAATAACTAGCCTAGGACATGATTAAAACAGAAATGGTTTACTCTACGGCTTACCGACCGTTCGCTAAGCTAGCACCGCGCGTCCACTTCCCGTAAGTAGAATCCTATCGCCAAATACCCAAACTCACTCCTTTCTCTCACTATTTTCTCTCTCAAAAATTCCCAGATTTTGAGACTAATTTTCCTGAGCTTATGGGAGGGGTATTTATAGGTTTCAGGGAGGTTCTGCATGTTTGTCACATGCTAAACACTTGTCAAGAACTCTTAAACCTTAGTCATCAGACCTAACACTAATCACCCTTAATTCTGCGCCAAATGTGTGGACCAGAACCAGCCACATCTGTTCTTATCCGCACATAACCCCCATCAGATTTCCGCATTTTTAAAATGATCTGACTCGCTCATGCTTCCTCGGCCAGTACCTGATTTCTCGGCGGAAATCTAATTCTCTCGGCAGAATTTTTATTTCCCTCGACTAAATCCTTTCTTGCTCGACCAAAGTTGCTTCTCTCGGCAGAATTAACTCTCTCGGCCTTTACTGAAATTTTCCTGGTCCATCCCCGACTCAGCACTTAACCACGGTCGCTTGTCCGTGCTTACTCAATGACCGGGTTGTTACAGTGGCACTCTTGTAACACAGGCTGTAGTTCTTCTTCAGCTAAGCACCTTCTATAAAGATGGTCTTTGTTGAGCACATATAAATATGGCTCATCCCAGTGATATCTCCTCACATCTTTAAAGTACTTTTTCCTCTGATATGAATCCAATTCAGGTGGCTCTAACCGGCATGAGAGGTAGTTAGCAAGATCAGCAAACCATGGGAGACTCCTCTCTTTGATTGTATTGGCCTCTTCAACCTCCAAGTAAGACCTGATCACCATTAGATGCTCCTCAGGTAAAGAATCGTCTAGAGGGACTTTTAAGTCCACCTTTATCCGTGAGAGATGGTCCACAGCTCCATTCTCAATGCCCTTCTTGTCTTGCACCTCCAGGTCAAATTCTTGTAAGAGTAGAACCCATCTCAAGAGTCTCGGCTTAGCATCCTTCTTAGTTATTAGATACCTCAAAGCCGCATGATATGTGTACACAACAACCTTTAAATTCACAAGATAACTCCTGAACTTATCAAATGCAAACACAATGGCCAGTATCTCCTTCTCGGTTGTTGAATATTTCTCTTGAGCCGATTCTAAGGTGCGGCTTGTGTAATAGATCATGTACAGCTTCTTGTCTTTCTTTTGGCCTAAAACTGCTCCCACGGCATAATCAGATGCATCTGTCATCACCTCAAAGGGAAGGGTCCAATTGGGTGCCTGAACTATTGGTGCACTAACAAGGGCCTCTTTGATCTTTAGAAATGCCTCCATGCACTCCTCATCGAACAATAACTCAACCTCCTTGCAAAGCAGCGTTGTTAGTGGTCGAGCTATCTTAGAAAAGTCTTTGATAAACCTTCTATAGAAGCCGACATGCCCCAAAAAGCTCCTTATCCCTTTAACCGAGACCTTATGACCAAGCACTTCTCCCAGTTCAAAAAACCAGCCTATTTTCCCACTTCTCACACCTTTTCAAGACCTGTGACAAATTAGCAAGACAATCCGAGAAGGAGGAACCATAGACAGAAAAATCATCCATAAAGACCTCCACCTTCTCTTCAATAAGGTCAGAAATATGTGCATCATGCACCTTTGAAAGGTTAACTCATCCTTCTCATTCTTTACCACTGTGACACCACCTTTCATGGGCACCACATGGACAGGAGATACCCATCTTGAGTCAGAGATTGGGTATATAATCCCTGCCTCAAGAAGCTTGAGTATCTCCTTCTTAACCACCTCCTTAAGGTTCGGGTTAAGACGTCTTTGATGCTCAATAGAAGACATAGATTCGTCTTCTAGGTGGATCCTGTGGGTGCAAATGTCAGGAGAGATGCCCCTAATATCGGCTAAAGAATAACCTATAGCTCTCCTGAACTTTGTAAGCTCACTAAGCAATGCACGTTCTTCATGAGCTAGCAGGTTATCGTTTATGATTACTAGATATGAAGAGTTTGAGCCAAGAAAAGCATATAACAGCCATGTTGGTGGAGGTTTGAGCTACACATGGGGTGCTTTTGTCTCGTCCCAATCAGCATCAAAGCTGTATTGCTCTTTGACAGCTCCCTCGGCATTGGTTCGCTCTTGGCTTGTGATGCCGCGTCCATGCAACCCCAAGGTGTCTCCCCTCTTGTATTGGACCCTCTGATGTCCAAAACCTCGATACCACTCTGCCTGAGCTCCAAAAATCTCGTCTCAGCTTCAAGTTCCCTCAGTTGATCCAAGAAACGCTTGTAAACCTCGCTCTCTTCATTCAAGTACCCATGCTTTCCCTTTTCTTTTGTTAAAACCACTTGGAGAGGGTCCTCTGCATTTAATTCCTCAAGGAGCTCATCAGCTAGCTCCTCCATGGTTTTGATGTAAAAGACCTGACCTCCTATAGTCGGTTCCTTCATCATTTCTTTCACATCGAACTTCATGGTTTCAAACCTAATGTGCAGCTCGATCATGCCTCCTCTTACGTCTATGATCGCTCCAATCTCTAAGACTATAAACTCTACGAGGATCTCAATCTCACCAATTCTCAAGGGCAAGTCCTCAAGTAAACCGATTGGTAACCTCACTGATCGATCTGCAAGAAAAAGAGATATTCTTGCTGGTTTGTAGCCCTTAAACCCCAGCCTTTTAGCAACTGAATAAGGCATAAAGCTCACAGCAGCTCCCAAGTCACACAAATAACTTGAAAACTTCAAAGGACCGATCGCACATGGTAAGGTGAAGCTACCAGGTCTGATCTCCTCTGAATAATGGCGCTGCTCTCATGACTCAAGATGACCATCCCTTAAAGCTCCTTAGTCTTGTTAAGTATTGCGTCTTTTAGAAACTTTCCAAGCTGAGGTATAGCTAGAAAAGCATCTAGGATCGGCAATGTCATCTGAGTATTCTCTAAGTGCTTCTCAAATACTGCTTTTGCCCTATCTAAGATTTGTTTCTTGAATCGCCCTGGAAAAGGAATCTTAGGCTGATAAGGAGGTGGTGGAACATAAGGCTTTTCAAGCTCAGGTGCCTTCTCCACCTCTTTAGCCTTGTCTTTAACCGGTTCTTCCTTTGAAACGACATCCTCTTGCTCATCTCTTGAGGCTGCCTCCCCACCGATCTGCTCATTGTCCTCGATGAGCTTTTGCTTAGGATCAGGCCCTTGTAGTTCTTTGCCACTTCTCAAAGTGATTGCATTAACATGTTCTTTGGGATTTGGTTCCGGCTTTCCAGGTAAAGCTTGTCCTCTTGATGATGTGGAAGCTTGATTCTGCATAAGCTCGCTGATATCTTGTTTCATGGACGCATACTGACTCTCGACCCTTTGTTGACCCTGTAGAAACTGCTGTAGAAGCCCACACATATCTGGCCCCATCTGATTCTGAACCGGCGCCTGCTGCTGCTGCTGATGACCCATCAGCTGTGGACTGAACCCTGGTGGAAACTTATGTTGCTGTGGTTGGCTGTTGTAGTTACTGCCCTGAGCCGATTGCTGCTGTTGTCCATAGATCTGTTGTTGCCCACTAAACTGCTGCTTATGCTGAAAAGAACTTTGAAACTGAGGCTTAGGAGCATAGCTTTGTTGGTTTTGCTGAGAAGGGTACACCTGATCTTGGGGATTGGCTACATTGGGGTTGTGGTATTAGAGATTTGGGTTTGTTCGATAGTTGTTAAACCTCTGATATCTTTTTTGATTCCCAATATAGTTGATCTCTTTTTGTGTGAGACCATCCTCATTCACATAGTCAAAACTCGCCTACAAAGTGTATTGGCTTTTGTGTAGCCACAAGTACTTTGTCTAGTTTGTTTTGAAGCTCCCTGATATCTTTTTCGATACGCAGTTCTTTAGTAGATCCCTCTTTTCGGTTAGCTCGGTCGAAATCTTCACCATATGTATCATTGGACATTGCAAGATTCTCCACTAGCTCCGTTGCGGCATTGATCTCCTTCCCAAGAAAGTTCCCATTAGATGTTGTATCAAGTTGGTTCCTTATCTTTGGGAGAGTACTTCGGTATAGAGTACTAAGAAGAGATGCCTCTGAGAAACCGTGGTGAGGACACTAATTAGTGTGGCTTTTAAACCGTTCCCAAGCCTCTCCAAAACTTTCATTTGTGTGTTGTGTGAAGCTTGAGATTTGGTTTCTGAGCTTGGCCGCCCTGGAAGTAGAGAATAACTTGGAGAGAAATGCAAGCTTGCACTTCTCCCAGGTCTCTATTGTTCCCCTAGGAAGATTCATCTCCCATTGATGTGCTTTATCACCTAAGCTGAAGGGAAACAACCGTAGTTTAAAGCTGTCTTCTGATACCCCGTTTATCTTGGTGAGGTCATAAACGCGATCAAATTGATCCAAGTGCTCCAAAGGATCCTCCATTGGTAGGCCGTGAAACTTGGAGTTTTGCACCATATCGAGCAAGGAGGCTTTAACTTCAAAGTTGTTGTTTTGTACCGGTGGTGCTTGGATCCGTGCTTTATACTGATGTGCATTAGCTCGGTCGTTCTCACCAACAAAGACTAGTGGAGGTTGCCTTTGAGGTTGCGGCTGCGGCTGAGGAATGTTTTTAGCCTGTTGCTCATTGCGATTGGCTTGGTACTGGTTTAGCTGAGCCTGTCTTTCATTACGCTGAGCCATGTTTTGGTCGACATAGGCCTGTTGTTCATTCCTCTCGGCCTGCGCTTGATTTGGATGAGCCTGGTGCTCGGCTTCTTGAGCCTGTTGCTCTATCCTCTCCTGATCAGCCATACACAACCGATCTTGATTCACAGCACTCTCTCTAGCTCTTCTCTCAAGCAAGTTAATGTTGTTGTTGTAAGGCTGACGCGGCTATGTGCTTCTATAGCGAGTTCGCATGTACCTGATCACTCAAACACAGAACGTGGAAACGATCAGTAATAACAAGAAAATAAAGGCTTGATCTCAAGAACAAGCAAAAACTAATGCTATCCACAAATTGGCAACGGCGCCAATTAATAACTAAGACTTTTTAGGTCTTGTGCAAGGGTTATCAATCCCCTTTCATTGTAGTAATTAAGAGGTATCAATCCATGCTTGTGGTAGACACTAGTTTATGATGCTTATATCTTAAGTCAAGCGAAATCAAGAAATGGGTTTTGTTAGATAGACTACTTAAAGTGCAAGCAAGAATAGAAAGGAACAAAAAAAAACAAGAGATTAGAACTAAGCAAATATGCAAATAAAGAAACTGATACGCAAGACAAATAAGCGGTTGATGTATGAATGATGAAGTAGAGGTTTTAGACAGGATAAAGGACTCGGTGCTTCTATACTAAACTAGTTAGTTGATGAACCAAAATGATCAAGCAACTTCATTTAACATGAACTCAAAGACAAGATGATAATCTTCTCATGAAGGTATTAAACCTCTATGCTAATCCTCTTTCATACCAAAATCCCTTTTGAGAAGCATGAATCAACAAGCATTGAAAATCAGTTCAATAAGTCATTTAAGAGAAGCAAACTATCATTATCATGATGAAAGACTCTTAAACCTCTAATTAAACCTGGTTCAGGTATTTCAGCGAACACTTCTCAGGCGTGCAATACCTCAGATCTAGACCACATGTGATGTTCATGGATCCAGCATAGAGATCGGTTTAGTAGAGAATGAATAATGCAGATCTATAACATAAACTCGCTAATCTTGCATTTCAGCACCCTAATCTACCTATCTAAAACCTCATAATGAGACTACTCACTAATCATGAAGAGCACACTTAATCTTTTGCAAGAAGTGATGCTAAACATGATTAGAAGCTTTGATGATGATGAAAAGAAATGAATGAGGACAAGATCTTTACGTAAAAACGAGATATCTGATTAAAGAAGCAAGTTTTCATAAAATAGGCAAGTTCTCTAAAATAAGTAGGGTTTTAGTCCTAAAACCTATATATAGTTAAACTAAGTGATGCCGGTCAGCCCGGAACAAACCGGATACTGAACCGGTCTTTTTGGGTCGTTGGGTGAGCACCCCGGTGTGTGAGAGAGTGAAGCTGAGGTGTAGACATTGAGGGGTGCACGTGAGCAAAGATTGAAATGAAGATCTCATGAAGAACTCACCAAGAACATGCATGAACCCTTGTCTTTGATTCATTCTCACGTGCACTCGTTAGATCAGCTTTGTTCTTGAATCTGGGCTCATGACAAGGGACCTCGGCATAGCCATGCTGAGGAGCTTGGTAGTTGAGTCATCAAGGGAGATGAGGTCCGACATGCAATGACGAGGTCTTGAGGCCGAGGTCTAGTTCCAACACTCAGTCATTTTCAGCTTGTCTTCTCAGCATGTGTGCCTCGGTCTTGATACACTGAGGGGTTAGCACGAGGTCTGGACCAAAAATCTTCAGGAAATAGTCCTTGGCTTAGGCAATGTCGAGGGAGCGACACCGAGGCTTGTATAAACACTTAGCACGTATCGCAGCTCTTGAAGCTTGTACCAACCCGCTTGTCTCCCGATAAAACCAACTTTTAGCACATGACTCCAAATGACTTGAAACCAGTTTCATGAGAAAGGTCACTCATTCAGCTCAAACTTTGGTGAAGAAATCATCGGCGCTTGGGAAGTGGAATGCTCCCCGGATTGCTCATCTTTGCATCACATCGAAACGGTAAGAAAACAACTCCTGGATCCGTATTCACTACGGAGACGATATCTTTCAGACCACAGCTCCAAATCGGGTGATCTCAAGTGTTTTGGGGATAAAACCCAAGGAACTTGAATATTCATGAAGGCCCCGACAACTGAATCGAACTGGAAAGGCATCGTCCCACGTAATCTTTGAAGCTCATAGGATCAGCTTTATTTGCAGTGTGTCTCCCGGTGGCAATATCTCTCTGTTCACTTCTCCGAATTTAGCAACTCCAACTGTTATGGAATCTTGAATCGATTATCTCTAACTTTGATGAAGACCCCATTAACTGATTCGGACCAGAAGCTTCCCCGGATTTGCAATCTTTGATGCATGCAGGTGCGAATAGGTTTTAGCCGAGAAATGCTTCCCGCGGTAAGGAAAATATCCGAGAAACATATACCGCGGTAAGCTTTTTAGCCGATAAAAATCTCCTGTCTCGGCATAAAACTTCACCCGATAGCGTTTTTACACGGTAATGACTTTTGGGCGACAGAAATCACCTGATAGCATTTTTAGCCGATAAACTTATCCAGCCAGTACATGCTTTTGCTGAGAAATTCCTTTATGCCGTTTTCACCATTTTAAACCCATTTCTTCACCGTTTCAACTCCTGATCACACCTCTTGAACTCCAAACAACCTCCAAAACACCTGATAAAGACTCCAAACCATGAAAAGACACATTGAGACCTAATGTACACCCTATGGTCTAAATCAATGCCTAAGGACCTAAAATACACGAGCTAACACATGATTTGGACTCTAAAATGCGGCCTAAATGATGTAAATTATGGACATATTAGTCATTTAGCCGTTTTATGCGATTTTTAGACAGGATTCTTCACTTCTGAGTTCGTCAATAGAGAAGCTTTCTTTCATCTCTTTTCTTTACTGTTTTTGATTACTTTCATTAAAACCAATGATGATGTCAACCTCAGCCATGGCTGAGTAGATCCCGAGTTGGGTATAGGGTTAGATGTAGGATTAAGACGTCTAGGTTTTTAGATATGGGATTTTAACTATGTTCTCTGTTTATTCTCATCGTTAATGCATGTATGCTTGATTTATCACCTCGTATCTGATCTAGCTAGTTAGTGTTGCGAAAGTTTTCATTAAGTATTCGACCTATAATGAAACAGGCGATTTTTCCGTAGGAGTGAAAACCTACCTGCGGCGAAATCGTGAGTACTGACGAGTCCTGTGCAGCTCTTGCGTTTTCTCCCTTCCAGGGCCGGAGTGGAAACCTACTGGTCAGGGTTGCGAGAAACAGTTGATTATGATCACGACGGTGACGTAGTCATACCGTCGAAATCTAGCTCTAGAACCCAAATATTTTGATATCCGTCAATCCCAATCTAAAATCCCTAGTATTGAAACCGATTATGATCCCTGTAGAGTTCCCGAAAGTCCTGCGTTTTTAATCACTGTTTACAAACCAATCGATATTTACTTGGTTTCTTCGATCTGCCTTTTTATTTGCTTTAGTTCAACTTTTTACTTGTTTTATTTGCTTCCATTCGATCTTCTACTTGCTATCTAGGATAGATTCATTTGCTTTCTTTAGCTCTAGTTTAATCCGTGACAAACAAAAACCCCTTTAAAACCGATTTAGTCTAGACATAAACTTAGAAACCGTGGAAAAATACTAGGCACACAAATCCCTGTGGATTTGATCCCTAAGTACTATAACTGATGAGCTGTGCACTTGCGGCTTTCATTTATTTTTATTAAGGATAAAACTTGTTCCCTTACCTCATAACACATCAGGGTTCCGATCCAGGTGGTTGGAATCACGCCTGAATGCTGATTCACATGCGCAGGGAGCTTCACACAGGTTGTGAAACCTTCGTTCGTGATTAGGGTTTCTTCTTGGATCCATGCTTCAAGGATTCTGAATCTAGGGCAAACAGAAGAAAGAATAAGCAGAAAAAAAAAGTTAGGGTGTTTATGAGTTTGGTTTACTTCCTATGGTATATTAGCAGAGACTCGAGATATAAATAGTCTTCTGATATAAGAATCGGTGGTGACTCTTATGATGCTAATAGAAAGGCGGTTGCCCTCTCCTTTGGTCAGATGATGGTTGATGGTGGAGTGATCTGACACGCAAGCGGTCGCCCTCTCGTGTGGGATCGGTTTGGTGGAGTGCTGGCGGAACGAATGTACGGCATAGAGGGATGGTGAGTCTCTGATACAGTACAATGCTCAAACTTATGTGAGTCTCACACACAAGAATGAACAAACACTCAAGAACACAAGGAATCTCACACAAGTGTTAAAGAGAGATAAAGCACAAATCTTAGAGGGGAAACACAAGTTTCATTTCAATTCATTTTCAAGTCTGTCCATTACAAATGAAATGACTGAGCTTATAAAGAAGTCTCACACGATTTTACAAAAAAAAAGAAAAATTCAAATAATTTACATAAATTAGAAATCAATCAAAGGTTTGATTGATATGACCATTAAAGCTTGATTTTTGGCCAAACAAGGAAAACGTGAGGTTCCTTGTATATGGACAGTTTCTGGATGATTCCATGGCTTTTTAGTCTTCTAATAACTCTCTTGCTTTGCACCAAATCAGCAGATAGTCGTTGGTCAATGTTGTTTAATGCTTTTGGTGCCAAATATGGAAGGTCTTCGTGTATGGGTGAGAGAGATTGAATCCGCCTGATCCAATGCTTGTTGGTGCACGTGATAAGATCATTAGGAGCCTCTAGATGTATTTTAAACACTCCTGGACGCCAGAGATACGTTGGAAGTCTCCCAAACTCGGAAGGTTCCAAATAAGGCAAGTCGGGAATGGCTTGGTTTAGAAATTGAATAACTTTCCAACCAAAACTGATCTCGGTATGATTCCAACTCTCCTGGATTATCTGATGAACCAAGATTCTAGAACAAGTCGGTTTGAAGCTTAATTCCTCCTGGTCTGGTCGGAAACCTCTAATTAAAACACGCATGTCCAAATCGGGTAAGTTGGAGATCACCCGATTTGTAAGTTGAATAACTCCTTTGTTTGAACTCTGATTCGGCTGATTCAACTTCGTGGCGTCTTCTAGGTGAGCTGAGAATGATTTCCAATCTCATGCTCTGAATCTTCGTGGTTGATTCGGTATGCTGCTTGAAAGGCCCATGTGCCCTGGTCGGACCATAAGTGTGATGTTTGATGGAACTCTGGTTCAGCCTCTTGTCTGATGACCACATCATACTCTCCTTCTTCAAAAATATTTGTCCTCAAATCTTGAACATCCTTCTTTATGATATATATGTTGGGAGCCAATGGTTTTGGTGGAGGTTCAACAACTCTTTTGACCTTTATTCCCCTCTTTTCTTTAAGGAGTGTGAGGCTTTTATCCAACTTTCTCATTTCTTCTTGGATACTTGAGATCAATTTCCACACCGTTGCCATGTCTCCTTTATTGATATTCATCACTCAATGGTAAAGGACACCACGAGAAAGAATACACAAGGATTAAAATAAGGAAAAAAATATAATAATAATATAATTTTTTTTAATATCTGTTTTATAGAAAAAACTAAGACAAACGTTTTTTTAATTTTCTTTTTAAAAAATTATAGTAATAATATTAAGAGAAAAATAAAACAATTCTTGTGAGTTTTTTTTATATCAGAAAAAAAAAATCAGACAAAAAGAAATTTGCAAAAACCTTTTTTTATGAATGGAATCAAAACAAAACAAAAAAAAAATGAAAAAAACTATACAGGGTAGGAGCTTTTAGTTCTGATACCAAAATGATATACGAATCGGTGTTGACTCTTATGATGCCGATAGATATGGAACCAAAGACAGGCGGTCGTCCTCTCCTTTGGTCAGATGATGGTCGATGATGGAGTGATCTGACACGCAGGCGATCGCCCTCTCGTGTGGGATCGATTTGGTGGAGTGCTGGCGGAACGAATGTACACGACACAGAGGGATGGTGAGTCTCTGATACAGTACAATGCTCAAACTTATGTGAGTCTCACACACAAGAATGAACAAACACTCAAGAACACAAGGAATCTCACACAAAAGTGTTAAAGAGAGATAAAGCACAAATCTTAGAGGGGAACACACAAGTTTCATTTCAATTCGTTTTCAAGTCTGTCCATTACAAATGAAATGAGTGAGCTTATAAAGAAGTCTCACACGTTTTTACAAAAAAGAAAAATTCAAATAATTTACATAAATTAGAAATCAATCAAAGGTTTGATTGATATGGCCATTAAAGCTTGATTTTTGGCCAAACAAGGAAAACGTGAGGTTCCTTGTATCTGGACAGTTTCTGGATGATTCCATGGCTTGTTAGTCTTCTAATAACTCTCTTGTTTTGCACCAAATCAGCAGATAAGATCATTAGGAGCCTCTAGATGTATTTTAAACACTCCTGGACGCCAGAGATACGTTTGAAGTCTCCCAAACTCGGAAGGTTCCAAATAAGGCAAGTCGGGAATGGTTTGGTTTAGAAATTGAATAACTTTCCAACCAAAACCGGTCTCGGTATGATTCCAACTCTCCTGGACTATATGAGGAACCGAAATTCTAGAACAAGTCGATTTAAAGCTTAATTCCCCCTGGTCTGGTCGGAAACCTCTAATTAAGACACGCATGTCCAAATCGAGTAAGTTGGAGATCACCCGATTTGTAAGTTGAATAACTCCTTTGTTTGAACTCTGATTCGGCTGATTCAACTTCGTGTCGTCTTCTAGGTGAGCTGAGAATGATTTCCATGTGATCTCATGCTCTGAATCTTCGTGGTTGATTCGGTATGCTCCTTGAAAGGCACATGTGTCCTGGTCGGACCATAAGTGTGATGTTTGATGGAACTCTGGTTCATCCTCTTGTCTGATGACCACATCATACTCTCCTTCTTCAAAAATATTTTTCTTCAAATCTTGATCATCCTTCTTTGTGATATAGATGTTGGGAGCCAATGGTTTTGGTGGAGGTTCAACAAATCTTTTCACCTTTATTCCCCTCTTTTCTTTAAGGCGTGTGAGGCTTTTATCCAACTTTCTCATTTCTTCTTGGATGCTTGAGATCATTTTCCACACCGTTGCCATGTCTCCTTTATTGATATTCATCACTCAATGGTAAAGGACACCACGAGAAAGAATACACAAGGATTATGTTGGGGTCGGTTTCACCCCAAGCGGATAAAACCATCTCAAAAATGACTAAGTACTGGAGAAAACCGATTTGGCAAGAAGGAACAGCTGCCCGCTGAATATGGGCCGAGCCGTCCAACAAAACAAGTGGGCCGAGCTGTGCTCACCAAGATGAGTGGGCCGAGCCGTGGAAGAAGATAAATGGGCCAAGCCGTGAGAAGAACAAAGAGTGAGCCTAGCTGAGCAAGAGTAAGAATGGGCCGAGCCGCTTTTCTTCGTGTTGGGCCGAGCCAGTCCTTCTTTAATGAGATGAGCCAATATCATAAAGGACCTACGCCCATAAAAACCCTAGGCAAAGGGCAATGGCGGCGGCCGCACGAAGCGATAAGGAAATATTGCGAAAATCTTTCCCGAGATTCTCGGCTATGCGGTTCATAGACTCTATATAAATAGTCGCTGTAAACAATTCATGATGTAAACTTTTCAGCAAAAACCTTCTTTTGATCTTACTGTTCTTGCGATCACCCTAGAAATTTTGGATCCCTTAAGTTTTCCTTACAAATTTTTGGTTGTGCGAGTTTTGGCTCACACAATTTGGCGCCGTCTGTGGGGACTCGAAATTTTCTTACTCAATATCGTCAAGAGCTAAAGATCCGAAGAACATGGCAACCGACGCACCCGGAGACGATGACAACAACAATGGCGCAGAGAAAGACGCTCCACCAGCAAGCACGACAATGACAACCACCGAAGCCCAGGAGGAGATGCGAAACATGATGGCCACGTTGATGAAGAAAATCGACGATCAGGACAAGAGGAACAAGGCGATTACGGAGAGACTTGACGCAATGACGGCCGAAAGACGGCACCCAACTTGGAGAGCCAGGATCTCCGATCCGACAGATAGAGTCAGGAGACGTTTCGATTTCTCGACACCTGCAGGAGCATCCGGTAGCGGCATAAGAAATCCCATGGCTCCGCTAATGTTTCGTCCCCTCGGCGAACAAACTCCCGCAGCTACCCGAGTTAACATGACCGAGCCGCCCCCGCTTCGTCAGAATTCAAGGCGACGAGGCGATGAGGAGGAGAACGACGTGATCGATGTGGATGCCCATCAGAGCGACAGAACCTGGAACTCGCAACAAAACAGCTCAGCTCGGCGGATAAGTCAACAAGAGCTCACCTCGGCACTAAATGGCATTCAAGTTGACGAAGTCGCCGATCCGATTCGCGATAACGAGCCAACCGAGGAAGAGGAAAATCTTCAATGGGTCGAGCAGGCAGAGTTCAAAGACGAGCCGAGGAGAGAAGACCAGGAGCGACCTCGCCCACCTAGGAGAATGACCCACGCGCAGACCTTGGAGATCGAAGAGTTGCGAGTCTCAATGGCTCGGACAGTGGCAGAGATACGCGCCATGAAATCTCAAGTGCATTATGCGACAAGTGTCGCGCCGGAGATTGATCGAATGTTCGAGGAAACCAAAAGAACCCCGTTCACGAAGAGGATCACAGAGGCTATGATCCCCGAGCCCGGAAAAGTCAGGATCCCTTTCAATGAACGAACCACCGACCCGAAAGCTCATATCACGGCGTTCCGCATAGCAATGGGATGAGCCTTCACGAGGAACTCTGCCAACCTGACCAAGCAAGAAAAAGACGCTGGTTATTGTCTGTTGTTTGTAGAGCGCCTCAAAGGGGCCGCACTAGAATGGTTCTCAAGGCAAGAACGTAATTCGATCAACAGCTTCCAGCAGCTCTCCGCCTTGTTCTTGAAGCAGTACTCGATGTTCATGGACCGAGGCACCTCCGACGCCGATCTATGGACGTTATCTCAAGGACCTAACGAACCGCTTCGGGATTACATGGCAAGGTTCAAAGCTGTTGTGTCCAAAGTAGAAGGAATAAGTGACAAGGCCGCCCTTGAAGCCCTAAAACGATCCATATGGTACAAATCAGAGTTCCAAAGGGAGATGGCGCTGAACACGCCGCAAACAATTCAGGACGCTCTGCATCGATCATCAGACTTTATCGTGAATGAGGAAGAAATGAAGAATTTAGATGAGCAGTAAGAAGCGACGAAAGCAGCAATCCGGAGCTCGATTTTAACTCCGGATCTGAAGAAATACTATCACTAAGGATGCACCACGACCAGCATGAACAATATTCTTTGTGATATATATGTTGGGAGCAATGGTTTTGGTGGAGGTTCAACAAGTCTTTTGAACTTTATTCCCCTCTTTTCTTTAAGGCGTGTGAGGCTTTTTTCCAACTTTCTCATTTCTTCTTGGATGCTTGAGATCATTTTCCACACCGTTGCCATGTCTGCTTTATTGATATTCATCACTCAATGGTAAAGGACACCACGAGAAGGAATACACAAGGATTAAAATAAGGAAAAAAATATAATAATAATATATATTTTTTTAATATCTGTTTTATAGAAAAAAATAAACACAAACGTTTTTTTAATTTCTTTTTAAAAAATTATAGTAATAATATTAAGAGAAAAATAAAACAATTCTTGTGAGTTTTTTTTATATCAGAAAAAAAAATCAGACAAAAAGAAATTTGCAAAAACTTTTTTTTTATGAATGGAATCAAAACAAAACAAAACAAAAATGAAAAAAAACTATACAGGGTAGGAGCTTTTAGCTCGGATACCAAAATGATATAAGAATCGGTGGTGACTCTTATTATGCTGATAGATATGGTACCAAAGACAGGCAGTCGTCCTCTCCTTTGGTCAGATGATGGCCGATGATGGAGTGATTTGACACGCAGGCGATCGCCCTCTCGTGTGGGATCGATTTGGTGGAGTGCTGGCGGAACGAATGTACGACACAGAGGGATGGTGAGTCTCTGATACAGTACAATGCTCAAACTTATGTGAGTCTCACACACAAGAATGAACAAACACTCAAGAACACAAAGAATCTCACACAAGTGTTAAAGAGAGATAAAGCACAAAGCTTAGAGGGGAAACACAAGTTTCATTTCAATTTATTTTCAATTCTGTCCATTACAAATGAAAAGAGAGAGTTTATAAAGAAGTCTCACACGTTTTTACAAAAAAGAAAAATTCAAATAATTTACATAAATTAGAAATCAATCAAAGGTTTGATTGATATGGCCATTAAAGCTTGATTTTTGGCCAAACAAGGAAAACGTGAGGTTCCTTGTATCTGGACAGTTTCTGGATTATTCCATGGCTTGTTAGTCTTCTAATAACTCTCCTGCTTTGCACCAAATCAGCAGATAGTCGTTGGTCAATGTTGTTTAATGCTTTTGGTGCCAAATATGGAAGGTTTTCGTGTATGGGTGAGAGAGATTGATTCCGCCTGATCCAATGCTTGCTGGTGCACGTGATAAGATCATTAGGAGCCTCTAGATGTATTTTAAACAGTCCTGGACGCCAGAGATACGTTTGAAGTCTCCCATACTCGGAAGGTTCCAAATAAGGCAAGTCGGGAATGGTTTGGTTTAGAAATTGAATAACTTTCCAACCAAAACCGATCTTGGTATGATTCCAACTCTCCTGGATTATATAATGAACCAAGATTCTAGAACAAGTCGGTTCGAAGCTTAATTCCTCCTGGTCTGGTCGGAAACCTCTAATTAAGACATGCATGTCCAAATCGGGTAAGTTGGAGATCACCCGATTTGTATGTTGAATAACTCCTTTGTTGTATGCTCCTTGAAAGGCACATGTGTCCTGGTCGGACCATAAGTGTAATGTTTGATGGAACTCTGGTTCAGCCTCTTGTCTGATGACCACATCATACTCTCCTTCTTCAAAAATATTTGTCCTCAAATCTTGATCATCCTTCTTTGTGATATATATGTTGGGAGCCAATTGTTTTGGTGGAGGTTCAACAACTCTTTTGACCTTTATTCCCCTCTTTTCTTTAAGGCGTGTGAGGCTTTTATCCAACTTTCTCATTTCTTCTTGGATGCTTGAGATCATTTTCCACACCGTTGCCATGTCTCCTTTATTGATATTCATCATTCAATGGTAAAGGATACCACGAGAAAGAATACACAATGATTAGAATAAGGAAAAAAATGTAATAATAATATAATTTTTTTTAATATCTGTTTTATAGAAAAAAATAAAGACAAACGTTTTTTTTTATTTTCTTTTTAAAAAATTATAGTAATAATATTAAGAGAAAAATAAAACAATTCTTGTGAGTTTTTTTTTATATCAGAAAAAAAAATTAGACAAAAAGAAATTTGCAAAAACTTTTTTTTTTATGAATGGAATAAAAACAAAACAAAAAAAAATGAAAAAAACTATACAGGATAGGAGCTTTTAGCTCTGATACCAAAACGATATAAGAATCGGTGGTGACTCTTATGATGCTAGATATGGAACCAAAGACAGGCGGTCGTCCTCTCCTTTGGTCAGATTATGGTCGATGATGGAGTGATCTGACACGCAGGCGATCGCCCTCTCGTGTGGGATCGATTTGGTGGAGTGCTGGCGGAACGAATGTACACGACACAGAGGGATGGTGAGTCTCTGATACAGTACAATGCTCAAACTTATGTGAGTCTCACACACAAGAATGAACAAACACTCAAGAACACAAAGAATCTCACACAAGTGTTAAAGAGAGATAAAGCACAAAGCTTAGAGGGGAAACACAAGTTTCATTTCAATTTATTTTCAATTCTGTCCATTACAAATGAAAAGAGTGAGTTTATAAAGAAGTCTCACACGTTTTTACAAAAAAGAAAAATTCAAATAATTTACATAAATTAGAAATCAATCAAAGGTTTGATTGATATGGCCATTAAAGCTTGATTTTTGGCCAAACAAGGAAAACGTGAGGTTCCTTGTATTTGGACAGTTTCTGGATAATTCCATGGCTTGTTAGTCTTCTAATAACTCTCCTGCTTTGCACCAAATCAGCAGATAGTCGTTGATCAATGTTGTTTAATGCTTTTGGTGCCAAATATGGAAGGTCTTCGTGTATGGGTGAGAGAGTTTGAATCCGCCTGATCCAATGCTTGCTGGTGCACGTGATAAGATCATTAGGAGCCTCTAGATGTATTTTAAACACTCCTGGATGCCAGAGATACGTTTGAAGTGTCCCAAACTCGGAAGGTTCCAAATAAGGCAAGTCGGGAATGGTTTGGTTTAGAAATTGAATAACATTCCAACCAAAACTGATATCGGTATGATTCCAACTCTCCTGGATTATATGATGAACCAAGATTCTAGAACAAGTCGGTTTAAAGCTTAATTCCTCCTGGTTGGGTCGGAAACCTCTAATTAAAACACGCATGTCAAAATCGGGTAAGTTGGAGATCACCCGATTTGTAAGTTGAATAACTCCTTTGTTGTATGCTCCTTGAAAGGCACATGTGTCCTGGTCGGACCATAAGTGTGATGTTTGATGGAACTCTGGTTCAGCCTCTTGTCTGATGACCACATCATACTCTCCTTCTTCAAAAATATTTGTCCTCAAATCTTGATCATCCTTCTTTGTGATATATATGTTGGGAGCCAATGGTTTTGGTGGAGGTTCAACAACTCTTTTGACCTTTATTCCCCTCTTTTCTTTAAGGCGTGTAAGGCTTTTATCCAACTTTCTCATTTCTTCTTGGATGCTTGAGATCATTTTCCACACTGTTGCCATGTCTCCTTTATTGATATTCATCACTCAATGGTAAAGGACACCACGAGAAAGAATACACAATGATTAGAATAAGGAAAAAAATATAATAATAATATATATTTTTTTAATATCTGTTTTATAGAAAAAAATAAAGACAAACGTTTTTTTTTTTAATTTTCTTTTTAAAAAATTATAGTAATAATATTAAGAGAAAAATAAAACAATTCTTGTGAGTTTTTTTTTATATCAGAAAAAAAAATCAGACAAAAGGAAATTTGCAAAAACTTTTTTTTTTATGAATGGAATAAAAACAAAACATAAAAAAAAATGAAAAAAACTATACAGGGTAGGAGCTTTTAGCTCTGATACCAAAATGATATAAGAATCGGTGGTGACTCTTATGATGCTGATATATATGGAACCAAAGACAGGCGGTCGTCCTCTCCTTTGGTCAGATGATGGTCGATGATGGAGTGATCTGACACGCAGGCGATCGCCCTCTCGTGTGGGATCGATTTGGTGGAGTGTTGGCGGAACGAATGTACACGACACAGAGGGATGGTGAGTCTCTGATACAGTACAATGCTCAAACTTATGTGAGTCTCACACACAAGAATGAACAAACACTCAAGAACACAAGGAATCTCACACAAGTGTTAAAGAGAGATAAAGCACAAAGCCTATCGTCTCTGCTTTATCTTGAACCTTGTGTACTCCATCCCAAATCTCTTCCACATAGGAATAGGTTTGGTTGTTGTGGTAGTTAATAGTCTCTTCTGCTTCACCAAGTTTGATCTCTAAGGTGCGGATGCTCCAACCGGCTTTGCGAATGCGAATTTCGTGTGCTCCAACTCGTTCTTCGATTGCTTTCATCCTCTCCTGGACGGTTTCGGCACCTTCGTTTAGCTGGCTTTCGACGGTCTTGACTTGATCTGAAAGATCTTCAGGCTTTCTCTTAAAGAGTATTGACAAGTCATCAATTCTCTCGTCAAATTTGGATCTTGCTTGAACGTCGAGTAAGTGCGAGACCACCAATTCTAGTAGCTCCAATCGGTGAATAGGTTTGACGTTTTCATTCTTGTGAGGCAGCCGACGAGCAGGTTGTTCAGGGTTGGCCATTTGAGGTGCGCAGGGTTCCTTCTGGGACGTTCTGTTGTCTTCGGGTTGAGTTTTTTCGTAGAGATCGCGTAGATGCTTCTCTCTGCGTCTGGTGGCTTGAGGAGTGTTATAGAAACCTTCCTCATTTTGTTTATTTCGATTTATAGGATCCATATCTTCTGAAATGGAAACAAAATAACCGAAAAATGGAAAGTTGCAGAAAAAGGGGGTTCTAGAGTCGATTTACTAACCTTTCTCGGGGTTTTGCAGAAAAGAAAACGCGTGCCTTCCCCGGCAGCAGCGCCAAAAACTTGATGTGATGTTGAGTGTGGGTGTCAAGTTTTACCCTAATTGAAATCGATAGCCGCAAGTGCACAGCTGATCAATTGTAGTACTTAGGGATAGAATCCACAGGGAAAGAGGATCTTTTGCTGCAAAAAAGCCTTTGAAAATAAGTTAAGTAAGGAAGTCTAGAACTAAACCGGTTTAATGGGGGTTTGGTAGTGTGTTTAAAATCTAAAAACGAAATATTAAAAGAGAATACGGAAATTAAATGGCGTAATAACTAAACTTAACGAAAATGACTAAAAATGATAAATGAACTAAAAAGGAAAGACAATATTGAATTAAAGCTTAAAATCGGTGTAAAACAATGGAGAAGAAAGCGTTGGGGTTCAGGGAAGTTTTCTCAGGGGTACGAACGATTCAAAACATTGCTACAGAGTAAATTTTGTAAGATCTTAGCTTAAACTTTTTGAACTGGAGTCACGGACGTATGAATACGCCACTGTCGTGATCATAGACAACTATCTCTCTCAACCCTGACCAGTAGGTTTCCACTCTGGCCCTGGAAGAGAAGAGATGCATTATGTTTAAGACTCGTCCTAATTCACAAATCGCCCATAGGTAGGTTTCCACTACTATGTTTGTTTTGCTCTCCTAAACTAGATCTGACACCGGATGAACACTTTCGCGTCACCAAGCTTCTGGATCAGATTGTAGTTCATGACGCTACCCTCATGCAGTAAAAACGAATTCAGAAGAAAAAGTTCTAAGATTCAGCTCATGAGACAGAGCTTGAAGTTTCTTGAGGTAGTCATTGTAAGTGACCGACTTTGGCTCGGTTTTCTTGACCACCTTTGTCTTCTTTTGAGGTACAGGTGCTGGTGAAGCCACATTGTCCTCTTCCTCACTCAGCTCCTCACTAGAGCTTCTCTCAGCTCTCTTCTGCTTCCCTTGAGCCCTTGATGTTGTGGCTATGGCTTTGCCTTTTGCTTTGGCACCGGCTGCAGCTGATTTTCCTTTAGGTTCTGAAGCACAAGCTTTCCCATTTGTCGTCTGTGGCATCCTTGGTTCAGCAACACTTGAGCCTGCTTCCCTTGTTCTTCCCATGGTACCTGATTCATCAAAGAATCTCAAAAAGAGCCACTAGCGCCAATGACAAGGTTTTAATCTCAAAAAATTTGAAAATGATTTTTGCTTGAAAGCAAATCATCAGGATAAATTCAAGCAGCATCATATCAATCCATTCCAAGTCCAAACATCAAAATCCCAGCTCCACAAAATTTTCTAAAATCCCAACAATAGCTCAAGAACACAGCTTTCTCATGTCAGACAGAATCAATGTTCAAGCAACAAATCAGCTCAAATGGGTTCCTTCCTAGCTATCCACAACCTATATTACAAGGTTCTAACTCAATTTCAAGCTTCTAATCAGGTTATACAAAGCTCCATTCTCAAACAAATTTCAGAGAAATGGCGATATACTCAAATAAAACCAAACAAGAATTTTTCATTCAAAATACCTTGGAATAAGTTGAAATGATGCAAGATATGAACTCCAAACTTAAAAATCCAGCAAGAACAGGCGATTTTAAGTGAGAAAGATGTGAGTTCAAGAGAGAAACAATGGAGAAAAAGAAACAGCAAACCAGTTTTCTTGTGAAAGGAGATAGAAAGGAGAAAGGAAACCGATTTTTTCTGTGGTCTAGCCTTTGTTTTTGGCTTATGGGAGACAGCTGGATGTGGCTGGACCTTTGACTTTGATTGTGGCACCCTTTGGACTGCTGGTCACAAGACTTCTCAGAGATCCTATCGACATGGTTTATGTTGATATTCTGGTCGATATTTTCTCGGTGATTCTTCGTGTTTTACCGACCAGAATATCGACCAAACACACTTCGATACCCTGCCAACATGTTCATGCACTTGATAAATATTGAGGTGTGTCATCAGGATAGTTTGGTCGATATTATTTCGGCACAATAGGTTAAAATTATCGACCAAACTATCGAGACTTAGTGTGGTCGATAGGATCTCAGGCTCTTGTTGATTCTTGACCTCTCTTGCATCCCAATCTCCTTTAAACAGCTCCCAAAACGTGTTAAACCTGCTCACACTTAAGAAAACACATCAAAAAGTCCTAAAAGTTCAAATGAAAGCATGAAAGAAAGTATGTACAAGTGATAAGCTTGGGGTGTCTCCCAAGAGCACTTTTTTTAAAGTCTCTAAGTTTGACTTTGATACCAAGTTTATGCTGATGGTGGATCAAGAAGGGGAATTGATGTAGCTTCCTCCTTTTGTGAGACTAGGTAGTGCTTGATCTTTTGGCCATTGACCACAAACTCTTGACCATCTTTACCTTCTAACACAACAGCTCCATATGGCCTAACTTCAAGAATCTTAAAGGGACCAGACCATCTAGACTTAAGTTTTCCAGGAAATAACTTAAGCCTATAGTTGAACAACAACACCAAATCACCTTCCTTGAATTTCAAAATCCTTTGATCATGTAGAGCTTTGGTATTTTCTTTGTATATCTTGGAGCTCTCAAAAGCCTTCAACCTGATCTCTTCAATTTCATGGAGTTGAATCCTTTTCTCTTGAGCTGTTTTGATATCAAAGTTCAGCAACTTCACAATTCCATAATGCCTTGTACTCCAGCTAAACAGGAAGGTGGCAGCTATTCCCATATAGTAGATTGAAAAGAGATGTCCCAATTGGAGTCTTAAAGGTTGTTCTATAAGCCCACAATGCATCACCCAGCCTTTTGCTCCAATATTTTCTGCTTGAGCTAACAGTCCTCTCATGGATAGCCTTAATTTGTCTATTAGACACTTCAACCTGGCAACTAGTTTGAGGGTGATAAGGACTAGCTACCTTATGTTTCACTCCATGCTTCCTCAGCAATCCCTCCAAGGTTCTGTTCACAAAATGAGAACCTCCATCAGAAATAACAACCCTTGGTACTCCAAATCTTGGGAAGATTATGTTCTCGAACAACCTGACCAACACCTTGGAATCATTGGTAGGGGAAGCAATAGCCTTAACCCATTTGGACACATAGTCCACAACCACTAATATGTTCTGATTCCCATAAGATAAGATGAATGGCCCCATAAAGTCCACTCCCCAACAATCAAAAACTTCAACCACAAATATTGGATTTTGAGGCATTTCACTCCTCTTTGAAATATTCCCATGCCTCTGACAGGCATCACATGCTGAAACAACCCTTTGAGCGTTCTTGAACATAGTAGGCCACCAAAACCCACTCTGAAGAACCTTGGCCACCGTCTTGAATGCTCCCATGTGACCCCCAAAAGCTGATCCATGGCACTCTTGCAACATAGGTTGCATCTCCTCTTCAGCAATACACCTTCTATACAGCTGATCTTTGTTCAGGACATACAGGTAAGGTTTATCCCAATGGTATCTTTAGACATCTTTGAAGAACTTCTTTCTGTGGTAAGCATCAAGTTCTGGTGGTTCCACTCCACAAGCAAGAAAGTTCACAATGTCAGCAGACCAAGGCATTCTCCTCTCTTGGATGCTATCCACTTCCTCAAACTTCAAGTAAGAGTTGAGCACCATCAATGATTCCTCAGGGAGAGAGTCATTAAGAGGGACTTCAGAGTCCACTCTTAACCTAGAGAGATGGTCTGCAGCTCCATTCTCTATGTCCTTCTTTTCTTGTACCTCCATATCGAATTCTTGAAGTAAGAGTACCCATCTCAAGAGTCTAGGCTTGGCATCCTTCTTGTTCATTAGATATCTGAGGGCTGCATGATGAGTGTACACAATGACTTTTGATCCCACCTGGTAGCTTCTGAATTTATCAAATGCAAAAATTATTGCCAGCATTTCTTTTTCTGTGGTTGCAAATTTTTCTTGAGCAGAATCAAGGGTCGTACAGGCATAGTAGATCACATGAAGTTTTCTGTCTTTCCTTTGGCCAAGCACAGCTCCAACTGCATAGTCTGAAGCATCTGTCATCACTTCAAAGGGCAATGACCAATCAGGGGCCTGGACAATTGGTGCACTGATCATTGCCTCTTTGATCTTCTTGAAAGCTTCCTCACACTCACCATCAAAGACAAATTCAACCTCTTTGCACAACAGCCTAGTTAGAGGCCTAGCTATTCTTGAAAAGTCTTTGATGAATCTCCTATAAAACCCTGCATGCTCAAAGAAGCTTCTTATCCCTTTGAATGAGAATCTCTTTCTTCACTACCTGTTTTAAGTTGGAATCACTACAAGAAAACACTACGATTCCTGACGAAATTTCCGACGGAATATATTTCGTCGGAAACTACCGACGGGATCCCGACGAAAAACTAAAAAATACGACGAAAAGAAGTTAAACGGAAATCGGTCGTAATTCCCGACTGATTTCCGACGGATTATTGAAATGGTCGTTTTTTAAGGTTTTGTCGGAAATCCGTCGGTAAATTCCCGATGGATTTTCCACGGATTTCTAAAAAGTTGAAAATTCAAAAAAAAAAATACAATTCCGTGGGTAATCCGTCGGCAATTTCCGACGGATATCCGACGGAATTCGATTCTTTTTAAATTTTCAACTTTCTCGACAGATTTCCGACGGAATTATTAGATCTAGCCGTTGTTGTATCCGTTGAACTAGCCGTTTCTAGCCGTTTTAAAGTTTCGTCAGAAATCGGTCGGAATACGCTCGGAAATGAAATCAGGTTTTGCTATAAATACCTCTTCTTTCTCATTCCCAACATACAAATCAAGGGTGAAAGAACATGTCTTCTTCAAACCCAAACCCATATAATTATTTTCGATCATGGATGGATAAACCCCGTCTTGATCCAACATCGGGAAAACTAACCGATGAGTATGCGAGCGGTATTGAAGAATTTATAACCCTTGCGACAAAGAATAGTGAGAGCTCTGGAAATAGTAAATTCTATTGTCCTTGTCTTACATGTCGCAATAACAGAGTACACTCTGTTAGAGGACTATGGAATCACTTGTATAGGAATGGATTTATGCCAGGATACAAGATTTGGTATATGCACGGAGAAACTGAATCAATGGTAAATTATTATAGCAGTGCTTCTGGTGTGATAGAAGAACCAACTCCAGATGTTGAGATGGTGAATGATGAAAACGTAGGTAGTATTGTTCAGATGGTGAATGACGCATTTCAAGAAAACGTAGCATCGTATATTCAGGATGGTAATAGAACAGAAGAACCTAATTTAGAAGCCCGAAGGTTTTTTGATATGCTAGATGCAGCTAAACAACCTTTATATGGAGGATGTAGAGAGGGCATATCGCCTTTATATTCTGCAAGCAGGTTGATGACTATCAAGACGGATTTTAATCTGGCAGAAGATTGTGTGGATGCAATAGCTGATTTTGTTAAAGATATTTTACCTGAAGATAATATCTCACCGGCTTCATATTAAGAGATTCAGAAACTTGTAAGTGGTCTTGGATTACCGTATGAAATGATAGATGTCTGCATCGACAATTGTATGATATTCTGGAGGAATAACGAGCATCGCTTAAAGTGCAAATTTTGTCATAAACCGCGATATCAGGAAACAAGTAGCAGAGTACCTGTTCCACATAAAAGGATGTGGTATTTGCCAATAAAAGAGAGGCTGAAAAGGTTATATCAATCAGAGCGAACAGCAGCTCCAATGAGATGGCATGCACAACACAACTCAGATGGAGAGATTGCACATCCTTCAGATGCAGAAGCGTGGAAACATTTTCAAGAGCTCTATCCTAGTTTTGCGTCTGAGCCAAGGAATGTCTACCTTGGGTTATCTACGGATGGATTCAACCCTTTTGGCAAGCATGGGCGGCAATATTCTTTATGGCCAGTAATTGTCACACCTTATAATTTGCCACCAAGTTTGTGCATGAAACGAGAGTTTTTGTTCCTTACAATACTCGTTCCTGAACCAGAGCACCCCAAGAGATCTCTTGATATTTTCTTACAGCCATTAATTTATGAGTTGAAGCTGTTATGGAAATATGGCATTGAAGCATATGATGTTTCTCTAAAACAAAATTTTGTAATGCGAGCGGTTTTTATGTGGACGATAAGTGATTTTCCAGCATATGGTATGCTTTCTGGTTGGTCTACTCACGGAAGATTAGCATGTCCGTACTGTCAAGATAACACTGATGCATTCCAATTACGACACGGTCGAAAAACTTCTTGGTTTGATTGCCATCGACGGTTTCTACCCCCTGATCATCCATATCGAAGGAGCACGACACTGTTTAGGAAGAATAAAAAAATTTATGATGCTCCACCTCCAGAGCCTACAGGTTTAGATATAATCCGACAATTAAGAGATTTTGATGCTGAGAAGACGGTTTCATGTGGTGGGAATGGTCATGTTCCTATTCAAGGATGTGGAGAGTACCACAATTGGAACAAGAAGAGTATTTTCTTTGATTTGCCATATTGGAAAGACCATCTACTTCGGCATAATTTAGATGTGATGCACATTGAGAAAAACTTTTTCGACAACATCATGAATACTGTACTTAATGTGCAAGGGAAGACTAAAGATAATCTGAAGGCAAGATTAGACTTACCTGATATTTGTTCACGTAAAGAACTGCATGTTATGGAAAATGGGAAATCATTGCCCCCAGCTTTTCGATTAAATGTGCTTTCAAAAGAAGAATTCTTCGACTGGATTAAGGAAAGTGTTAAATTCCTTGATGGATATGCATCTAACCTGCGTAATTGCGTTGATAGTGGAGAAGGTAAGTTGTGTGGGATGAAAAGTCATGATTGTCATGTTTTTATGCAACGCCTCCTTCCATTTGCCTTTTCTGGTCTTCTACCTAAAAACATTCATGAAGCTATCGCAGGTAAATTTAATAACTAGCTAGTAATTTATCATTTATAACTAATTGATTATATATGTACATATATAATAATTAATATAAGTAATATTCTGTTCATTATGCAGGTATTAGTGCATTCTTCCGAGATCTGTGCACTAGATCACTTACAGTCGATGGTATCCATAATTTAGAGGAAAAGATACCAGTTATCCTATGCAATCTTGAGAAAATATTTCCACCGGCCTTTTTTGATGTTATGGAACATCTTCCGATTCATCTCCCAAGGGAAGCTGCACTTGGAGGACCCGTTCAGTATAGATGGATGTATCCTTTTGAACGGTATATGTTCCATCTAAAGAAGAAAGTGAAAAATCTTGCAAGAGTTGAAGGTTCTATTGTTGCACAATGCATTAATGAAGAGAGGTCAACTTTTGCCGGCAACTACTTTTCATCTTCTGTAAAAACGAAAAGCAGACGGCCTGCACGACATGATGATGGAGGTGTGCCACAAACTTATCCTGTGGAAGTCCCAAACATATTTACACAAATTGGAAGGGTTAGTGGAAAAGGTAGGCCTCGACGACTAACCGAAGAGGAACAAGAACACCTGCATATGTATATTTTATCCAATTGCGATGAAATTTTAGAATATGAGAGGGTATACATGTTGCAAATACGCGAATGGTTTCCAAGTTATACAGAGGACGAGCTTATGAGCCATAAGCAGAAAGACTTTGCAGGATGGTTGCAATGGCATGTAAGTATGACAGAAAAGAGTAATTAACTTTTATTTGTTTCATACCATACATATATATATATAGTACTTACGCTATTCATAATTTTGTACAGGTTACTTCGATAATTAGTAGAGGAGTATCGGTCCCTAATTGGTTAGTTGAGATGGTTTGTGGCCCAATGTTTATTACAACATTGTATCCAATGTATTGCACTCGTTGTTATGCTTTCAAGGCACATAAAGAAGGGAACTCAAGGATAACTTCCAGTTACGGTATATCGTCGACAACCGGAGATTTTGTCTACTATGGTATACTTCGTGAAATACTTGAAGTCCAATACCCTGAAATGGTTGGGTTAAAGTGCATTGTGTTTTATTGCGATTGGTATGATCCTGTAGAAGGTCTACGCACCGATCAATTTGGTGTCACTTCTATTAACTCCCGAAAACGACTTCGAAAATATGATCCATTCATCCTTGGTTCACAAGCGGATCAGGTTTGCTATATAAAATACCCCCGTGTTACGAGCAGACAAGATCCGTGGATGACAGTTACGACGATACACCCACGAGGAAGGGTATATGGAGTTTCTGAACACGAGCCATTACAAGAAAATGTCACCGGCAATTTAGGTGAAATCAAACCGTCACTTGAAGAAGTTGACCTTGTTGTTGACTTTACTGATATGGAAGATGACTATGTTGTTTATGCTGATTCAGAACCAGAAATTGGCGAGTTTGACGAGCATTACGAATCTGGTACTTCTGAATATTCTTCCGATTCAGATTAAATTTGTATTTATATTATTATTCGCGAAAATGTAATTTTCTTATGTTTTTATTTAGGGTTTATGAACACTTATGGATTAAGTATTTCTTCTTTGCTCAATTTTTAGAAGTCCTGTCCGATTTAAATGCTCGGTTTTGAATATTTTTCCAATTCAGAATAAATTTGTATTTATATTATTCAAAAAAGTAATTTTTTCTTTGCTTAAATGTATTTTTTTAAATATTTTATCAAAATAAAAACCATCTCAATTTGTAAAAGTTCTCTAAAAACCGTCGGTAGTTCCGACGGATTTCCGACAGGTAGATATAAATTCGGTCGGGAAACCGTCAGGAACCAGTAAATTTGTTAGATTTAGGGAAATTCTTAGATTTAGAAAATCTAAGAATTATGAGTTCTTTGTTAGATTTAGGGAAATTCTTAGATTTAGAAAATTTGTTAGATTTAAGGAGATTTGTTAGGAGTTGTTAGATTTGATAGGTGTAGATTTGTAGAAAAAATTAGAATTGTTAGATTATAATTTTGGTTTATTTGTTTGTAAAATTTTTAGTTTGGAAAAATTATTAGATTTGTTAGATATGTAAAATTATTTGATTTCTAAAATTATTAGTTTTGGCAAAAAAATAGATTTGTTAATTTTAGAAATTTCCTATATATATAAGCAACTAATTCTAACAAATATATTCACAAGAAATTATTTATAATTTAGAATAGATTTTTTTAATAAAATTATCAATAAAAAAAATTTTAGTTTGGAAAAATTATTAGATTTGTTAGATATGTAAAATTATTTGATTTCTAAAATTATTAGTTTTGGCAAAAAAAATAGATTTGTTATTTTGTATAATTTTCAAAAATGTTTGTTAAAACGTTAAAGTTTTCTTAAAAAAAATTGTTTTTAATATCTTTTTTTTTTACAATTTATAAGTTTTTACTTTAGATAAATTTTTTTAAAGGGATTACGGAGAATACCAAGGTCATATATCTGGTACGTCGTCTCAATCCCGGCGACGACGTACCAATGAAAGCTTTTCGTCGAGGACTCATACGGATACGGAGATCCCGGAGTCTAATGATTATCCGGAGTTTCCGGAGTTGGATGATATCCCAGAGATTTCCGCGGTTCCGGAGAGTTGTTCTCATACTCCTCCGTCGTCTGATGCATTCTACACGAGTATTAACAATTTACTCGGTGAGCCCGGACGAGAGTTATGCACACCGCTTGATCCACTTCGGCGAGGAAATGCGACTTGGTAATAAATTATTTTTTCATCTTTTTATTCTTTTGATAATATGTTTATAAAAATAACAAGATTTTTTTCTTAAAGGTTTGGATATTCGAACAACGGGATTAGCAAGTGCATTTTGAGAATGTTGCATTCACTCCTTAAGAAACCGTACAAGACATTTTCTGTCATCCCTATCGAAGAGAAAAACATATGGTTCAAACAGTTTGCGGTAAGTTTCAAACAATTTATTCAATACTCAAATTTTTTCTTAAATTAGTATTATTTCAGAAATTTATTTTTTTTCAGCAAGAGTTTACATGGCATCCAAACCGCACAAAGACTGTGGAGGGCTTGTTTCTTGCTGAGTGTGCTACGCAATTCTCAAGAAACATGTACAAGTGGAAGCAGAATTGGAGGAAGGGGAAAGGCAAACCGAAAGGGTTGAATGCCACTGTCTGGAAACTCTATATCCCATATTGGGAAAACCCCGAGACGGAGAAGAAATCGAAGACTAATTCCACAAACAAAAGGAGTGACCGAAAAGGCAAAGGGCAATATGTTCACAACTCCGGATCGACGAGCTTTTTGAGTCAAGAAGACCAAATGGTAAAATTTTCTTATTTTTTTGGGATTTTACAATACGTGTTCACTTTTCATTATAACATTTAAGTGTTTTTTTTTTTTTTAAATAGACTAGAGAGGCTGGAGGAGTGCATCCAGATCATCTTCAGTTGATGAAGAAGGTGCACACAAAGAAGGGGAGCAATGTGATTCAAGATCCTCTAATGAATGAAATTTATGAGAAGGTGACGCAGACCATCGAGAGTAGTCAACAGTCACAAGGTGACTCCTCATCTCCCGTCATTTTGTCGCGCGAGGAAATCAACCGTTTGGTTCGCGAAGTAAGTTTTCTTGGTTTGTGTACCTTTAATTTTTTTTTTGTCTACATTTGCTGTTGGTATTAACAACTTATTGTTTTAATTGTGCAGGAGCTTCCGTTGAAGAAAGGACGTCGACGTGGTTTGGGTAATGTTGTCTCAAGTCAAGAATCTTTCGGTTCTTCTTCTTATCCCGAAGATATCGTCGAGCAAAACGAAGAGCTCAAGGCAAAAGCAGCGGATTTGGAGCACAAGTTAGATGCAACACAACAAGAGCTCACTACGACCAAATCGGAGCTTACTACAACCAGATCGGAAGTCACAACCATGGCAAGTTGGATGAAGGCGAGGTTTCCTGACTTCCCGGGATTCGGAAGTTCGGGAACGGAAAATCCAGAAACCTAGATTATTGTTTTTTTTTGTTATTTGAATATTTGAATTTTAAAAATTGTTAAAATATTTTCATTATATTTATAAATTTCAGTTTTATTTATATTTAATTTACAATTTTATTTCTCTGAATTAATGTTTTTAAATTTTTTTTTAAAAAATTTTTCTTTTACCGTCGGAAAATCGTCGGTACTAACAAAAAAAGACCGTCGGAAATCCATCAGGAAACAAAAATCGTCAAGTTCGTCGGGTTTCCGTCGGAAATGAAACTCCGACAAAATCAAAACCATCGGAAACTCCTTGGTTTATAAAACCATCGGGAATCCGTCGGAACAATGCTTCCTCGGGAATCCGTCGGTAAAATTGCGTCGTCCGGAATCCGTCGGAAAAGTTTTGTCCTCGAGAATTCGTCGAGTAATTGAAGTCGTCGGTATTCCGTCGGAAATACCCGATGAATTTCCGACGGATATTTTTTCCCGACGAGATGATCCTGACGACCTGTTTTTGTCGGAATTCCGTCTGGAAAAGCGTTTTCCGACGAATTACCGACGGATATAACCGTCTAAAAGCGGATGTTTTCTTGTAGTGGATTGAGACGCCTTTGGTTCTCTATGGATGACATAGACTCTTCTTCTAAGTGAATTCCTATGAGTGCATAGGGAGGGTGAGATACCCTTTATGTCATCCAGAGAGTAGCCAATGGCTCTCCTATGTTTCCCCAACTCTTCTAACAACTTATGCTATTGGTCCTCTAACAGCATATCATTGATAATGACAGGATAAGACTCATTGAGACCTAAGAAAGCATACCTGAGCCCCTTGGGAAGGGGTTTGAGATCAAGTTGAGGTGCCTTATATTCATCGAAATCCTTGTCAAATGCATCTAGTGAGGCTTGTTGTGGCTTCTCTGCTTGTGCTTCACCTTTAGCCTTGTTGCATTGCTTCTAAACACCCTCATTCACCTCTTGAAATCCTTTTTCCTCCCTGGCCGCCGTTGTAGTATCGACCATGAAGCATGTCGATACTTTGGTCGATATTCTTTCCTCCCTGGCCTCCCCCACAGTATGATCATTGTCCTCAATGATCAGATTGTTGTACTCTACACTTGGCAGTTCTTTGCCACTTCTCAGTGTAATGGCTTTAGCATACTCCTTTGGGTTTGGTTCAGGCTTACCAGGTAGTTGGCCTTGGTTCCTTGAGCTAGAGGCCTGATTTTGCTTCAATTCCTTGATGTCCTGCTGCATAGATGCATACTGACTCGCAAACATTTGTTGACCCTGAAGCAGCTGTTGTAGAATCCCAACCATATCTGACCCCATCTGTGGCTGCTGGTGAACAGGTGCTGACTGAAACTGATGCTGAACCGGCGCCTGCTGCTGGAACTGTGGTGGACCAAACCCTAGTGGTGCCTTTGGTTGCTGCTGTGAACTGAAACCAGAACTCTGAAGTGGTTGCTGATGCTGACTGTAACCCTGATTCTGAACAAACTGATTCTTTGGTTGAAAAGACCCTTTAAAGTTGTTCTTGTGAATAAAATCTGTGGAGCTTGAGAGGTAGGATAGACTTGGTCTTGTGGGTTTGCTATATTGGGATTCCTGTAAGAGAGGTTCTGATTGGCATTGGCATACTGATATCTTTGGAACCTCTGATTCCCAATATAGTTTAGCTCTTCCTGAGTAAGACCCTCTTCACTGATGTTCTCAAAGCATTGAGAAGGTTCCTTATACTCTCCTACAAAGTGCATTGGCTTTTGAGTGGCCAATAACACCTTGTCCAGCTTGCTTTCAAGTGTTTTAAAGTCCTTCTCATACCTTTGATCCCTGCTTGAACTCTCACTCCTATTGGATCTATCAAAGTCTTCTCCATATGTATCACTGCTCATTGCTATGTTCTCAACAAGCTATAAAGCAGCATGAATCTCCTTCCCCAGAAAGTTTCCATTTGATGCAGTATCCAGTTGATTCTTTATCTTGGGAAGAGCCCCCCTATAAAGTGTGGTGAGAAGAGAAACCTCACTAAACCCATGGTGTGGGCATTGGTTAGTGTAGCTCCTGAATCTCTCCCATGCTTCACCAAAACTCTCATTGCTATGTTGAGTGAAGCTGGAGATTTGGTTTCTTAGCTTTGCTGTTCTGGAAGTTGAGAAGAACTTAGACAGAAATCCCTGCTTGCATTGCTCCCAAGTTTGAATGGAGCCTCTTGGAAGATTCTTCTTCCATTTGAGTGCTTTGTCACCAAGACTGAAGGGGAATAATCTGAGCTTGAAGCTGTCCTCAGATACTCCATTTATCTTTGTCAAGTCACAAACTTTATCAAATTGGTCCAAGTGTTCCAAAGGATCTTCCATTGGCAATCCATGGAACTTGGAGTTTTGGACCATATTCAGCAAAGATGCCTTGACTTCAAAATTGTTGTTTTGCACAGGTGGTGCTTGAATGTCTGCTCCATACTGATGAGCATTAGCCCTATCATTCTCTCCAACATAGACCTGTGGCTACTCATATCTCCTTGGTTGGTTTTGGAAGGGCTGTTGGTGGTGAGCCTGTTGTCTCTGCTGTACATTGGCATGGTGCCTTTGCTGATGAGCTGGAGCTTGTCCTTGGTGGACATAAGCTTGCTGTTGATGCACCTGCTCCTGCTGAGCATTACCCTGATGGAACCCTTGACGAGCTCCATTTCCAGCTGCGTTACCCTGCTGCACCTGAGCCTGTTGCCCCTCTTGAACCTGCGGCTCAATGTCAACCACATGCTGTCTTTGATCTTCCATATCAGCCTGATCAGTCTGTCTTCCACGCCTATCCCTTCTCCTTCTTGGAACCAAAAGATTGATGTTGTCGTTTAGAGGGAAAGATGGACCACAACTTCTTGACCTGGACCTTGTGTCCATACACCTGAAATCAGAAACAAAACTTGAAAGTAATCAGTAAAAACAAAAAATAAGTACTTGATCTCAAGAACAGATCAGAGCCTAATGCTAAACAAACCACTCCCCGGCAACGGTGCCAATTGATAGACAAGACTTTTTGGGTCTTAGGGCTATCAATCCCCTTGTCAAAGTAGCACAAAAGAGGTTGTCAATCCAAGAATGTGGTGATAGGCACTAAGCTATGTGATCAGTTTCTCAATTCAAGTAAACAGATGAGGTTTTGATTGACTAATGAAAACTAAGAACTTAAAACAAGATTAAAGACTAAACAAGTGATCAAACAATAACTAAGCAAATGACAAGTGATGTGAATATGAGATGATGGAAGCATGAGATTCTAGACATGATAGTTGGCTAGGGTGCTTTGGTGCTAAATCAGAAATGCTAATGACAATGATGAAACATGATTCAAGTGATTTAGGACTCTAATCTAGATTAATCCTCTCATGAAGGCATTAACCTCTACACTAATCCATTTTCAAACCAAATCATCATTTGTGAAATATGAATCAATGAGCATAAAGAAACAGTTCTAAAAGATCATTCAAGCAAATAACAAGACATCATCATGCAGCAAATGCTTAAACCTCTAATACATCTCTTTCAAGAATTTCATCAAACACTTGTGGTGCATGAAATTCCCAGATTCTATGTCACAAGTGGTGTGCAAGGATCTAGCCTAGAGAACAGCTGTTTAGAGAAATGAATCAATGAATCTAGCCCTAAGCACTCCTAATCTGACACTTTAGCACCCTAACCTACACATCTACAACCTCATTAAGCTTTCTTCTTGGAACCAGAAGCAACCACCAAAGCTTTCTCTTCATGCCTTGTCCTTTTCGGCGTTTGATCACATTTTTCTTGCTTTGTGATTTTCTTTGCTCCTTGACCTTTTTCTCTTGGCTGTGAAGACCCTGAGACCAAACCATTGTTCTTGGATGCAGTGCCCTTCTTCTTGGCTAGAGAGTTGGTTCTTTCAGTCATCTGCCAAGAAATTTCTCAAAAACAAGATTAGCACAAGATCAAGTTTCACAAAATTTTCCAAAATTTTGAAAACATTTGTTGCAAGAATCGATTTCAAAAGCACATGAACGAGTTTCTCAAGGCAAGCATCAATCCAATAAGTTCATAGCAATGCAAAAACAAGAGTGCAAAGCAAGGACTCAGCAAGAAACAAGTTCATTTCTTTTCCAAGAAAAAAAAATCGATTTTTCATGAATTAACTTGCAACAATTTTCAAAACTCAAGAACAATGAATCACCAGCAAAGTGCTCTGTTTTCCATGACTATCTAGCACCCTAGCATTTATAAAAATAATCCCAAGGTTTAAAACAACCTATCAAAATCGATTCCGCACTTTGAAGTTCAAAAATCACCATTGAAGAACATGGAAAGAGATGACTTTTAACAGAGTGAATACCTTGGGACTATGATGTAAACGAGTTCGAAATGCAATCAAGATGATGTTAACAACTCAAAAACGAGCTCAGAGCACTTTGAATCAACGAATTTGGTGGAGAAATGAGAGAGTTATGATGAAAACAATGGAGAGAAATGAGAGAAAAGGGGCAAACTCGTGGTTTTGGTGAGGAAGAGAGAGTGTGGGACAAGGTCAAGCCTTTGGACTGGTGGTCAATAGATCTACTTTGACCAGTCAAGGCTTTAACCTCTCCTTTTCTCGTTGACCGGCCTCCTTGCTCTCTTTATGCGACTTGGAACCGCCGTGACCGAGCCACACGACCATCTCGGTGTAGAACATGCATTGTTTTTGTGCGACTTGGTCTTTCCTCTTTCTGTCCGGCATGCCCAAGCTGCAGTAAAACTTCTTCTGCACAGTGTAGTCCTTTCTCCATGCTGCTACCTCGTGCTACGTCCCGAGGACTCGCATGACCAGGTAGGTGCGATTTGCGATCGTTGGTGCGACTTGGTCTTTTGTGTGTCCAGGTCGCATGACCAGGTCGCACGATTTGGCACTTAGACATATCCATGGTTCTTCTCATTGTGCGGCCTGCTCCTCTTCTGAACCCACTTGCACGCCCAGGTCGGTGCATTTTGCGAACCTTCCTGCGACCTGGGCTTTCCTGATTCAAACCGCATGACCGTGTCGCAGGATTTTTCACTTAGACGCCTCTGGTTCCTTCTTTTTTTTTTTTTATGCGGCCTGGGCTCTTGGACACTAGCTAGCACGACCAAGCCGTTGTGAATTGCTGGTGTCAGTGCGGCTTGGTCTCCTCTTGTTCTAGGCCGCACAACTACCTTGCTTGGGACTTAGGCACTTCGGGTTCCTTCTCCTGGTGTGCGCCTTGATCCTTCATGGTTCTTCTCGCACGCCCAGGCCGGTGTGAATTGCGAGTCTTCATGCGGCCTGGGCTCTCCTTGATCTAGGCCTCACACCCAAGTCGCAGGATTCTGTCCTTAGGCATCGCGGTCTCCTCTCCTCCTGTGCGACTTGGTCTCTTCGTGAGTCAGGCCGCATGACCAAGTAGGTGTAATTTACGAACCTTCCTGCGGCCTGGTCCTCTCTTTTTCTGAGCCACATGACCATGTAGCACACCGGCCTTCACCTGTTTCCCAGCCTTAGACCTTCTCCTCAGCTTTCTCACATGTTCCATTTCATTTGTCCCTGAGCCATGGCCTCCAAAAATCACCTAGAACCTGGGACCAACTCACAAAACCCATCAAAAAGTTCTAGAACATAAAAGAAAGAAAAGAAATCAAAAGAACTATGTACAAGGATAAGCTTGGGGTGTCTCCCAAGAGCACTTTGTTTAAAGTCTCTAAGTTTGACTTTGGAAACCTGTTTAACAGGCTGGTGGTGGATCAAGAAGGGGAACTGATGTAGCTTCCTCCTTCCTTTGTGAGACCAGGTAGTCCTTGATTCTTTGGCCATTTACCACAAACTCTTGACCATTCTTGCCTTCTAACACTGCAGCTCCATATGGCCTAACCTCAAGAACTTTAAATGGACCAGACCATCTAGACTTAAGTTTTCCAGGAAACAACTTAAGCCTAGAGTTGAACAGCAACACCAGATCACCTTCCTTGAACTCCCTTTTCAGAATCTTTTGGTCATGCAGAGCCTTGATCTTTTCTTTATAAATCTTGGAGCTCTCAAAAGCCCCAAGCCTGATCTCTTCAAGTTCATGGAGTTGAATGACCCTTATCTCTTGAGCTGTCTTGATATCAAAGTTCAGCAACTTCACAGCCCACAAAGCCTTGTACTCCAGCTCAACAGGAAGGTGGCACCTTTTCCCATATAGCAGATGGAAAGGTGATGTCCCAATTGGAGTTTTAAAGGCAGTTCTATAAGCCCACAATGCATCATCCAGCCTTTTGCTCCAATTCTTTCTGCTTGAGCTAACAGTCCTCTCAAGAATGGCCATGATCTGTCTATTAGACACTTCAACCTGGCCACTAGTTTGAGGATGATAAGGAGTAGCTACCTTGTGTTTCACTCCATGCTTTCTCAGCAATCCTTCCAAAGTCTTGTTCACAAAATGAGATCCTCCATCAGAAATAACAACCCTGGGTACTCCAAATCTTGGGAAGATAATGTTCTTGAACAACTTCACTACTACCTTGGAATCATTGGTAGGGGAAGCAATGGCCTCAACCCACTTGGACACATAGTCCACAGCAACTAGTATGTACTGATTCCCATAAGATGAAATGAAAGGCCCCATAAAGTCAACTCCCCAGCAATCAAAGATCTCAACTTCCAGTATTGGGTTTTGAGGCATATCACTCCTCTTTGAAATGTTCCCATGCCTCTGACAGGCATCACATGATGAAACAACTAGCTGAGCATCTTTGAACATTGTGGGCCACCAAAACCCACTCTGAAGAACCTTGGCCACAGTCTTGCATGCTCCCATGTGACCCCCAAAAGCTGAACCATGACATTCTTGCAACACAGGTTGCATCTCCTCCTCAGCAAGACACCTTCTATACAGTTGATCTTTGTTGAGGACATACAGGTAGGGTGATATGTTCATAATTTGCATCATTTAGGTTGCATATTTCATTCCAAATCATGTCTTATTTCATGCATTTTAGGTCCTTAGGGTTTTTTTTAGGACTTAGAAGTTGCATTAGGTCCCAATGAGTCTTTGCATGTTTTGAGTGTTTATCAGGTGCACTTGGAGCTATTTGGAGTTGAGGAGATGGATCCAGGAAGAGAAATGGTGATCAAGGTTTGAAAAATGGCAAAAATGGGTTTTTGGAGGTTCTCGGCCATTCTCGCGCACCAGGAAGGTTTTTCTCGGCCATTCTCACGTACCGTGGGTGGATTTTATCGGCCAAAATGCGTACCGGCTAATGATTCCTCGGCCAAAATCTCCGGGTGCAGACACGTTTCCAAAATCGCCTGTCCGGGGAACCTTCTGGTCCGATTCAGCTGTTAAGTGTTTCATCAAAGTTAGAGAAAATTGGCTCACGGTTCCAGAGCAAGTGGAATCATGGAATTCGGACGCGTGAGCAGAAAGTTAAGATCGTCGGAAGAAACTCCTGTCTCGCTGCCGTTTTGGACCAAGCCGATGAGCTCAAAAGAATGCGAAGGGAGGTGCACTTCCAGACCGATTCAGCTTACGGGGCCTTCATGAGAATCATAGATATTCGAGTCTTCTGTCCAGAACATCCAAGATCATTCAATTCGGAGCTATGCGCAAGACGATACGGTCTCCGGAATGGACACATGTCTAGACGCCTTTCCCTGATCGTGTAAATGCACTGCGAAGATGAGCCCTCTAGGAAACCTTCCACTTCCCAAGCACCAAAGCTTCCTTGACCAAAGTTGAAGATATATGAGTCTTCTGTCCTCTTCAACCGGAATCACACAATTCGGACCAATATCCTGAAAGTTAAGCCTCCCGGAATGCGAAGTGGTCCAAGCAGCCCTTAACGATGCGAGCTAAGGGAAAGATGCCACGATGGAACACCACGGTCCACACCTGACCGTGGCACTTAATTGCAGTCCTTCGGCACTTGACACGATCTTCATGCCACGGTCTACACTTGACCGTGGCAAAGTAGCATTTGGCCGGGAAGGACTTTACTCATCTTCGGCGATTGGCACGACCTCAATGCCACGGTCTAGGACTTGACCGTGGCAACTTTGTACACTTTCTCGGCGTTTGACACGGTCTCAATGTCACGGCCTAGGAATTGGCCGTGGCAACCTTGCGCATACTCTTGGCGTTTGACACGGCCGTGCATCACGGTTTCACATCTGACCGTGGCAACCTTTTACATACATTCGGCGTTTGATACGACCACTTGCCACGGGTATTGACTCAGACTTGCTAGACCGTGACACTATGATTCATCCAAGAACACGCGATACAATACTTGACACGGTCACTTGCCACGGGCTGACCAGAACCTACTAGACCGTGGCAAACTCATCCTTTACCCACCAAGGCCGGGTCAGTACCCGGTTTGTTTCGGGCTGACCCGGTTCGTCCAAGGCTTCTATAAATAGTTTTTAGACCTAATTTGGAGAGACTTTGATCCCATTTTTAGTCTCTTTTCCTTTTTGGTGAAAAACCACTAGTTATACCTTGCTTTTGAGTTTAATATCGATTTGAAGAGTGTTTTTCCCCTTAATCTATCATCTCCATCTCTATTTATCATCATAAATCATGCCAATCTTCTCAACATGCAAAGGTTTAAGAGAGATTAGTATGATTAGTGAGTAATCACCTTAATGAGGTTCTAGATGTGTAGGTTAGGGTGCTAAAGTGTTGGATTAGGAGTGCTTAGGGCTAGATTCATTAATTTATGATGCGTGACTCATGTCAACTACGTGAGGGAACAAGTTTTACCCTTAACAAAACAAATGAAAGCTGCAAGTGCACAGCTAATCAGTTGTAGTATTTAGGGATCGAATCCACAAAGATTTGTGTGCCTGGTATTCTTCTACGGTTTTTTAACTTTATGTCTAGACTAAATTGGTTTTAAAGGTTGGTTGTTTTTCTTGCGAATTAAACAAAAACAAAAGAAAGCAAATAAATCTATCCTAAAAAGCAAGTAAAGAAAATCGAATGAAATGCAAATGGAATAAGTAAAATATCGAACTAAACGAAAATAAGGTAAGTAAAATATCGCATGAAAGGTAAATAAAGCAAGTAAAATAACGAACTAAGGAAATTGAAATGCAGGTCTAAGAAAGCAAGTAAAAATCGATGGAATTGTAAACTATGGCTAAAAACGCTGAGCTTTTGGGAACTCTAAGGGATCATAATCGGTTTTAACACTAAGGTAGCTAGATTGGGATTGACGGATAAAAATATATGGGTTCTAGAGCTAGAGTACGGCGGTATGACTACGTCACTGTCGTGATCATAACCAACTGTTTCTCGCAACCCTGACCAGTAGGTTTCCACTCTGGCTCTGGAAGGGAGAGAACGCAAGAGCTGCACAAGACTCGTCAATACTCACGATCTCGCCGCAGGTAGGTTTCCACTCCTACGGAAAAATCGCCTGTTTCATTCTAGGACTGATACTTAATGAAAACTTTCGCAACACTAACTATCTAGATCAGATACTAGGTGATCAATCAAGCATACATGCAATAAGAACAAGAATAAACAGAGAACAGGTTGAAATCCCAGATCTATAAACCTAGATGTCTTAATCGATTATGAGAGCCTCTTTCGGGAACCCTAAGCCCAACTCGGGATCTACTCAGACATGGCTGAGTTCGACATCATCATTGGTTTTAATAAAAGTAATGAAAAACAGTAAAGAAAAGAGATAAAGAAAGCTTCTCTATTGAAGAACTCGGACTTGAACAATCTTCTTCAAAAATCTCATAAAAACGGCTAAAGGAAAAGGGTTTCTGTAAAGTATGAAAAGCTCTCCTAAAAACGACCTAAATGACATGTATTTATAGTCTCCAATACTCCAAGGTCTCGAGGGTTCCGGAATTGAGGCTGGGAATGACTTTGGGCTTTAGATAAGTGGGCTTTAAGTCGGAGCTTGAATGCCGCGGTCGGGAGTGTTGTGACCGCGGCAATTGTCTTGTTGGCCGCGGTCGGGAAGCTTCTGACCGCGGCAAATAGCTTGTTGGCCGCGGTCGCGTGAGCTGCTGGCCGACTTCGAGTGGCTCCGGGGCTAATGAAATATCTTGATATCCAACCGTTGGAATGTCTCCAAACCAAGTGCAATTGAAAGCTGGTTGATTCTTCTATAAGTTGTCCAATTTTGAGGGTGATCAGACGGTGAGAAAGTCTTCGTCTCTCCATGAGAGTTCTGACGGTCTGCATTTATCCAAAAGAGTCTTTTTGTTCCATTTTGTGCCTCTTTATCCCAAATTACCTGAAAAGTCTTTTAAAATCCGGAAACATAGAAATCCTTTGAAAACCTTTGAAAATAGAGTAAAAACACCTGTAAAAGATATTAAAATGATCCATAAAAATGGTCAAAATCCGGTGTTATCAACTCCCCCAGACTTAGTCTTTTGTTTGTCCTCAAACAAAACAAGGTTAAATCTCGGCGAGAGGTTTGAAAACGCAGGAACTAAACAAAATCTCAGAGACCAAACTTCTAGACCAATATCAATCAGTATGCATCAATCGGGAATAGCCTAGAAAATTCTCACTAGCAATACAGGCATAACTAGTCCGTTAATCCGTCATGCAGAAATCTATGCACTAAGATCTAACTTCCAGTCAACTAGCTCTTAACATTCATTAAAAATCTCGGTGGTTCTCATCAAAGAAAATCTAGGCAAGGCAATCTAGACTAGGTGTAAAGAAGGATTATTTTGGGAGTATGGCTTAAAGTGTTTAATGGTTACCTGAAGATCTGGAGGATGCAGGACATTATGCAAAACCGCAAGAGAGAGTGAAGCTGTTGGTATCCACAGTTTTCAGTCACTTTTTTCTTGACATAGATTCATGGTCTTCTTCCTCAAGTTCTCTCCAAACTCCCCCAGACTTAGATTTTTGTAAATCTTTCAAAACAATAGCTCCTCAAACGAATAGTGGTTGGTCATTGCTCCACAAATTTCGACAATCTAAGACTCATTAGGCTTTTTGTTTCTATTTCTCTTTTTTTTTTTTTTTTTTTAGTAAAAGATAGGGAACACCTTTAGATATAGAGTCTTAGAGAGCACGAATTTACCAGTTAATATCTGTCTTGTAAAGCTTTATTATGTTTCTGATACTTTTCCTTCCCAATTCCATTCAGTCTCTTTTGCGAGTGACTGAAAACTGAGTCGCTCCTCTTCTCTCCGACGTTATTGCACATATCTGCTGATATAAACTAAAGAGAGAATGCATGAGGATTGAAAACAAAGGTTTTGGGTTTAGGGTATGGTACCAGATAAAGATAAATTGGTCATCTAGGACGACAAAGAGTGGTAAAAGTGATGGTAAAAGACGTCCTAGATGTGTATGTCGATGCCTGCCTAAAATCAGTGATGAGAAAATTAGATATCAATATTAAGTCCAAATAAAATGAGCTAGTATATCCTGTCAGAAAAAATCTCCATGAATAGAAGTCCTCTGGTGGGAGTTCGTAGTGCAAGTACTCTAGCTACCGCCTAGTCTAGTGCTAACCACAAATGAGCTATTATGCATAGTGTAGAAGCGTGCAGGTCTAAATCATCATAGTTTTGCGTCAAACATTCCTGAAAATACTTAATGTCGAATAGGTTACATATTAAAATATAAAAAGTACTTGAAATTAAAAAGCAAAAGCAGGAAAATAGTTAGTACGGATAGACATCCTCCCCCAGACTTAAATCACACTGTCCCTAGTGTGAAAAAGTTGGTGAGAAGATGGTGAATAAAAGCGTAATAAAATAAGATAAAAGAAAAGAAAATGATGATAGAACCGTGATGGTAGTGAAGTGCTGATCAATCACTCATCCTCCGAAGTGTCGTCTGCGAACTGGTGCTGCTCATGGAAGAAGGTGACAACGCGCTCAAAGCGTCGTCCCTGTCTCTCAACTCTGCGCTCCAGATCGGAATGAGTGTGTGATGATGTAGATGATGAGGTGTGGCCGGTCGGAATAGATGGCTGAAAATGAGCACGGGCCGCAGCTGCATCACGCTTCGCCTTGGCCACTATGTACTGGCCAATGGTGAATGGTAGACGAGGTACGGATGGCAGAAAATCATCGGATTCCGGAGTCCATCGAGGGCGTCCTCCGTTGCTCAATCTCGGGATAGATGCTGAAGGTAAGCGGACTCGGTGCTCCTCAGTGCCAGTGCAATACTTGTAACCAAACCTGTCTGGATCGAAAGCGGCACGAGAGATAGTGTGATCGCGAGAGAGATAAAGTAGATCATACCAGACATCGGGAAGTGGATCATCAGATGAGAAATCGAATCCTACAGCCTGTAGTATCGCTGTAATAGCACTCCCGAAAGCTGGAGTAGCGTCATCGCAACCATGTAAATCATGCTTCACCTTTACCATATTCTGCGATATGATCCAGGCAAAGCAGGCAAGTTGTGGGTCGTCCATAAATGGGATCTGAAGTGTAATGAGCTCAGTCTTCAAAACACCTCCCATGTTGGCTCTAGAGAAGATCGTGTGTGCTAAGAGTTTGTGCACAACTCTCACTGCTGGGTGGCTAAGAAGGGCTGACTTATATCTCCCACTATCATAGGCTCCATGACCCATCTCTCTTCACAGGTTAAGATCAGGTTCATCTTCAAGGTAAATGCCATCAGTGTATGGAAGCTTAAGAGCTTCACAAACCTCGGAAATGGTGAGAGAATAAGGCTGTCCGCGGATAGAGAATGACAAGATGCCATCTGATGCTCTGGGGTTCCTCCTCTTCGTGTGGTGGAGTGTAACGGTCGCTAAAAGCTCACGGACTAGCTCAGGATAAATCGGAAGGTTCAGCTCCAAGTAGGGTCTCAGCTTAAGTGCATCGATGTACCAGATCACATCCTCTCTGATTCCAAGCATCTCGAGTGTATGATAATCAATGCAAGGCGTGGGTTTGATGTTCAGCTTCTTGAAACGCCTTGCATAGTCCACTCTCGGGTTTGTCTCCCTCCCAATGTATCGAATCTGTGGTGGCTCGGGAGGTGCTCGTGTTTCTCTTGAGTGCTGGAGCAATCTCATCACATAGCTTCTTCATCTCGGTCTGGCTTGGTTCAGCATGTACTCTCCTAGAGTAGCATCGTCGGGAATGTCATCGGAGCTGCCACCAGTTCGACGGCTCCTTCGGGATCTGGTTTCATCCATTTTCGGCCAAATGAAATGATTCTTGGAAAAAGAGTGAATTTGGGTGCTAATTTTAACACATTAAGATCTGTTATACTAATACTAGTATAAAGAGATTAATTAAAATTTATTTGCAAACAAAATTGATATTAAATTAGAGAAATCAAATAGTTCATGACTAAATTCGGATTTTTGATGTTCTCAACATAGAAATCTTCTAAAAATCGGTTTTTATGAGCAATTTCCATGTGAATTCTAAAGATTACCCAATACTAATCACTAATCACACAAGACTAAATCAAATTCATCAATTTTACTGTTCCAAATTCGATTTTTTTATCAAGCATGTAGAATCCAAATTTCAAAAATCTCAATTTCTCTTAATCTAGGAGCTAAAACCGATTTTTAGATAATCTAAATGGATAATCTATCATTCTTAAGCTATTTCCACCATCAATAGATCAAGATTTTGGGTTTTTAAAGAAAACCCTAAGTTCAAAATCGAGTAAGAATGGCGAGTTTGAGGTTCATACCTTGCTGGAAAGAGAGAATTGATGGCAGAATTGAAATCAGCTTTGAAAAAGAGTGAGGTTTGAGCCAAAAATCTCTTAAAAAGCTTAAGAATTGAAAAATGTGTTCTTTCTCCTAAATCTCTAAGTTTTTTGGAAGAGAAGAGAAGAAAGAGCTTTGATCCAAAAAGTTTGTTTCTTTTCTTTAAAAAGCGTTTTTTGAAGCAAAAACGGAAAATTTCTGGAAATTTTTAAGTTTACGGGAACTTACCTTTTCTTGTTTTCACATTAGGAAAGTTTAAAACTTACGGAGGATCTTTTCGGGTTTTACCGGGAACATTTCAGGAAATACCGGGAATCACCAGGCAAAACCGGGAATCACCAGGCAAACACCAGGCAACACCGGGAAATCACCAGGCAACATCGGGAATCACCAGGCAACATCGGGAATCACCAGGCAAACACCAGGCAACACCGGGAAACGGCAGAAATCCGCGGAATCCTCTCAACGACCAACCGCCACGGTGAGGAGACGTGCGACCGCGGTGGTCGAGTGCTCGGCCGCGGTCACATTCACGGTGCCGCGGTCGATGCACCTTTGGCCGCGGTTCCGTCAGTTGCGACCGCGGGTCTTCCTCCTGCGGCCTATTGTCCAATCTTCTCGTCTTTGCAGGGCCGAGCAGCTAAAGACCTACCTTTTTCTCCTTGGTTTTTCTAATTTTCTGATTTTTTTGTGTTTTTGTTTTATAAAATACCTAATACTTAAAAAGAAAAAGAAATCATAAACTCTAAAAAGGAAAAGAAAATTAAAAGAAAGAGTACCTAAATGGGTTGCCTCCCATTAAGCGCTTTTGTTTTAAGTCGTTTAGCTCGACGTAAGCATGAGGAATCAGACTGATTTGAATGGCACCCCACTTGATGTGCCTTTATCACTTCCGGTTGGTGGAGGTTTTACTTCTTCTCCTTGAAGAGAAGTCTTCTTACCTTTAATCTTCTTTCAGACTTTAATGTTGTTCAGAACCCTTTTTGTGTTTTCGATCAGCTCCTGTATTTGGTCCTCAGTAGTTTCTGTTGCATCCGGCGGAATGATGATCTTGATCTTTGCAAAAGGTTTTGGCTTCTCCTTTTCTTTCTCTTTTGGCCTGTTTCCTTTACTTGGAAATTCATCTAGGATAGTAGGATAGTTCCTTTTTCTGTCCACATTGAGGAAAACAGCATGCCGGTTTGCGTGATCGATTATTGCTCCTACTGTAGCTAGGAATGGTCTCCCGAAAATAAGTGGCCTCTCCTTGTCTTTATCCATCTCCAAGACTTGGAAATCTGCTGGAACAATCTTATCTCCCACTAGAACTTGTAGATCATGAATCGCCCCTTCAGTATCTTTTTGAGATGAATCTCCAAAGATAACCTTAACCGTCGATGTCTTTAAGGTTTTAATGCCCAATTTTTTGGCAAACGTCTTAGACATGATGTTGACATTGGCTCCGGAATCGCACAAGCAGTCTGTAAACTTGATTCCTGAAATGAAACATTGGAAAACAAAACTAATGGATCATCGGCTTTGGTAAGCCTTTGAAACGGTGATCGTTCAGGTACCTTAAACGGTGGCTGCTTGGGATCGATATCCTTGTACAGTGGTACAAAGATTGGGGTTTCTTCTTTCTTTACATCGGTTCCGGACTCTTCTTCGGGCAATGTTGTTATGGCGTTGCAAAACTTCTTAGGGTTATCTTCAACTCTTCCTGGAAGAACTCCACTTTGCCTCTTCATAGAGTCGGCTGTTTGGGTTACTTGCACATCTAACTTTTTCACGTGCGAAGATAAAGATTCAAACTTACCATTCAGATCATTGTACATGCAGTCCACTTTCACGTTCACGTCTTTAGATGCTTTTTCGTTCGTCATAACGAGCTGTTGGATTGACTGTTCCAGTCTACCGATTTGTGAAGCTAGCTGGTTCGTCGTGACTCCCTGCTGTTGTACAAATTGATTGTTAAAACCCGTACCTTGGTAGTTATATGGCTGTCGCGGTTGATATGGTACTATTCCCCCAAAGTTTCCACCTTGAAACTTGTTTTAGAAGGATTTTTGCTGAGGTGGGTAGTACTGATCTTGAGGATTCTCCACATTTGGATTGCGGTAAAAGAAATTGTTGTAATTTGCATTCCGGAAGTTGTTGTTGAAGTTGTTATTGGAGCGATTTTGGTATGGCACCAGTGCTCCTACGTAGTTCACATCTTCTTCTTGAAATGCTTGATTAATGTGATCGATATCACTAGGTCCTTCCTCTTCTGCGCCATTGTTGGTTTCACAAGCATGGATCGGGCAATTGTTGCTCTTCAGAAGCTGGCTCACCATGTTCTTCAACTCGGTTATCTCCTTGTTGTCTGTTCCGGCTTGCTTCATCGATCGATCGTATTCAGGAAAGTCATTGCTATTGGCTTGAGCCAAATTTTTGATGAGGGCTCTTCCTTGGGTTATCCTCTTTTGCCCAAAATCTCCATTGCTAGCTGTATCAAGTGAAAGTTTGTATTTTGGTTGCAAACCTCGGTAAAATGTGCTCAGCAGGCTTGATCTATGAAATCCATGATGAGGGCAATCACGTTCATACTCCTTAAAACGTTCCCAAGCTTCATAGAAAGATTCAGTTGGCCCTTGTTGAAAGGTTGAGATCTTCGTTCTCAAATTGTTCGACCTTGACTTAGTGTAGAAGTGGTTCAGGAAAGCAGTTCTACATTCTTCCCAATTAGTAATCGATCCTGCAGGAAAAGACTTCAATTAACGGTGAGCTTTATCTGCTAATGAAAAAGGGAATAACTTACACTTTAAATAGTCAGGTGGAACTTGGTTTGCTCTCATCATGCTGCAAATTTCTTCAAAAAGCTCGATATGGTCCATTGGGTGCTCAGAAGGAACTCCATGGAACTGGTTTTGCTTCACCAATGAGATGATTTGAGGCTTGACTTCAAACTCATTCCGGTTTGGAAATGGTACTTGAATCGCAGATCGATTCTGAAAATTTCAAGTAGGTGCATCAAAGTCAGCTATGCGATGGTTCCTGGCTTGTCTTCGGTGTTGATTTGCTGGCGGAATGGGGCGGTGAACGCGTCCATTCGGCTGCATTACTGGGTGGTCACCATCGGCTACATTGATGGGTGGATCAAGGTCTTCACGTCCTTCTCTCTCTCGGTTCTGGTGGTTTCTTGGAAGAACCTCATCCTCCTCTCCATCTTGTCGAGCATGATCACCTTCTATGTGACCATTCTCTTCGGACCCTTCTTGGTCAATATTTAAATTTCGATTAATAGGATCTCCAGGCTGGTCGTCGTTGGCCATTCCTTGCGTTCGTCTAAGTCTTCGAAGTTATCTTTTGTGTCTGTCTATCTCGTCTAGAATTGGAATGTCTCCTGCAGGTCTACGCCTGGTATTCATGCAATTCAGAGAAAGACAAAAGAGGGGAAAGATAGTTCAGAAAAACTTTAAGAAAGAACTAGAGATCAGGTGTCTAGAACATAAGTTAAAACAAGAAAAATAGCAAAAGGCAGCGAAACAAATCCCCGGCAACGGCGCCAAAAACTTGATGCGTGACTCGTGTCAACTACGTGAGGGAACAAGTTTTACCCTTAACAAAACAAATGAAAGCTGCAAGTGCACAGCTAATCAGTTGTAGTATTTAGGGATCGAATCCACAGAGTTTTGTGTGCCTGGTATTCTTCTACAGTTTTTTAACTTTATGTCTAGACTAAATTGGTTTTAAAGGTTGGTTGTTTTTCTTGCGAATTAAACTAAAACAAAAGAAAGCAAATAAATCTATCCTAAAAAGCAAGTAAAGACAATCGAATGAAATGCAAATGGAATAAGTAAAATATCGAACTAAACGAAAATAAGGTAAGTAAAATATCGCATGAAAGGTAAATAAAGCAAGTAAAATAAAGAACTAAGGAAAATGAAATGCAGGTCTAAGAAAACAAGTAAAAATCGATGGAACTGTAAATTATGGCTAAAAACTCTGAGCTTTTGGGAACTCTAAGGGATCATAATCGGTTTTAACACTAAGGTAGATAGATTGGGATAGACGGATAACAATATATGGGTTCTAGAGCTAAAGTATGGCGGTATGACTACGTCACTGTCGTGATCATAACCAACTGTTTCTCGCAACCCTGACCAGTAGGTTTCCACTCTGGCCCTGGAAGGGAGAGAACGCAAGAGCTGCACAAGACTCATCAATACTCACGATCTCGCCGCAGGTAGGTTTCCACTCCTACGGAAAAATCGCCTGTTTCATTCTAGGGCTGATACTTAATGAAAACTTTCGCAACAGTAACTATCTAGATCAGATACTAGGTGATCAATCAAGCATACATGCAATAAGAACAAGAATAAACAGAGAACAGGTCGAAATCCCAGATCTATAAACCTAGATGTCTTAATCGATTATGAGAGCCCCTTTCGGGAACCCTAAGCCCAACTCGGGATCTACTCAGACATGGCTGAGTTCGACATCATCATTGGTTTTAATAAAAGTAATGAAAAATAGTAAAGAAAAGAGATAAAGAAAGCTTCTCTATTGAAGAACTCGGACTTGAACAATCTTCTACAAAAATCTCATAAAAACGGCTAAAGGAAAAGGGTTTCTGTAAAGTATGAAAAGCTCTCCTAAAAACGACCTAAATGACATGTATTTATAGTCTCCAATACTCCATGGTCTCTAGGGTTCCGGAATTGAGGCTGGGAATGACTTTGGGCTTCAGATAAGTGGGCTTTAAGTCGGAGCTTGAATGCCGCGGTCAGGAGTGTTGTGACCGCGGCAATTGGCTTGTTGGCCGCGGTCGGGAAGCTTCTGACCGCGGCAAATAGCTTGTTGGCCACGGTCGCGTGAGCTGGTGGACGACTTCGAGTGGCTCCGGGGCTAATGAAATATCTTGAGATCCAACCGTTGGAATGTCTCCAAACCAAGTGCAATTGAAAGCTGGTTGACTCTTATATAAGTTGTCCAATTTTGAGGGTGATCAGACGGTGAGAAGGTCTTCGTCTCTCCATGAGAATTATGACGGTCTGCATTTATCCAAAAGAGTCTTTTTGTTCCATTTTGTGCCTCTTTATCCCAAATTACCTGAAAAGTCTTTTAAAATCCGGAAACATAGAAATCCTTTGAAAACCTTTGAAAATGGAGTAAAAACAACTTTAAAAGATATTAAAATGATCCATAAAAATTGTCAAAATCCGGTGTTATCAATTCATCTCTCTAAACAGCTGTTCTCTATGCTAGATCCTTGCATATCACTTGAGATCTAGATTCTAGGAATTTCATGCACCAAAAATGTTTGATGAAATTCCTGAAAGAGCTGTATTAGAGGTTTAAGCATTTGCTGCATGATGATGTATTGTTATTTGCTTGAATGATCATTAGAACTGTTTATTAATGCATATTGATTCATATTTCACAAATGATGATTTGGTTTGAAAATGAATTAGTATAGGGGTTAATACCTTCATGAGAAGATTAACATAGATTAAAGTTCTTAATCATTTGAATCATGTCTCATCATTGTCATTAGCATTTCTAGTTTAGCACCAAAGCACCCTAACCAACTATCATGTCTAGAATCTCATGCCTCCATCATATCATAATCATATCACTTGTCATTGTTTAGTTCTTCTTTAGTCTTTAATCCCGTTTATAAGTTTGTAGTTGTCATTAGTTAATCAAAACCACTCTTGTTTGCTTGAATTAAGAATCTGATTACATAGTTTAGTGTCTAACACCACATATGGATTGATAAACCCCTTGTACTACAAGACAGGGGATTGATAACCTCTACAAAGAGCCTTGAAAACTCTTAGTTATCAATTGGCGCTGTTGCCAAATTGTGGATTGTTTAGCATTAAGCTCTGATATGTTCTTGAGATCAAGTGCTTATTTTCTTGTTTTTACTGATTACTTTCAAGTTCTGTTTGTGATTTCAGGTGTATGAACACTACGTCTAGATCAAGAAGCTGTGGTCCACCTTTTCCTCTCAACGAAAACATTAATCTTTTGGTACCAAGGAGGAGAAGGGACAGACGTGGAAGTCAGATTGATCAGGCTGATATGGAAGACCAAAGAGAGCATGTGGTGGACATAGAACAACCAGTTCAGGAGCAACAGGTTCAGGGTAATGGAACTGGTAATGGAATTGGTCAAGGGTTAAATCAGGGTAATGTTCACCAGGAACAGGTGCATCACCAACAAGCTTATGTCCACCAGGGACAAGCTCCAGCTCATCAACAGAGGCATCAGGCCAATGTACAGAAAAGACAACAGGTGCACCACCAACATCTGCCCTTCAAACACCAGCAAAGGAGATATGAGCAGCCACAAGTCTATGTTGGAGAGAATGACAGGGCAAATGCTCATCAGTATGGAGCTGGAATTCAGGCACCACCTGTGCAAAACAACAACTTTGAAGTGAAGGCATCCTTGTTGAATATGGTCCAGAACTCAAAGTTCCATGGATTAGCAATGGAAGATCCCTTGGAACACTTGGATCAATTTGATAAAGTGTGTGACCTGACCAAGATTAATGGAGTTTCAGAAGACAGTTTCAAGCTGAGATTATTCCCATTCAGTCTTGGTGACAAAGCTCACCAATGGGAAAAGAATCTTCCAAGAGATTCCATTCAAACCTGGGAGCAATGCAAGCAAGCTTTCCTATCTAAGTTCTTCTCCACTTCAAGAACTGCAAAACTGAGGAACCAAATCTCTAGCTTCACTCAGCACAGCAATGAGAGTTTTGGTGAGAGTTATGGCTATTCTTGAGAAATCTTTGATGAATCTTCTGTAAAAACCCTGCATGCCCAAGGAAACTCCTTATCCCTTTGACTGAAGTGGGAGTTTGCAGATTCACCATCACTTCCACCTTTGCTCTGTCAACTTCTATGCCCTTCTCAGATATCTTATGCCCAAGTACAATTCCTTCCTGCACCATGAAGTGGCATTTCTCCCAATTTAACACCAAGTTATGCTGCTCACATCTCTCCAAGACCTGTGACAAATTAGAGAGACAATCCGAGAAGGAGGAGCCATAGACAGAAAACTCATCCATGAACACCTCCACCTTCTCTTCAATGATGTCAGAGAATATATGCATCATGCAACGTTAAAATTTGGCAGGAGCGTTACAAAGACCAAAAGGCATTCGCCTGTATGAAAATGTGCCATAAGGGCATGTAAATGTTGTTTTCTCTTGGTCTCTTGGATCTATGGGGATTTGAAAGAATCTAGAGTACCCATCGAGAAAACAAAAGAAAGGATGGTTTGCAAGCCTCTCTAGCATCTGATCAATGAAAGGCAAAGGAAAATGATCCTTCCTAGAGGCTGCATCGAGCTTTCTATAGTCTATACACATTCTGTGTCCTGTTATAGTCCTAGTAGCTATCAGCTCATCCTTCTCGTTTTTAACCACCGTGATCCCACCTTTCTTGGGCACAACGTGAACAGGAGATACCCATCTTGAGTCAGAGATTGGGTAAATTATCCCTGCCTCAAGAAGCTTGAGTATCTCCTTCTTGACCACCTTCTTGAGGTTTAGGTTAAGACGTCGTTGATGCTCAATAGAGGACATAGATTGGTCCTCCAGGTGTATCCTGTGGGTGCATATGTCAGGACAGATCCCTCTAATATCAGCCAAAGAGTATCCTATGGCTCTCCTGAACTTTCTTATCTCACTAAGCAATGCACTCTCTTCATGCTCTAATAAGCTATCATTGATGATCACTGGATATGTGGAGTTTAAGCCCAAGAAGGCATACCTGAGCCCTGTTGGTAGAGGCTTGAGCTCAACAGGAGGTGCATCAGCCTCATTCTAATCCTTACCCAAGCTGCATTGGCTCATGTCTGATCCTTTGATAGCCAAGACCTCAGAGCTACTTTGTTCCAGTTCCAAAAACCTTGTCTCAGGACCAAGTTCTCTAGCATTGTCCAAATACTTCTTGTACGCTTCACTTTCTTCTGCTAAGAGCCCATTGTCTCCTTGTTCTTGAGTTAGAGTAGCTTGAAGAGGGTCCTCAGTATTAAGTTCCTCAAGCAACTCATCAGCCAACTGATCCATTGTGTCCATAGAAGCATTGACCTTCAATGGTGGGTTTCTTCATCATCTCATTCACATCAAACTTGAGCGTCTCAGACCCAAGTTGAAGCTCTATTATCCCACCTCTCACGTCAATAATAGCTCTTGCTGTGGCCAGGAATGGGCCTGCCTAAGATAAGAGGATCAACTGGTTCCTCATCCATTTCCAGCACAACAAAATCAGTTGGAATTTCAAAACCACCAATCTTGACAGACAGATCTTCCAACATCCCAACAGGTAATCTAACTGATCTGTCTGCAAGGATAAGAGAGATCCTTGCAGGTTTGAAGACTCTGAAGCCAAGCTTCTTTGCTATGGAGAATGGCATCAAACTGACAGAAGCTCCCAGATCACAAAGACATCCAGAAAATAGTAGAGGTCCAATGGCACAAGGGAGTGTGAAACTCCCTAGATCAGTCAGCTTTCTTGGAATGGACTTCTTCTGAATGATGGCACTGCATTCATGACTTAGTACCACCATGCCTTGAAGCTCTTTTGTCTTGTTCAGAATAGCATCCTTCAAAAACTTACACATCCTTGGCATCATTAGAAATGCATCAATGAGAGGCATTGTGAGTGGTGTCTCATTGAGTGCCTTCTCAAATACAGCTCTTGCCTTGTCTACAAGTTGCTTTTTAAATCTCCCTGGAAATGGGAGCTTGGGTTGGTATGGAGGTGGTGGCACATATATCTTTTCTGGTTCAGGTTCCCTTGCTACCTCTTTACCCTTTTCTTTCCTTGATTTCCCAGCAACTTGATCATCTTTTAAGGCTGCCTCCCCCTCAGTTTGATCATTGTCCTCAATGATCACATTGTTGTTCTCAATACCAGGTAACTCCTTTCCACTCCTCAGTGTAATGGCTTTAGCATATTCCTTGGGGTTGGGTTCAGGTTTTCCAGGTAGGTGGCCTTGGTTCCTTGAGCTTGAGGCCTGGTTTTGCTTAAATTCCTTGATTTCCTGCTGCATGGCTGCATTCTGGCTTGAAAATATCTGTTGACCCTGAAGCAGTTGTTGTAGAATCCCAACCATCTCTGACCCCATATGTGGCTGCTGCTGAATCGGTGGTGGCTGAAACTGGTGTTGAACTGGCGCTTGCTGCTGGAACTGTGGTGGACCAAACCCTGGTGGTTCCTTTTGCTGCTGTGAACTGAAACCAGTACCCTGAAATGGTTGCTGTTGCTGACCAAAACCCTGATTCTGAGCAAACTGATTCTTGGGTTGGAATGACCCTTGAAAGTTGTTCTTGGGAACAAAGTTCTTTGGAGCCTGAGATTGGGATAGACCTGGTCTTGTAGGTTAGCTACATTGGGATTCCTGTAAGAGAGGTTCTGATTGGAATTGCCATACTGATATCTCTGGAACCTCTGATTCCCAATGTAGTTAAGCTCCTCTTGGGTAAGACCTTCTTTACTTATGTTCTCAAAGATTTGAGAAGGTTCCTCATACTCTCCTAAAAAGTGCATTGGCTTTTGAGTGGTGAATTTCAACTTTTCCAATTCACTTCTCAACTCCTTAAATTCTCTAGTGAGCCTCTGTTCTGAGCTTGAACCTTCAGATCTACTTGATCTGTCATAGTCTTCACCATAAGTGTCATTGCTCATTGCTAAGTTCTCCACTAGCTCTAAAGTAGCATGTATCTCCTTTCCCAGAAAGTTTCCATTGGAGGCAGTATCCAGCTGGTTTCTAATCTTGGGAAGAGCTCCTCTATAAAGTGTGCTGAGAAGAGAAGCCTCACTAAACCCATGGTGTGGGCATTGGTTGGTGTAGCTCTTGAATCTCTCATATGCTTCACCAAAACTCTCGTTGCTGTGCTGAGTGAAGCTAGAGATTTGGTTTCTCAGTTTAGCAGTTCTAGAGGTGGAGAAGAACTTAGATTGAAAGGCTTGCTTGCATTGCTCCCAGGTTTGAATGGAGCCTCTTGGAAGATTCTTCTCCCATTGGTGAGCTTTGTCACCAAGACTGAAGGGGAATAATCTGAGCTTGAAACTGTCCTCAGAAACTCCATTTATCTTTGTCAGGTCACACATTTTATCAAATTGATCCAAGTGTTCCTAGGGATCTTCCATTGCTAATCCATGGAACTTTGAGTTCTGAACCATATTCAACAAGGATGCCTTCACTTCAAAATTGTTGTTTTGCACAGGTGGTGCCTGAATTCCAGCTCCATACTGATGAGCATTTGCCCTGTCATTTTCTCCAACATAGACCTGTGGCTGCTCATATCTCCTTTGCTGGTGTTGGAAGGGCTGATGTTGGTGGTGCACCTGTTGTCTTTGTTGTACATTGGCTTGATGCCTCTGCTGATGAGCTGGAGCTTGTCCCTGGTGGACATAAGCTTGTTGTTGATGCACCTATTCCTGATGAACATTACCCTGATGTAACCCTTGACCAACTCCATTACCAGCTGCATTACCAGCTCCATTACCAGCTCTATTACCCTGAGCCTGATGCTCCTGAACCGGTTGTTCTATGTCAACCACATGCTCTCTTTGATCTTCCATATCAGCCTGACCAATCTGTCTTCCACGCCTGTCCCTTCTCCTCCTTGGTACCAAAAGATTAATGTTGTCGTTTAAGGGGAAAGGTGGACCACAGCTTCTTGATATGGATCTGGTGTTTGTGCACCTGAAATCACAACCAGAACTTGAAAATAATCAGTAAAAATAAAAAATAAGCACTTGATCTCAAGAACAGATCCGAGCTTAATGCTAAACACTCCACAATTTGGCAACGGCGCAAATTGATAGACAAGAGTTTTTAGGTCTCAGGGCTATCAATCCTCTTGTCAAAGTAGCACAAAAGATGTCGTCAATCCAAGAATGTGGTGATAGACACTAAGCTATGTGATCAGTTTCTCAATTCAAGTAAACAGGTGAGGTTTTGATTGGTTAATTACAACTAAGAAACTTAAAACAAGATGAATGACTAAAGAAGTGATTAAACAAGAAATAAGCAAATGACAAGTGATGTGAATGTGAAATGATGGAGGCATGAGATTCTAGACATGATAGTTGGCTAGGGTGCTTTGGTGCTAAACTAGAAATGCTAATAACAATGATGAGACATGATTCAAATGATTAAGAACTCTAATCTAGATTAATCCTCTCATGAAGGTATCAACCCCTACACTAATCCATTTTCAAACCAAATCATCATTTGTGAAATATGAATCAGTGAGCATAAATAAACAGTTCTAGAAGATCATTCAAGCAAATAACTATACATCATCATGCAGCAAATGCTTAAACCTCTAATACCAGCTCTTTCAAGAATTTCATCAAACACTTTTGGTGCATGAAATTCCCAGAATCTAGATCTCAAGTGATGCGCAAGGATCTAGCCTAGAGAACAGCTATTTAGAGAGATGAATCAATGAATCTAGCCCTAAGGACTCCTAATCTAACACTTTAGCACCCTAACCTACACATCTAGAACCTCATTAAGGTGACTACTCACTAATCATACTAATCTCTCTTAAACCTTTGCAAGTTGAGAAGATTGGCATGATTAATGATGAGAAATGGAGATGGGGAAGATGGATAATGATGGATTTGCAGCTTTAAACACAAAGATCTCTGAAACTTTCTTAATTAAACACTTAAAAATCGATATTTCTCTTCTTAAGTGGAGTCTTTTCACAAAAGAGGCAAGAGACAAAAGGAATAAAGCTTAAGTCTTGGGAAAAAATAACCCTAAAAACTATCTATAGTCTTTAAAAACGAACTGGGTCAGCCCGGAACAAACCGGGTCCTGACCCGGCTTTAGTGGATAAAGTGACGAATGTGCGAGTTGGTCAAGGGTCTCCCAGGTCGCATGCCCAAGTCGCACAGGTGAAGAAACTGTCTTGTGAGACTTAAATCTCTTGGTCTTAGCCGCACGCCCATCTAGATGTGTTTTGCGAGTCTTCTTCTCCGGTTGGGCCAATCCATAAAAACACCTGCATAAGATACTGAAAGTGATCCATAAAAGTGGTCAAAATCAGGTGTTATCATACTGTAAGGAATCTAAAGAGGACATCCATAAGTACCTTATGCAAGCTCAATACCTAACTGATATACTCATATTTTGTGATGTTTAGGATTGCATTTTTGTCCAAATATTGAGTCTCATGCATACATTTAGGTAGTTTTACATATATTTGTCTTTGCTTTTGTCTTTAGTTAGGAATTGCATTAGGTCCTAGAGAGTTTTGCACTTTTGGAGTGTTTACAGGTCATTTGGAGCTAATTGGGAGCAATTGGGACAAAAGCCATGGAGAGACCATCACCTTATGTGCATCGGACTCGGACAAGTGTTATGGAGCCGACAATTACTCAACTTGATCACCTGAGAAGGAGGAATTTCACCAGGATTCAGCCTCCTTAGTCTTCATAAGGAATCAAGATCGTCGAGTCTAGTTTCCAGAACACTTTAGATCGTCGTATTTGGAGTTTTGAACTGAATGTTATGGCGATAAGACGCAGTACATGTCTCGGAGCAGATAAAGAACCAAAGCAACGCGCATCAAAGAACCGGTGGAACGGATCCCTTGCCGACGTCAGCTGAACCCAAACCCCTTTAACAAAGTTGGATATGATTGAGTCACGGTCCTAGAACAGGTCGAATCATTGAATTTAGAGTCATGAGATGAGAGTTAAGCTTACCGGAAGACGCACCTGTCTCGCTACAGTTTCAAGACCGATTCGATGAGTCACAATGATAGTGTGGGACGATGCCCTTCCAATCTGATTCAGTTGCCGGGGTCTTCATCAAGATTCAATTTCTTCGACTGGTCTTTCCATAACATCTGAGATAATCCAGTTTTATGCTATGTACTGAAAGATAACGTCTCCGGAGTGAACACTGGTCCAAGAGCTCTCTTTTGATCGTTTCAATGCGCCGCAAAGATGAGCAGCCCAAGGAACCTTCCGCTTCCCAAGCTCTGAAGGTTTCTTCACCAAAGTTCTTGATATTTGAGTGCTATTTTCAATGCAGTTATAATCATGCCATTTGGATCCATATCCTGGAAGCTATTCTCCCCTGAATGCGAAGTGGTCCGAGAAGGCTTAGGTTGTGCGATACGGTACTGCGACTTGATTAACTCGCACCCATGAATGTTCATGCTCTGGAAACAAGTTGCGACTTTAGAGATGAGTGTAAGGAGACTCTGAGCAAGGTAGAGACTTCCAGAATCAAATTAGACTAAGTCCACAATGCTGTGCGAGATAGGCCTGCGAGTTGGACATGAAGTGGAACCATGTAGCACATGTGTTCGCAATTTACACCGACTTGGGCCTGCGAATTAGGACTAATGGAGGACCAACTCGCACACATATTATATCCAGAATGCGTCTTGATTGTGGGAGTTGAAGAGAAGAAAGCCTGAACAGCACAAACACTCGCAGTTTACACCTAGATAGGCATGCGGCTGGGGCTGAAGGATTTAAGGTGCACAAGGCTGTTTCTATAGCTGTGCGACTTGGGCCTGCGACTTGGGAAGCACCTGACCATGTCGCACACTTGAGTTTGTCCTGGGCTGACCCGGTCCACAAGAGACACTATATATGCTTTTTAGGGTTTTTTCCAAGACTTAAGCTTTGTTTTCTCTTGTTTCTCTTTCCCCTTTTGTAAAAAAACGAGTTTGTTAAGAGATATTTCAAGGATTTAATCAATCTAAGTCTGTTTCTTATCATCTCATCTTCTTATCTTTGCTTCTAATCATGATTAACATCACCTCTTGCAGAGGAAATGGTGTGTTCATCATGATTAGTGAGTAGTCTTCTTTAAGTTTCTAGGTGTGTAGATTAGGGTGCTTAGATGTAGATTAATGATTGTTTAAGCTTAGATTCTCTTCTCCTTTCCTTAGTTAGCGGATCCTAATGCTAGATCTCTCATTATAAGCTTGATCTAGAACTTAGGCATTTCTCCACCCACAAGGTGTTTGATGAAATGCCTGAATGAGCTAACTTAAGGGTTTATGCCTTTTTCATCATGGGAATGATTGTTAAATGCATGAATGACACATTAGAACTGTTTCTGAATGCTCATTGATTCATATTTCACAAATGATGATTTGGTTTGAAAATGGATTAGTGTAGAGGTTAGTGCCTTCATGAGAGGATTAATCTAGATTAGAGTTCTAAGTTAATTGGAATTTGAGATCATGTGATGCTTGCTTTATCTTTCTGTATAAGATTCAGTCTTTCTTAGCTCTTATTTTGATGCACAAAGAGGCTGTCTGGTCATTTTAGACTTGGACCTTATGCTTGTTGATTGTTTATTCATCTAATGGGAATTAGTCTTGAATTGGTAATTAACAAAGGGATTTTTGTCATGAGAATGAATTAATTTGATTTGGAAGTCTAGACTAAAGAATTGCAAGTGTTGCATTGTTTGCTTAGCATCATGAATTCACATTTCAAGCACCCTGATCAATGATCACATCTAGAGATTTAGCTTTCTCTTTATTTGAATTTGAGTGTTTGTTTAGTTTCTCTTGCTTGTTTAATTCTTAATTACTGCTTGTTCTTGTTTGCTTTATGTTTTTAGATCACCTTGTTACCAACTCATCTGCTTATTAGACTTGAATTAAGATAGCTCCTCATAGTTCTAGTGTCTAGAATCTCTCCATTTGGATTGATACCTCAAGTGCTACAAGGACATGAGTAGTTGAGGAATTGATCAAAGATTGAAATATTCTTACTATCAATTTGGCGCCGTTGCCAATTGGAGATTCATTCTAGCATTAGGACTTTGGATCTTCTTGAGATCAAGTCATTTTCTTTTATTTTACTGATTACCTTTCAAGTGATGTCTTTGTTTTCAGGTGTATGAACACCAGAAGTCAAGCTAGAAGACAAAGAGAAAGAGCTGTGCACATTGAGAGGTTGGGTATGGATCAAGAGCAACAGGCTCAAGGTGGTATTGGAAACCACCAGGCTCAGCAAGAGGCTCCACCACCACGTCCAAGAACAGTTGTGGGAGCTGTTGATGAAGCCAATGCTCAGGGTCAAAGACATGGGATTCAAGCTCCAACACCTGAAAACAATTTTGAGATCAAGTCTGGCTTGATCAACATGGTGCAATCAAACAGGTTCCATGGCTGGGTAGTAGAAGACCCATTATACCACATTGACAACTTTGATAGAGTCTGTGATCTAACTAAGATGAATGGAGTGAGTGAGGACAGTTTCAAGTTGAGGCTATTCCCTTTTTCTCTAGGAGACAAAGCTCATCAGTGGGAAAAGTCTCTACCTCAAGGATCAGTCACAACATGGGAGCAATGCAAAAGAGCATTTCTAACCAAGTTCTTCTCTTCATCAAGAACAGCAAGGTTAAGAAATGAAATCTCAAGTTTCATTCAGAAGAACCATGAATCCTTTTGTGAGGCTTGGGAAAGATTTAGAGGGTATACCATGCAATGCCCTCACCATGGATTCTCAGATGCTCAGCTGCTAAGTACCTTCTACTGAGGTGCTTTACCAAAGGTCAGAATCCTCTTGGACACAGTTTCAAATGGTAATTTCATGACCAAGGAAGTCAATGATGCCATGACCCTTGTGGAGAATGTAGCTCAGAGTGATGAGCTTTATGGATCAGACTTTGACAGGAGTTCAAGAGGTGCTGTGAGGGCTGAAGTGGAAAGGACAAGGAAAGACATCTGGTCTCTCAATGAGAAGCTAGATAAACTTCTCCTAGCTTGTCATAAGTCAGTCAACTTGGTTAAAGATGTGAATCATGTGTTTCAAGAGACATTTCAAGGGGAAGACATCACAGCTGAGGTAAACTTTGTAGGTGGACAACAAGGTTACCAAAAAGGCTGTACCTACTACAAGAATAACCCCACCCAGAAATTTCACTCTCACATCAATAACCAACAAGGTTTTGTCCCTCCCCAACAGCAAAACCTCCAACAGAACACAGGGAATAAGGATCAGGAAGTACATAACCTGCTCCAGCAAATCCCACAAGGTCAAGCAAATGGTGCCATGGACTTCAACAAGAAAATGGCAGAGATTAACAACAAGGTGGATTGCACTTATTCTGATCTTCTAACTCAACTTTCAACCTTGGCTTCCAAAGTCAAGACTCTAGAGAACAACAAGGGCCACTGCAGTTCTCAAGCTCAAAGATCTTTACCAGGGACATCAGTTGCACATCAAACAGAATAGTGCAATGTAATCCTCTCAAATGCTGATAATCATGCTGCTGTCCAAGAAATTGAGGATCTTCTCCATGGCAATGTCTCAAGTGCAAAGTGCCTGACACAAGATGATGAGGACACCATCATAGAGGAGTTTGACTTCCTGTTCTGTGATCTCAATGAGGACATTGAGAAAGAAGGTGGGGAGGCAGCTTCTGAGATTACTGAAAGAAAGGATCAGAGAATGGTTCAAGGAAGGACATCTGATGGAGTCTCTAGCACTGGTTCAACAAGGGTGAAACCCAAATCAATTCCCAAGCTAGGTAATCCGGGAAAGTTCTCCATCTCGTGCTCTCTTGGAAGTTTGAAAGTGGACAATGCTTTATGTGATTCTGGATCAAGCATCAGTGTAATGTCTTTAGACATGGTGGAGAGACAAGGGATCAAGAGTCTTAAGTATCACCCCATGTCAATTACCTTTGGAGATTCATCCTCAAAGAAGCCATATGGAATCCTTGAAGACTACCCATTAAAGATTGGTGAATGCACAGTTCCAACTGATTTTGTAGTCATGAAGATGAAAAAGACCAAAGAGCTACCTCTTCTGCTTGGAACTCAATTTCTGAACACCACAGGAGCAAGGATGGACTTTGATACTCAAAGAGTGGTGCTTGCTAAGGTAGATGATGAAGTATCTTATCCCCTTAAACGTCTTCTTGCTGGATTTTGTGGGGTTATATCTGATGATTCTGATGAGTTGAAACACTATGAGATGAAGTATGTGGGGAGTATTGGAACTATAGAAGAAGCTCAACCCCTTGCATCTGTTGAGAAGAAGAAAAAATCCTTAGTAAGACCTGATCTTGAGTTTGAAGGAGATTTCTTTAGTGATGATGAAGCTTGCTTGGAATCTTTTTCTCCTACACCAAGTGAGAAGGAGGTCAGCAGCAACAAAAGCAATGGTTCAGGGTCTCAAGACAAGAACCCAACAAGCACCAAATCATCCACTCTTGGGTCCTCTTCTCAAGTCTTAACTCTCACTCCATGGAAGTTTGATGGTGGAGCTGTGGAATACAAAGTTAAAAACAATGGAAGATCAAAACCATTTGCTAAAGTCATGGCAATCCTCACACAAGAGCTCATAGACAAAGGGTCATCTGGTGTTCAAGAGCTGATGAACAGGGACCTAATGCTTGAATTCATAGATAAGACAAGGAGCATCAAAGCTCCTCCTCTCACTCACTAAGAAAAGAGTATGAAAAGTCAAACTTAGTGACTCAAAACAAAGTGCTCTTGGGAGACACCCCAAGCTTATCCTTGTACATAACTCTTTTTAATTTTTTTCTCTTCTTTTTCATGTTTTAGGATATTTTGATGGGTTTTGTGAAGTGTTTTCAGGTCTAAGGTAACTTAGGGATGTTGTGGTCCAATGACAAAGTGAAAAGGAGTCTGAGAATAAGCTGAGGAAGGACTTAAGGAATGAAAACTGGTGAGCCGCCTGGTGTGCTACTTGGGTGTGCGAGTTGGACAAGGTGAGGTTCCATCTAGCACACATGTTCGCAAATCACACCTACATGGGTGTGCTAGTCAGTTCTCCCCTTATCCAAGTAGCACACCTGTTCGCAAATCACACCTACATGGGTGTGCGGGTTGGTGTCTTCTAAGGCCATTTAGCAGCAACAAAGAAGGCCAGAATTTTTAAGAAGCTTTATGTGCGACTTGGGTGTGCGAGATAGGAAGGACAGCAGCCCATGTCGCACAACTGCAGAATACCAAGCTTTATGTGCGACTTGGGTGTGCGAGTTGGTCCAAGACATTGCAAATACTGACAACGACATCTTCTATGAAGCTACACCACTAAAGAGAAGAGGAGGAAATCATAAAGCCCAGGCATTTGAACCAGAAGAACTCTGGAGTGATGAAGAACCTGCAAGACAGAACAGGAGGACTTCAAAAAGGACTTGTCTTAGGACAAGATCTTATTTGAACTAGTTCTTCTTCTTTGCAAAGTCTAGCTAACGACAATAAACCAAAGCGCTTGATGGGAGGCAATCCATTTATGTACTTATTTGTTTTTGTTTAGCTTTCTTTTTCTATTAAGGTTTTGTTTTTCTTATCATAGTAAGGTCTTAGTACGCATCTAAAAAACGAAAAAAGAGAAAAAGAAAGAAAGGAAAGAAAACTAAGATCTTAAAGAGTCTTAGAAACCGAAATCATTTGAGCCAAGGCAATAGGTATTCACTTAAGGAGTTATGGATTCACTACCTGGAGAAAAATCCAAGTCTGGGGGAGTTATAAGGAGAACCTGAAGAAGGAGATCAGAAATCTTGAAGCAAGGAGAATGTGACAGAAAACTGTGGGGGCATTGACAGTTCCATCCTCTCTTGCTGTTTTGCATAATGTTCTGTCTCTCCAGAAAAAGGTAATTCTAAACACATCAAGCCTTACCACTAAAAGCCTTTTTGATACCTAACCTTGAGTGCCTTGTTTAATATCCTTTTGATGAGAATCACTGAAACCTTTAATGAATGTTAAGAGCTAGTTGACTGGAATTTCTAAGTGTGTGGATTTTCGCATGACGGATTTACGGATTAGTTATGTTTGTATTTTGGTGAGAATTTTCTAGACTTCATCTAATTATTGCATTGTCCATAATTAAGGTCTAGAAGAATGTTTACTGATATTTTTGACTTCCCTCTCATTTCTGTTGATTGATATTTTTCCAGATTGGATTTTGATTTGTTTGAGGACATACAAAGTCTAAGTCTGGGGGAGTTGATAACACCGTATTTGTATCCATTTTCACCATTGATTTCAAATGCTTTTTCAAAGATTTTAATCAGTTTTAGGAACTTTTATTATGATTTCTATGTATTTGTAGTTTTAAGGCTCTTTTTAGAAAACTTAAGGGAAATGATGGCAAAATGGAAGAAATCCACTTTTTCAGCTAAGATTCAGACCGTCAGAAGTTCAGCTCAAATTTGGAGACAATCAAGAGGAGACAACCATATTTCCATAGAACTTTACATCAAGAAGATCCAACGGTAAAATCAAAAGATACATGGGGAACAAGTTCACAAATTCACCGGCCCCAGACGACTCTCACCCGCGGGAAAGTGGAATTTTACATGTCCTGAAAGACATTCACCCCCGTTGGACCTAATGACGAGCCACATGGCCCAACATCAAAGCCCACTTCGCCATTCCTCTTCAGAGAAGCCCTAAATGAGACCTGAAAGACTTTAGGACTTATAAATACATTTCTTAGCACTCCTAGACGGGTGTGTGCTCCTGTAATGAGATTTCAGTCAAGTAGCTCTCTACATTCATTAAGTCCAGGGTAGGCGCCGTTTGGCATTTAACGGCTGTTTAAGTGGTGGAGTTAAAGTGTTTCGGGTTACCTGATGAATCTGGAGGATGAAAGATATTATGCAAAACCGCGAGAGAGATAAGGACCTGTTGATGACCGCAGTTTTCAGTCAATTCTTCTTGTGCAATGTTGTTGCATACTCATTTCTCCTTTGTTGTGAACATCTATTTTCCCAAACTTAGATCTTTTCCGGGAATCAGAAAAATTGCATACTCATTCCTCCTTTGTTTGGCGATTTTTCTGAGGTAAACTGAGTTTTCTCCTTTGTTGAAACCTTCCAGTAAATTTTCCGGCAAAATCACAGTTCTTCGTCTTCGTGACTGAAAACTACGTCGTTCCTCTTTCTCTCCGACGTTTTTGCACATATCTGCATATAAGACAATAGGAAACAAGAGTGCATGTTGTTCGAAAGAGGTTTGGTTAAGGTGGGGAACTAGCTAAAGATGAACTAGTCATTCAGGATCAACAGAGAGTGGTAAAAGGGTAAAGGAGTCATGAATGTATGATTTGTTTCCCTGGTATAATGCTTTAGTGAGAGAGTTAAGTCCATGTTAAGTCCAAATAAAACAGAGCTAGTGTATTCCTTCGTCTAAATCAAAATCATTCAAATTCCTCTGGGTATTACGTTTCAAATGTGCTTAGCTACCGCCTAGTCTAGTCCTAAATCATGAATGAGCATGTCATTAGGAACATTCTAAAAGCACATAGTCAACTATCATTGATTCATGTTCACCATTCCCTTTTAAATGTATTTTGTTTTGAAAACCGTTTTTTAAAAACTTTAAGGAAAATGCAAAAATAGTAGATAATGCAAGACTCGTGAAAGAAAAGTTGTTAGAAAGGGATGCAATCCACCCCCAGACTTAAATCACACTGTCCTCAGTGTGAAACAAGTATAGACTGGATGAGAAAAATGCATAGATAACCGAATTTGGTAAGCCAAAGAGAACTTACCTGGATCTGGGATGCTGATGGAGATGGACCGGATCCATTCGGAAAGGTTTGGAAAGGTGATAAGTGGTGATGGAAGATGGTAGGAAGTGATGAATGAGGTGGAATGGGTCTTGGTGAGGTGGAATGAGGTGAAGTGGGTGGTTTAGGGTTGGGTGTCATGTGAACGACCATTGGCCGCGGTCAAGGCTCACGCGACCGCTGTAAATGTAGAAGTTGACAGGCACAATGCAATCTCCTATTCTCAGAGGAATGTTGTGGGCTATTCCTTTAGGTGTTGCATTGGAATTATCAGCTAGACTAATCTTCGCTCTAGTCCTTGATGGTCGTGTCAACTGCGTGAGGGAACAAGTTTTACCCTTAACAAAACAAACGAAAGCCGCAAGTGCACAGCTGATCAGTTGCAGTATTTAGGGATCGAATCCACAGAGATTTGTGTGCCTAGTATTCTTCTACGGTTTTTTAACTTTATGTCTAGACTAAATTGGTTTTAAAGGTTGGTTGTTTTTCTTGCGAATTAAACTAAAACAAAAGAAAGCAAATAAATCTATCCTAAAAAGCAGGTAAGAAAATCAAATGAAATGCAATTAGAATAAGCAAATATCGAATGAAAGACAAATAAGGCAAGTAAAATATCGCATGAAAGGTAAATAAAACAAGTAAATAATGAACTAAGGAAATTGAAATGCAGGTCTAAGAAAACAAGTAAAAGTCAATAGAATTGTAAACTATGGCTAAAAACGCTGAGCTTTTGGGAACTCTAAGGGATCATAATCAGTTTTAACACTAAAGTAAATAGATTGGGATTGACAGATAACGATATATGGGTTCTAGAGCTAGAGTACGGCGGTATGACTACGTCACTGTCGTGATCATAACCAACTGTTTCTCGCAACCCTGACCAGTAGGTTTCCACTCTGGCCCTGGAAGGGAGAGAACGCAAGAGCTGCACAAGACTCGTCAATACTCACGATCTCGCCGCAGGTAGGTTTCCACTCCTACGGAAAAATCGCCTGCTTCATTCTAGGGCTGATACTTAATGAAAACTTTCGCAACACTAACTATCTAGATCAGATACTAGGTGATCAATCAAGCATACATGCAATAAGAACAAGAATAAACAGAGAACAGGTTGAAATCCCAGATCTATAAACCTAGATGTCTTAATCGATTATGAGAGCCCCTTTCGGGAACCCTAAGCCCAACTCGGGATCTACTCAGACATGGCTGAGTTCAACATCATCATTGGTTTTAATAAAAGTAATGAAAAACAGTAAAGAAAAGAGATAAAGAAAGCTTCTCTATTGAAGAACTCGGACTTGAACAATCTTCTACAAAAATCTCATAAAAACAGCTAAAGGAAAAAGGGTTTTTGTAAAGTATGAAGGGTGGTGTGTAAAAACGACCTAAATGACATGTATTTATAGTCTCCAATACTCCATGGTCTCTAGGGTTCCGGAATTGAGGCTAAGAATGACTTTGGGCTTCAGATAAGTGGGCTTTAACTTGGAGATTGAATGCCGCGGTCAGGAGTGTTGTGACCGCGGCAATTGGCTTGTTGGCCGTGGTCGGGAAGCTTCTGACCGCGGCAAATAGCTTGTTGGCCGCGGTCGCGTGAGTTGCTGACTGACTTCGAGTGGCTCCGGGGCTAATGGAATATCTTGAGATCCAACTGTTGGAATGTCTCCAAACCAAGTGCATTTGAAAGCTGGTTGATTCTTCTATAAGTTGTCCAATTTTGAGGGTGATCAAACGGTGAGAAGGTCTTCGTCTCTCCATGAGAGTTCTGACGGTCTGCATTTATCCAAAAGAGTCTTTTTGTTCCATCTTGTGCCTCTTTATCCCAAATTACCTGAAAAGTCTTTTAAAATCCGGAAACATAGAAATCCTTTGAAAACCTTTGAAAATGGAGTAAAAACACCTGTAAAAGTGATATGTCTATATTTTACATCATTTAGATTGCATTTTAGAGTCCTCATCATGTGTTTTCCCATGTAAATTGAGTCTTTAGGCATCAATATAGGATTTAGGGCTTGCATTAGGTCCTAAAGAGTTTTGCATGTTTTGAAGTCTTTATCAGGTGCTTTGGAAGCCATTTGGAGCTTAAGAAGAGGAGCAGAAAAGAAAACGGTGAAGAAAAGGGTCAAAAATGGTGAAAACCGCTTAGAGGAATTTCTCGGCCAAAACTCGTACCGGCTGAACAGAAACCGCGGTCAAAAAGCTTACCGAACGCTCATTATCGGCCAAAACCCTTACCGATCGACCAAAATCGGCCAAGGTCGAGTATCGGGTGCAAATTACCTCGGGTTAAGTTTTTAGCCGAGGCGAGAGGAATTTTTCGGCTAAAAAGCTTACCGCGGTACATAGCCCTCGGTCATTTTCCTTACCGCGGGAAGCTTTTCTCGGCTAAAACCTGTCCTTGCCCGCGCGTTTCAAAGATCAACAATCCGGGGAACCTTCCAGTCCGAATCAGTTGTCGGGGTCTTCATCAAAGTGGGAGATGACCAAGCAAAAATCTCCGAACAGTTGGAATCATCCAATTCGGACCAGTGAGGAGATAGATACGGCTTCCGGAAGATGCACCAGTGCTGCACGTACTCGAGAACCGAACAGCGGACTTCAAAGATCATGAAGGATGGAGCCTTTCCGGTCCGAACTAGCCTGCCCAGTCTTCATTAAAGTTTGAGATCTGTGAAAGACCTTCTCAGAACAGTTGGGATCGCTCTATTCGGAACAGTGGTTTGAAAGATAAAGTCTCCGGAGTTCACATTGGTCTAAAAGCTTATTTTCCGGTGATTCCAATGCGGTGCAAAGATGTGAAATCCAGGAAGCCTTCCACTTCCCAAGCTCCGACAGTTTCTTCATCAAAGTTCGAGCTTATCGAGTTATCTCGACTATGGAACCGGTCTCAAAGCAATTGGAGTCGTGTGCTGAAAGTTACTGCTTCCGGAAGGCGAGATGGTCGACACGAGCCTAAATGAGTCGCGATACGCGCTAAGTATTTTCTCAGGCCTCGACATCATCACCTCGACATTGCTCAAGTCAAGGCTCATACCTTGGGAGAATTTCGGACTAGACCCCGTCCTGACGCCTAGGCACGTTGAGATCAAGGCATGCACACGTAAGAAATGAAGCTATAAATGACTAAGTGTTGAACATGCACCTCGGTGTAATGACCTCGGCGTGCATGCCGGACTCTGTTCTCCCAAACCCCTTGACTACCAAGCCCCGCGACACTCCATGGCGAGGTTCCTTGTCACAACCCCAGAATCAAGAACAAGACGGCTCAAGAACACACACGTGAAGATGGATCAAAGAATAGGGTTCATGTATGTTCTTGACGTGTTCTTCACGAGATCTTCATTTGGATCTTGGCTCACGTGCACTCCTCGACATCAAGGCCTCGGCTTCACTCTCCGACACACCGTGGCGCTCACCCATCGACCCGAGAAGGCGGCTCAGTACCCGGTTTGTTCCGGGCTGGCCCGCGACACTTTCCCTTTGCTATAAATACATTTTAGGACCAAAAACCTAAAAATCTTATCTCTTATCATCTTTTAGCTTTAAGAACTTGCCTCTTTTGTGAAACTTGATTAATCTAATCCGATATCTCGTTTTTGCATCAGAATCTTGTTCTTTCTTTATTTCTTTCATCATCCAGCATTAAACTCCTAATCATGACTAGCTACACGTCTTGCAAAATACTTAGTGAGCTCGTTATGATCAGTGAGTAGTCGTTTAAGCGGCTTTAGATAGGTAGATTAGGGTGCTTTCAAGATGGATTAATGGGTTTAGGTGTCTAGTCTTGCATGTTTCATTTTCTTTAACCAACGAGATCTCTATGCTGGATCCAAGCACATCACTTGAGGTTCAGATCTGAGACATATCTCGCATCAAAAGTGTTTTTAGAAATGTCTGAACCACTCGGTTAAGGGTTTAAGAGTCTTTCATCGCGACAGTGATAGTTTGTTCTCTTAAATGACATTTTTGAACTGAATCTTATTGCTGACTGATTCATGCTTCTCAAAAGGGATTTTGGTATGAAAGAGGATCAGTTTAGATGTTTAATACTTTCATGAGAAGATTAACATGCCTTGAGTTCAAAGTTAAATGAAATCGCTTGATAAAATGATTCATTAACCCATTAGTTTAGCTTGGAAGCACCCGAGTCAAGTATCCTGTCTAAAGCTTCTTCCTTTATCATATATTATCATCATCCGAACCATTTGCTTGTCATTTGCATCTTTACTTAGTTCAAATCTCATCTCTTGTTTCATTTACATGCTTATTTATTTGTTAAATAGTTTAGTTAAAACCCTTATCGTTCTCTCTTGACTTAAGATCACAAGTAACATAGATTAGTGTCTCCACTACAAGTTTGGTTTGATAACCCCTTGTACTACAAGGACAGGGGTATTGATAACCTCTTTAAAGAGTGAAAACTCTTAGTTATCAAAAAGATATTAAAATGACCCATAAAAATGGTCAAAATCCGGTGTTATCAACTCCCCCAGGCTTAGTTTTTTGTTTGTCCTCAAACAAAACAAAGGCTAAATCTCAGCGAGAGGTTTGAAAACGCAGGAACTAAACAAAATCTCAGAGACCAAACTTCTAGACCAATATCAATCAGTATGCATTGATGTGGTGTGCTGTCGTGTGTTGAGAGGGTAGTCAAGTTTTACCCTAATTGAAATCAATAGCCGCAAGTGCACAGCTGATCAATTGTAGTACTTAGGGATCGAATCCACAGGGAAGGAGGATCTTTTCCTGCAAAAAGCCTTTGAAATAAGTTAAAGCAAGGAAGTCTAGAACAAAAACGGTTTAGTGGGGGTTTGGTACTGTGTTTAAAATCTAAAAACGAAATATTAAAAGAGAATACGGAAATTAAATGACGTAATAACTAAACTTAACGAAAATGACTAAAAATGATAAAAACAGATATTCTAATGCTTAAATGAAAATGAACTAAAAAGGAAAGACAATATTGAACTAAAGCTTTAAAGAAAATCGGTGTAAAACAATGGAGAAGAAAGCGTTGGGCTTCAGGGAAGTTTTCTCAGGGGTACAAACGATTCAAAACATTGCTAGAGAGGAAATTTTGTAAGATCTTAGCTTAAACTTTTCGAACTGGAGTCACGGACGTATGAATACGCCACTGTCGTGATCATAGACAAGTATCTCTCTCAACCCTGACCAGTAGGTTTCCACTCTGGCCCTGGAAGAGAAGAGATGCATTATGTTTAAGACTCGTCCTAATTAATAAATCGCCCATAGGTAGGTTTCCACTCCTATGTTTGTTTTGCTCTCCCAAACTAGATCTGATAACTGATGAACACTTTCGTGTCACCGCTTCTGGATCAGATTGTAGTTCATGACGCTACTTTCATGCAGTAAAAACGAATTCAGAAGTTAAAGTTCTAAGATTCAGCTCAATAGCCAATGGAATCCTCATCGAACATATAAATCCCCATTGAAAATCCCAACAATAAAACTACTCAGACATAATAAACGAAATCAAAGACATAGTATTAAGAAGTAGAATAGAAATCGAAATTGAAAAAGAAAGAACAAGGGTTCAAGAGAACAAATCTCTCTCTCCCTAAAATCTAAAGCAAAAACAATAAAAATATGAAGTAATGATAGATGGTATTCGGTTACACCATTTCTAGGGCTCCTAAGACATGTATTTATAGTGCTCAAGACCTCTTTGGACGTCACTTAGGGTTTCTCCAAATGTGGGCTTCAGAAATGGGCTTTTTGGGCTCGGAGGTTGAAGGCCGCGGTCGGGAGTGCTCTGACCGCGGGGAATGAGTGGTTTGCCGCGGTCGGGATGCTCCTGACCGCGGGAAAATGCTTGTTGGCCGCGGGTGGAAGTGCTTGCCAGCTGGTTTACGGGACATCTTGCTCTTCGCATATCTTTTGATTGAACCGTTGGATTGCCAAGCTGTAAAGTGAACTGGAAAGCTGAAACTTCCATCTTTAAGGTCTCCATATTTGAGCTGGATCAGACGCTGAGAAGGCCTTCAATCAGGGGTGAACTTCTGACGGTTTAACTCTGAGCTGAAATCTGGTTTTCTATCCATTTTGTTAAGCTTTTCCCTAAGTTACCTGAAAAGAGTCTTGGAACTACAAATACTAGAAAAACATGATAAAAGTACTTAAAAGCAATTAAAAACATAGAAAAAGTATTTCAAAACGATCCATAAAAATGGTCAAAATACGGTGTTATCAACTCCCCCAGACTTAAACTTTTGTTTGTCCTCAAACAAAACAAAAGCTTAAACTGGTTAAGTGAAAACAAAAATAGGGAATGCACAAATCTCATAGACATGAACTCCTAAACTAGGACCAAAGATAGTGCATCAATCCACAACTTTGTCTAGAAAATTCTCACCAAAGCACAAGAGATACTAGTCCACTTTTTCCGTCATGCAAAACTTAAACAATTTAAATCTTGATTTCAGTCAACTAGCTCTCTACATTCATTAAGTTCAATAGTGAGTTCTCATTAAAGACATCATCCAGGGTAGACGGCGTTTGGCATTAAAGGGCTATTAAAGTGGTGGAGTTAAAGTGTTTCGGGTTACCTGAAGATCTGGAGGATGCAAGATAATATGCAAAACAGCAAGAGAGATAAGGACCTGTTGATGCACACAGTTTTCAGTCCCTTCTTCTTGCCAAATGTTGTTGCATAATCCTTCTTCCTTTGTTGTGAACAGCTGTCCCCCCAGACTTAGATTCTTTCCAGGAATCAGAAAACAATCTCCAAAACTCCATAAAATCAAACTCCAGTTGCCTTGGGACTTAAAAATTCGATCTCTCTAGACTCTCTAAGGCTTTTATTTCCTTTCTTTTCTTATTTTCGGTTTTTTTATTTTTTATTTTTTGAAAAGGAAATGCCTTTTAAAGAGAGAGAGACTAAAGGACGAGATTGTACCAAAATTTGAGATTTTTTTAAGGCAAACTGAGCTTCCCCTTGTGTTGAATCCTTCCGGGAACTTTTCCGGCAAATCGCAGGTCTTTGTCCTTGGTGACTGAAAACTGCGTCGTTCCTCTTTCTCTCCAACTTTTTTGCACTTATCTGCATATAAGACAATAGAAAACAAGAGTGCATGTGGTTTGAAAGAGGATTGGTTAAGGTGGGGAACTAGCTAAAGATGAACTAGCCATTCAGGATCAACAAAGAGTGGTAAAAGGATAAAGGAGTCCTGAATGTATGATTCGTTTCCCTGGTCTAATGCTTCAATGAGAAAATTAAGTCCAAATTAAGTCCAAATAAAACAGAGCTAGTGTATCCCTTCATCTAAATCGAAATCATTCAAATTCCTCTGGGGTACTTCGTTTCAAATGTGCTTAGCTACCGCCTAGTCTAGTCCTAAATCATGAATGAGCATGTCACTAGGAACAATCTAAAAGCACACAGTCAACTATCATTGATTCATGTTCACCATTCCCTTTAAAACGTATTTTGTTTTGAAAACCGATTTTGAAAAACTTTAAGGAAAATGCAAAAAGTGTAGATAATGCAAGACTCATGAAAGAAAGGTGGTTAGAAAGGGATGAAATCCTCCCCCAAACTTAAATCACACTGTCCTCAGTGTGAAACAAGTCGAGATTGGATGAGAAAAATGCATAAATAATCGAATTGGTAAGGACAAAGAGAACTTACCTGGATCCGGGATGCTGGTGGAGATGAACCGGATTCATTCGAAAGGGTTTGGGAAGGTGATTAGGTGGTGATGAAGGTGGTGGAAGGTGATGAATGAGGTGGAGGGTGATTGGTGAGGTGAAATGGGGTGAAAGGGGTGGTTTGGGTCGGGTTTGGATCTCAACGACCAAGTGCCGCGGTCAGGGGCTGCACGACCGCGCCAAACAAGCACTTGGCCGCGGTCAGGACTACGCGACCGTGGTCGATGGGTCGTTTCCCGCGGTGAGAACGTCTGCGACCGCGGGGGCTTATATCGTGGCCTCTTCCTGCTTCTCCTTGGTTCTTGCTGGGCCGAGCAGTTAGGTACCATCCTCCTTTTTGGTCTTTTCGGGTTTTTTTGATTTTTTTGGCTTTTTTGTTTTATAAGAAACACCTGTAACTAAGAAAAAGAAAAAGATCAAAAGAAAAAGAAAGAAAAATTCTAAAGAAAACAATACCTAAATGGGTTGCCTCCCATTAAGCGCTTCTGTTATAAGTCGTTTAGCTCGACTTTTGGTATTGGACGTGACTTATTCCAATGAAGAAGACCTTGTCCTGAGACAAGTCTTTTTCGACATCTCCTTGCTTTGCTTAGCAGGTTCTTCGTCACTCCAAAGTTCTTCTTCAAACTCTTCTGCTGCAGAACGTTTTCCTGCTTTGCTGTTGTATGGAACAGCTTCTGTGAAGACATCTTTGTCGATATTAGCAAATGAAATCCTCCGGTTTGGCCAGTCCATTATAGCTCCGGAAGTTGCTAGAAAAGACCATCCGAGAATCACTGCATATGTTGCATCTCTCGTTTCGACAATGTAGAAGTCGACAGGCACTATGCAATCTCCTATTCTCAAAGAAATTTCATGAGCTATTCCTTGAGGTGTTGCATTTGAATCATCAGCTAGGCTAATCTTTGCTCTAGTCCTGCGCAGGTGTCTAATACTAAGTCTCAAAGCAATTGCCTTAGACATCATCTTAAGACAAGCTCCAGAATCACATAGCATGTTTTTAAACATTTCACCTCTAATAGAACAAGAGATAAGAAACTGACCTACACCATCGATTTTGTGAAGTGTTCGAACAGGTTTACCTCTTCTGGCATGATTGAACAAGTCTTCTATCTCAGGGATTGATTCTTTGCTCTCACAGAAGTAGTGGCCTATCATTAAGTCCTTGCAAGCTCTGGCAAACGTGATTCCTTCAGGCAAATTTCGAACCACATCATTGAATTCATCGAGTGTTTCTTTGCTGATTTTGTTGGTGTAGTGGCTACACTCTTCCGGTCTTGGGAGATGGATTGAATAAACAGCAGCATTAGGGGATGTTCTGGGGAAAGTCAGACGTCTGGCCCTCCCAAAATAGGTTCTGATATCCTCCTTTGTCTCCTTGCTGTACCTAAAGAAAACTTGCAAACAACCAAGATGCCATATATCATCGAAACATGTGTAAAGAGGGATCGATTTCACAAACTTGTTGAATTCAACGAGCCTTTCTCTGGAGATTGGTGCTCCTAATTCCGCCATTTTGTCTGGATTCCCTCCTTCTATGAACAGACGGTAGTCTTCATCTTCGAGGTAGTTCCCTTCATATTCATCCTCATATGCTAAGACTATGTTGCAAGGGAGTACCTCATTTTCTTCTTGAGATGTTTTGGAGTTGATAGCATACACTGTTTGCTCCTGAAGAGGGGTTTTGACCATCCCAGCAGATGTATCAGATGAGCATTGACCTGTAGGAGTGAAAAAGGGCTTAAAGGCATCTGAAGGAGTGTTGGCCGCGGGTAAAAGCTCCACGACCGTGGGTGAAGAGGGCTTTGCCGCGGTCAGGATGCTCACGACCGCGGCTGGAAACTTGTTGGCCGCAGTCACGTGAGTTCCGACCGCGGGAATGAGGCTCCGAGTTGTTTCCTCAGTTTCCTCTGCTCCTTTGCCATCTGAACTGATTTCTGCACCTTCTAACTCCGTCTCCTCCTCTTTTAGGCTAAGATCTTCGATGAGAAGCGTCCAACTATTCGTTTCACATCCTTGCATAAGCTTTTTGACCTTCTTTTCGATTTCGTCGAGGGTACAGACTACTTCGTCCACAGTTGAGTCTATTGTCTCTGCTTTCTCTTGAACCTTGTGTACTCCATCCCAAATATCTTCCACATAGGAATAGGTTTGGTTGTTGTGGTAGTTAATAGTCTCTTCTGCTTCACCAAGTTTGATCTCTAAGGTGCGGATGCTCCAACCGGCTTTGCGAATGCGAACTTCGTGTGCTCCAACTCGTTCTTCGATTGCTTTCATCCTCTCCTGGACGGTTTCAGCACCTTCGTTTAGCTGGCTTTCGACGGTTTTGACTTGAGCTGAAAGATCTTCAAGCTTTCTGTTAAAGCGTATTGACAAGTCGTCAATTCTCTCGTCAATTGTGGATCTGGCTTGAACGTCGAGTAAGTGCGAGACCGCCAATTCTAGTAGCTCCAATCGGTGAATGGGTTTGACGTTTTCATTCTTGTGAGGCAACCGACGAGCAGGTTGTTCAAGGTTGGCAATTTGAGGTGCGCAGGGTTCCTTCTGGGATGTTCTGTTGTCTTCGCTTTGAGTTTTTTCGCAGAGATCGCGTAGATGCTTCTCTCTGCGTCTGCTGGCTTGAGGAGTGTTATAGAAACCTTCCTCATAGTGTATATTTCGATTTATAGGATCCATATCTTCTGAAATGGAAACAAAATAACCGAAAAATGGAAAGTTGCAGAAAAAATGGGGGTTCTAGAGTCGATTTACTAACCTTTCTCGGGGTTTTGCAGAAAAGAAAACGCGTGCCTTCCCCGGCACTGGCGCCAAAAACTTGATGTGGTGTGCTGTCGTGTGTTGAGAGGGTTGTCAAGTTTTACCCTAATTGAAATCAATAGCCGCAAGTGCACAGCTGATCAATTGTAGTACTTAGGGATCCAATCCACAGGGAAAGAGGATCTTTTCCTGCAAAAAGCCTTTGAAATAAGTTAAAGTAAGGAAGTCTAGAACAAAAACGGTTTAGTGGGGGTTTGGTAGTGTGTTTAAAATCTAAAAACGAAATATTAAAAGAGAATACGGAAATTAAATGACGTAATAACTAAACTTAACGAAAATGACTAAAAATGATAAAAACAGATATTCTAATGCTTAAATGAAAATGAACTAAAAAGGAAAGACATTATTGAACTACAGCTTTAAAGAAAATCGGTGTAAAACAATGGAGAAGAAAGCATTGGGCTTTAGGGAAGTTTTCTCAGGGGTACGAACGATTCAAAACATTGCTAGAGAGGAAATTTTGTAAGATCTTAGCTTAAACTTTTCGAACTGGAGTCACGGACGTATGAATACGCCACTGTCGTGATCATAGCCAAGTATCTCTCTCAACCCTGACCAGTAGGTTTCCACTCTGGCCCTGGAAGAGAAGATATGCATTATGTTACGACTCGTCCTAATTCACAAATCGCCCATAGGTAGGTTTCCACTCCTATGTTTGTTTTGCTCTCCCAAACTAGATCTGATACCTGATGAACACTTTCGTGTCACCAAGCATCTGGATCAGATTGTAGTTCCTGACGCTACTCTCATGCAGTAAAAACGAATTCAGAAGAAAAAGTTCTAAGATTCAGCTCAATAGCCAATGGAATCCTCATCGAACATATAAATCCCCATCGAAAATCCCTTAATCCCAACAATAAAACTACTCAGACATAATAAACGAAATCAAAGACATAATATTAAGAAGTTGAATAGAAACCAAAATTGAAAAAGAAAGAACAAGGGTTCAAGAGAACAAATCTCTCTCTCCCTAAAAGCTAAAGCAAAAACAATAAAAATATGAAGTAATGATAGATGGTACTCGGTTACACCATTTCTAGGGCTCCTAAGACATGTATTTATAGTGCTCAAGACCTCTCTGGACGTCACTTAGGGTTTCTCCAAATGTGGGCTTCAAAAATGGGCTTTTTGGGCTCGGAGGTTGAAGGCCGCGGTCGGGAGTGCTCTGACCGCGGGGAATGAGTGGTTTGCCGCGGTCGGGATGCTCCTGACTGCGGGAAAATGCTTGTTGGCCGCGGGTGGAAGTGCTTGCCAGCTGGTTTACGGGACATCTTGCTCTTCGCATATCTTTTGATTGAACCGTTGGATTGCCAAGCTGTAAGGTGCACTGGAAAGCTGAAACTTCCATCTTTAAGGTCTCCAAATTTGAGCTGGATCAGACGCTTAAGTTACCTGAAAAGAGTCTTGGAACTACAAATACTAGAAAAACATGATAAAAGTACTTAAAAGAAATTAAAAACATAGAAAAAGTATTTCAAAACGATCCATAAAAATGGTCAAAATACGGTGTTATCAACTCCCCCAGACTTAAACCTTTGTTTGTCCTCAAACAAAGCAAAAGCTTAAACTGGTTAAGTGAAAACAAAAATAGGGAATGCACAAATCTCATAGACATGAACTCCTAAACTAGGACCAAAGATAGTGCATCAATCCACAACTTAGTCTAGAAAATTCTCACCAAAGCACAAGAGATACTAGTCCACTTTTTCCGTCATGCAAAACTTAAACAATTTAAATCTTGATTTCAGTCAACTAGCTCTCTACATTCATTAAGTTCAATAGTGAGTTCTCATTAAAGACGTCATCCTGGGTAGACGGCGTTTGGCATTAAAGGGCTATTTAAGTGGTGGAGTTAAAGTGTTTCGGATTACCTGAAGATCTGGAGGATGCAAGATAATATGCAAAACAGCAAGAGAGATAAGGACCTGTTGATGACCACAGTTTTCAGTCACTTCTTCTTGCCAAATGTTGTTGCATAATCCTTCTTCATTTGTTGTGAACAGCTGTTCCCCCAGACTTAGATTCTTTCCGGGAATCAGAGAAAAATCTCCAAAACTCCATAAAATAAAATCCAGTTGCCTTGGAACTTAAAAATTCGATCTCTCTAGACTCTCTAAGGCTTTTATTTCCTTTCTTTTCTTCTTTTCGGATTTTTTTTTATTTTTCATTTTTTGAAAAGGAAATGCCTTTTAAAGAGAGAGAGACTAGAGGACGAGATTGTACCAAAATTTGAGATTTTTCTAAGGCAAACTGAGCTTCCTCTTGTGTTGAATCCTTCCGGGAACTTTTCCGGCAAATCGCAGGTCTCTGTCCTTGGTGACTGAAAACTGCATCGTTCCTCTTTCTCTCCAACTTTTTTACACTTATCTGCATATAAGACAATAGAAAACAAGAGTGCATGTGGTTTGAAAGAGGATTGGTTAAGGTGGGGAACTAGCTAAAGATGAACTAGCCATTCAGGATCAACAGAGAGTGGTAAAAGGATAAAGGAGTCCTGAATGTATGATTCGTTTCCCTGGTATAATGCTTCAATGAGAAAATTAAGTCCAAATTAAGTCCAAATAAAACAGAGCTAGTGTATCCCTTCATCTAAATCGAAATCATTCAAATTCCTCTGGGGTACTTCGTTTCAAATGTGCTTAGCTACCGCCTAGTCTAGTCCTAAATCATGAATGAGCATGTGATACGATCCTAGGTGATCAACTCTGAAGCAAAGAGGATTAGATGCAGCGATATGATGGTGGTGGTGACTCGATGATGATGGTCGAAACGATGAGAGACGATGGTGGCTGGCGGATCGAGTTGGAGACTCGATATGGTGGTGCGTGTGGCTCGTCGCGAAGGAATCGATGATGGTGATGATGGAGAGATCGATTCGATGGGGTGGTGGTTGTAGTGAGATAATCGAATGGATGATGATGGAAGTATGATGAATGAATTTGATGGAATGGAGGGATAGAAGAATCTCTTGTAAACAGATTAGGTTTAAGAGATTCGAATTTCAGAGTTTTTAGTTCTCAGAAATCAAAGAGAGAAGAACACGTTAAAAGTTTGATCAAAATTCTTCACTCAATAACACTTAGGCGATTTTCTCTTTTTTATAGACTAAGAGAGAAAATCGCAGCCCTAATAACAAAACTACATGGAGTTTGACTGAAATCCAAACATGCCGTGAAATCGCTCCTTACTCAGATGGATCCACACCAGATCTCCTTCTTCGAAAATCAGTTCCTTTCGTCCTTTGTTGGCATGTTTCTCATACTGCTTTGTCTTCTTCTCGATGTTCTCCTTAGCCTTAGCATGTATTCTTCGGACCTGTTCAGCTTTCTCCTTGCCATTCAAACTGCATTTTCCACTTAAAGGCAAAGGGATCAAGTCTAGAGGTGATTGTGGATTAAACCCATATACAATTTCAAAAGGAGAAAAGAGAGTAGCAGAATGCTTAGCGTGATTGTAAGCAAACTCGACATGAGGCAGGCACTCTTCCCATGTCTTGAGGTTACTTTTCACCAAAGTCCTTAGAAGTGTGGACAACGTTCTATTCACCACCTCGGTCTGTCCATCGGTCTGAGGATGACACGTAGTTGAGAATGAGAGCTTTGTTCCCAGCTTAGCCCAAAGCGTTCGCCAAAAATGTCCTAAGAACTTCGTGTCTCGATCTGAAACGATAACCTGTGGCATTCCATGCAGTCTCACTACTTCCCTGAAAAAAAAGTTAGCTACATTCACAACGTCATCTGTCTTGTGGCTAGCGATGAAGTGAGCCATCTTGCTAAACCTGTCAACAACTACAAAAATAGAATCTCTACCATTTCTGGTTCGAGGTAAGCCAGCTACAAAATACCTAGAGATATTAGTCCAAGGTTGAGAAGGAATAGGCAAAGGAGTATACAAACCGTGAGGTTGAACTTTACTCTTAGCCATCTTACATACGACACATCTAGAACAGATTTTCTCAACGTCTTTCTTCATGTTTGGCCAGTAGAAGTGCTCTTGTAGCCCAAGAAGTGTCTTTGTGACGCCGAAATGTCCAGCTAATCCACCTCCATGAGCTTCTCGTACCAGTAACTCTCGAATGGATCCTCGTGGTATGCACAATCGGTTACTGAAGAACAAGTCAGTATCAGATTCATAAAGATCTATAATATGCTCAAATCCAATCAACTTTGACGTTAAGGTAAAAATAAGAGTGTACCTCCGGGATAATGCGTCTGCGACCACATTATCTTTACCTTTTTTGTACTTAACAATGTAGGGGAATGTCTCAATGAACTCCATCCATCGCCCATGTCTTTTGTTAAGCTTCTGCTGACCCTTGAGGTGCTTTAGAGACTCGTGATCGGTATGAATGACGAATTCCTTAGGCCATAGGTAATGCTGCCACGTCTGGAGAGCTCGAACCAATGCGTATAACTCCTTGTCATACGTGGGATAGTTCAGCATTGATCCTCCTAACTTTTTGCTGAAGTAAGCTACGGGCTTCTTGTCCTGCATAAGAACTGCTATAATACCTACACCAGAAGCATCACATTCAATCTCAAAAGTCTTAGTAAAATCAGGAAGTACTTGTAAGGGCGAATTGATAAGCTTCTCTTTAAGGGCTGTAAAAGCCTGTTCTTGCGCTTCTCCCCACTTGAACCCCATGTCTTTCTTGATCACTTCTGTTAAGGGCGCGGCTATGGTGCTGAAGTCACGAACAAAACGCCTGTAGAATCCTGCTAAGCCATGGAAACTTCGGACTTCTCCAATATTCTTGGGGGTTGGCCACTCCTTGATAGCTTTTATCTTCTCTTCATCTACTTTAACTCCTCCTGCACTTAATACAAAGCCTAAGAAAACAATCTCGTTAGTGCAGAATGAACATTTAGATAAATTAGCAAAGAGAGATTGAGAGCGAAGAACATCAAGAACCGATCTGACGTGATCTAGATGTTCTTCCAAACCTTTACTGTAGATGAGGATATCGTCGAAATAAACCACTACGAACACGCCAATGAATGGTCTCAGGGCATGGTTCATTAGTCTCATGAAGGTGCTGGGCGCATTGGTGAGGCCAGACGGCATAATTAGCCACTCGTAGAGTCCTTGCTTTGTCTTGAACGCCGTCTTCCACTCATCCCCTTCCTTCATTCTGATCTGATGATACCCACTCTTCAAATCTATCTTCGAGAAGATTGTCGATCCACAGAGCTCATCCAGCATATCATCTAGTCTTGGAATCGGATGCCTATACTTCACGGTGATGTTGTTGATAGCTCGGCAGTCTACACACATCCTCCAGGAACCATCTTTCTTTGGCACCAACAGAACTGGAACCGCACATGGACTAAAGCTTTCTCGGATATGTCCCTTGCTCATCAGCTCTTCCACTTGCTTCTGCAGCTCCTTAGTCTCTACAGGATTGGTTCGGTATGCTGGCCTGTTAGGTAAGGCTGATCCTGGTACCAAGTCAATCTGATGCTCTATCCCGCGAATTGGAGGTAGCCCTGGTGGAATTTCGACTGGAAAAACGTCCTTGTATTCATGAAAAATCTCAAACATAGCACTAGGAAGCTCCTGTGAAGGGTTAGTACTAACAAGGGATTCCTTGTACACAAACATAAAAGTAGTCATTTCAGGATCAAAGAGTTTAGAAAATTCATTGTGGTTTATGTAGAGGCTGTTGGCGACTTTCTCCTTCTCCTTGAGCTTCATCTGGATCTGATCCTGGTAAATCTCGGTAGGCGTGAGAGGTAGGAGGGTAATTTTGCGACCTTTGAACTCGAATGAGTGCTTGTTGGTATAACCGTCGTGTATCACCCTATGATCTGATTGCCACGGTCTCCCTAGCAACACATGACTCGAACCCATGGGAATGACGTCACATAGAATCTCATCTTCATACTTCCCAATAGATTGAGAAACCATCACTTGCTGAGATACGGTCAAGGCTCCACTGTCATTCAACCACTGAAGCTTGTACGGTCTTGGATGAGGAATAGTCTTGAGATGGAGCTTCTTAACCATCTCTTCGCTTGCAGCATTAGTACAACTTCCTCCATCTATGATCAGGCTACAAACTTTCTCTTTAATGAAGCATCTCGTATGAAACAGGTTCTCTCGCTGACAAGTCTCTTCAGGTTGACTCTGAACACTCAAAGTCCTTCTGGCAACCAGCATCTCGCCCACGGCAGCAGCTTCTTCCTCTTCCTCTATTTCATATTCGGCCTCTGAATCCTCTTGAGGAACTATCTCTCCTCCCTCTTGTAACAAGAAGACCTTCTTGTTTGGGCAATCTCGAGAGTAATGTCCCATTCCTTGACATTTGAAACACCTCACATTGCTGATAGAAGTACCACTTCTTGGTTTGAACTCAGCTTTAGCTTCTTCTTTAAGTCCAGTAGAGGGTGGTCCGAACTAGCCTGCCCAGTCTTCATCAAAGTTTGAGATCTGTGAAAGACCTTCTCAGAACAGTTGGGATCGCTCTATTCGGAACAGTGGTTTGAAAGATAAAGTCTCCGGAGTTCACATTGGTCTAAAAGCTTATTTTCCGGTGATTCCAATGCGGTGCAAAGATGTGAAATCCAGGAAGCCTTCCACTTCCCAAGCTCCGACAGTTTCTTCATCAAAGTTCGAGCTTATCGAGTTATCTCGACTATGGAACCGGTCTCAAAGCAATTGGAGTCGTGTGCTGAAAGTTACTGCTTCCGGAAGGCGAGATGGTCGACACGAGCCTAAATGAGTCGCGATACGCGCTAAGTATTTTCTCAGGCCTCGACATCATCACCTCGACATTGCTCAAGTCAAGGCTCATATCTTGGGAGTATTTCGGACTAGACCCCGTGCTGACGCCTAGGCACGTTGAGATCAAGGCATGCACACGTAAGAAATGAAGCTATAAATGACTAAGTGTTGAACATGCACCTCGGTGTAATGACCTCGGCGTGCATGCCGGACTCTGTTCTCCCAAACCCCTTGACTACCAAGCCCCGCGACACTCCATGGCGAGGTTCCTTGTCACAACCCCAGAATCAAGAACAAGACGGCTCAAGAACACACACGTGAAGATGGATCAAAGAATAGGGTTCATGTATGTTCTTGACGTGTTCTTCACGAGATCTTCATTTGGATCTTGGCTCACGTGCACTCCTCGACATCAAGGCCTCGGCTTCACTCTCCGACACACCGTGGCGCTCACCCATCGACCCGAGAAGGCGGCTCAGTACCCGGTTTGTTCCGGGCTGGCCCGCGACACTTTCCCTTTGCTATAAATACATTTTAGGACCAAAAACCTAAAAATCTTATCTCTTATCATCTTTTAGCTTTAAGAACTTGCCTCTTTTGTGAAACTTAGATCCGATATCTCGTTTTTGCATCAGAATCTTGTTCTTTCTTTATTTCTTTCATCATCCAGCATTAAACTCCTAATCATGACTAGCTACACGTCTTGCAAAATACTTAGTGAGCTCGTTATGATCAGTGAGTAGTCGTTTAAGCGGCTTTAGATAGGTAGATTAGGGTGCTTTCAAGATGGATTAATGGGTTTAGGTGTCTAATCTTGCATGTTTCATTCTTTAACCAACGAGATCTCTATGCTGGATCCAAGCACATCACTTGAGGTTCAGATCTGAGACATATCTCGCATCAAAAGTGTTTTTAGAAATGTCTGAACCACTCGGTTAAGGGTTTAAGAGTCTTTCATCGCGACAGTGATAGTTTGTTCTCTTAAATGACATTTTTGAACTGAATCTTATTGCTGACTGATTCATGCTTCTCAAAAGGGATTTTGGTATGAAAGAGGATCAGTTTAGATGTTTAATACTTTCATGAGAAGATTAACATGCCTTGAGTTCAAAGTTAAATGAAATCGCTTGATAAAATGATTCATTAACCCATTAGTTTAGCTTGGAAGCACCCGAGTCAAGTATCCTGTCTAAAGCTTCTTCCTTTATCATATATTATCATCATCCGAACCATTTGCTTGTCATTTGCATCTTTACTTAGTTCAAATCTCATCTCTTGTTTCATTTACATGCTTATTTATTTGTTAAATAGTTTAGTTAAAACCCTTATCGTTCTCTCTTGACTTAAGATCACAAGTAACATAGATTAGTGTCTCCACTACAAGTTTGGTTTGATAACCCCTTGTACAACAAGGACAGGGGTATTGATAACCTCTTTAAAGAGTGAAAACTCTTAGTTATCAAAAAGATATTAAAATGATCCATAAAAATGGTCAAAATCCGGTGTTATCAACTCCCCCAGGCTTAGTTTTTTGTTTGTCCTCAAACAAAACAAAGGCTAAATCTCAGTGAGAGGTTTGAAAACGCAGGAACCAAACAAAATCTCAGAGACCAAACTTCTAGACCAATATCAATCAGTATGCATTGATGTGGTGTGCTGTCGTGTGTTGAGAGGGTTGTCAAGTTTTACCCTAATTGAAATCAATAGCCGCAAGTGCACAGCTGATCAATTGTAGTACTTAGGGATCGAATCCACAGGAAAGGAGGATCTTTTCCTGCAAAAAGCCTTTGAAATAAGTTAAAGTAAGGAAGTCTAGAACAAAAACGGTTTAGTGGGGGTTTGGTAGTGTGTTTAAAATCTAAAAACGAAATATTAAAAGAGAATACGGAAATTAAATGACGTAATAACTAAACTTAACGAAAATGACTAAAAATGATAAAAACAGATATTCTAATGCTTAAATGAAAATGAACTAAAAAGGAAAGACATTATTGAACTACAGCTTTAAAGAAAATCGGTGTAAAACAATGGAGAAGAAAGCATTGGGCTTTAGGGAAGTTTTCTCAGGGGTACGAACGATTCAAAACATTGCTAGAGAGGAAATTTTGTAAGATCTTAGCTTAAACTTTTCGAACTGGAGTCACGGACGTATGAATACGCCACTGTCGTGATCATAGCCAAGTATCTCTCTCAACCCTGACCAGTAGGTTTCCACTCTGGCCCTGGAAGAGAAGAGATGCATTATGTTTAAGACTCGTCCTAATTAATAAATCGCCCATAGGTAGGTTTTCACTCCTATGTTTGTTTTGCTCTCCCAAACTAGATCTGATAACTGATGAACACTTTCGTGTCACCGCTTCTGGATCAGATTGTAGTTCATGACGCTACTTTCATGCAGTAAAAACGAATTCAGAAGAAAAAGTTCTAAAATTCAGCTCAATAGCCAATGGAATCGTCATCGAACATATAAATCCCCATTGAAAATCCCAACAATAAAACTACTCAGACATAATAAACGAAATCAAAGACATAGTATTAAGAAGTAGAATAGAAATCGAAATTGAAAAAGAAAGAACAAGGGTTCAAGAGAACAAATCTCTCTCTCCCTAAAAGCTAAAGCAAAAACAATAAAAATATGAAGTAATGATAGATGGTATTCGGTTACACCATTTCTAGGGCTCCTAAGACATGTATTTATAGTGCTCAAGACCTCTCTGGACGTCACTTAGGGTTTCTCCAAATGTGGGCTTCCGAAATGGGCTTTTTGGGCTCGGAGGTTGAAGGCCGCGGTCGGGAGTGCTCTGACCGCGGGGAATGAGTGGTTTGCCGCGGTCGGGATGCTCCTGACCGCGGGAAAATGCTTGTTGGCCGCGGGTGGAAGTGCTTGCCAGCTGGTTTATGGGACATCTTGCTCTTCACATATCTTTTGATTGAACCGTTGGATTGCTAAGCTGTAAATTGCACTGGAAAGCTGAAACTTCCATCTTTAAGGTCTCCAAATTTGAGCTGGATCAGACGCTGAGAAGGCCTTCAATCAGGGGTGAACTTCTGACGGTTTGACTCTGAGCTGAAATCTGGTTTTCTATCCATTTTGTTAAGCTTTTCCCTAAGTTACCTGAAAAGAGTCTTGGAACTACAAATACTAGAAAAACATGATAAAAGTACTTAAAAGCAATTAAAAACATAGAAAAAGTATTTCAAAACGATGCATAAAAATGGTCAAAATACGGTGTTATCAACTCCCCCAGACTTAAACCTTTGTTTGTCCTCAAACAAAGCAAAAGCTTAAACTGGTTAAGTGAAAACAAAAATAGGGAATGCACAAATCTCATAGACATGAACTCCTAAACTAGGACCAAAGATAGTGCATCAATCCACAACTTAGTCTAGAAAATTCTCACCAAAGCACAAGAGATACTAGTCCACTTTTTCCGTCATGCAAAACTTAAACAATTTTAATCTTGATTTCAGTCAACTAGCTCTCTACATTCATTAAGTTCAATAGTGAGTTCTCATTAAAGACATCATCCAGGGTAGACGGCGTTTGGCATTAAAGGGCTATTAAAGTGGTGGAGTTAAAGTGTTTCGGGTTACCTGAAGATCTGGAGGATGCAAGATAATATGCAAAACAGCAAGAGAGATAAGGACCTGTTGATGCACACAGTTTTCAGTCCCTTCTTCTTGCCAAATGTTGTTGCATAATCCTTCTTACTTTGTTGTGAACAGCTGTTCCCCCAGACTTAGATTCTTTCCGGGAATCAGAAAACAATCTCCAAAACTCCATAAAATCAAACTCCAGTTGCCTTGGGACTTAAAAATTTGATCTCTCTAGACTCTCTAAGGCTTTTATTTCCTTTCTTTTCTTATTTTCGGATATTTTTTTTTTTTGAAAAGGAAATGCCTTTTAAAGAGAGAGAGACTAGAGGACGAGATTGTACCAAAATTTGAGATTTTTCTAAGGCAAACTGAGCTTCCTCTTGTGTTGAATCCTTCCAGGAACTTTTCCGGCAAATCGCAGGTCTCTGTCCTTAGTGACTGAAAACTGCGTCGTTCCTCTTTCTCTCCAACTTTTTTGCACTTATCTGCATATAAGACAATAGAAAACAAGAGTGCATGTGGTTTGAAAGAGGATTGGTTAAGGTGGGGAACTAGCTAAAGATGAACTAGCCATTCAGGATCAACAAAGAGTGGTAAAAGGATAAAGGAGTCCTGAATGTATGATTCGTTTCCCTGGTCTAATGCTTCAATGAGAAAATTAAGTCCAAATTAAGTCCAAATAAAACAGAGCTAGTGTATCCCTTCATCTAAATCGAAATCATTCAAATTCCTCTGGGGTACTTCGTTTCAAATGTGCTTAGCTACCGCCTAGTCTAGTCCTAAATCATGAATGAGCATGTCACTAGGAACAGTCTAAAAGCACACAGTCAACTATCATTGATTCATGTTCACCATTCCCTTTAAAACGTATTTTGTTTTGAAAACCGATTTTGAAAAACTTTAAGGAAAATGCAAAAAGTGTAGATAATGCAAGACTCATGAAAGAAAGGTGGTTAGAAAGGGATGAAATCCTCCCCCAAACTTAAATCACACTGTCCTCAGTGTGAAACAAGTCGAGATTGGATGAGAAAAATGCATAAATAATCGAATTGGTAAGGACAAAGAGAACTTACCTGGATCCGGGATGCTGGTGGAGATGAACCGGATTCATTCGAAGGGGTTTGGGAAGGTGATTAGGTGGTGATGAAGGTGGTGGAAGGTGATGAATGAGGTGGAGGGTGATTGGTGAGGTGAAATGGGGTGAAAGGGGTGGTTTGGGTCGGGTTTGGATCTCAACGACCAAGTGCCGCGGTCAGGGGCTGCACGACCGCGCCAAACAAGCACTTGGCCGCGGTCAGGACTACGCGACCGCGGTCGATGGGTCGTTTCCCGCGGTGAGAACGTCTGCGACCGCGGGGGCTTATATCGTGGCCTCTTCCTGCTTCTCCTTGGTTCTTGCTGGGCCGAGCAGTTAGGTACCATCCTCCTTTTTGGTCTTTTCGGGTTTTTTTGATTTTTTTGGCTTTTTTGTTTTATAAGAAACACCTGTAACTAAGAAAAAGAAAAAGATCAAAAGAAAAAGAAAGAAAAATTCTAAAGAAAACAATACCTAAATGGGTTGCCTCCCATTAAGCGCTTCTGTTATAAGTCGTTTAGCTCGACTTTTGGTATTGGACGTGACTTATTCCAATGAAGAAGACCTTGTCCTGAGACAAGTCTTTTTCGACATCTCCTTGCTTTGCTTAGCAGGTTCTTCGTCACTCCAAAGTTCTTCTTCAAACTCTTCTGCTGCAGAACGTTTTCCTGCTTTGCTGTTGTATGGAACAGCTTCTGTGAAGACATCTTTGTCGATATTAGCAAATGAAATCCTCCGGTTTGGCCAGTCCATTATAGCTCCGGAAGTTGCTAGAAAAGACCATCCGAGAATCACTGGATATGTTGCATCTCTCGTTTCGACAATGTAGAAGTCGACAGGCACTATGCAATCTCCTATTCTCAAAGGAATTTCATGAGCTATTCCTTGAGGTGTTGCATTTGAATCATCAGCTAGGCTAATCTTTGCTCTAGTCTTGCGCAGGTGTCTAATACCAAGTCTCAAAGCAATTGCCTTGGACATCATCTTAAGACAAGCTCCAGAATCACATAGCACGTTTTTAAACATTTCTCCTCTAATAGAACAAGAGATAAGAAACTGACCTACACCATCGATTTGTGAAGTGTTCGAACAGGTTTACCTCTTCTGGCATGATTGAACAAGTCTTCTATCTCAGGGATTGATTCTTTGCTCTCACAGAAGTAGTGGCCTATCATAAAGTGCTTGCAAGCTCTGGCAAACGTGATTCCTTCAGGCAAATTTCGAACCACATCATTGAATTCATCGAGCGTTTCTTTGCTGATTTTGTTGGTGTAGTGGCTACACTCTTCCGGTCTTGGGAGATGGATTGAATAAACAGCAGCATCAGGGGATGTTCTGGGGAAAGTCAGACGTCTGGCCCTCCCAAAATAGGTTCTGATATCCTCCTTTGTCTCCTTGCTGTACCTAAAGAAAACTTGCAAACAACCAAGATGCCATATATCATCGAAACCTGTGTAAAGAGGGATCGATTTCACAAACTTGTTGAATTCAACGAGCCTTTCTCTGGAGATTGGTGCTCCTAATTCCGCCATTTTGTCTGGATTCCCTCCTTCTATGAACAGACGGTAGTCTTCATCTTCGAGGTAGTTCCCTCCATATTCATCCTCATATGCTAAGACTATGTTGCAAGGGAGTACCTCATTTTCTTCTTGAGATGTTTTGGAGTTGATAGCATACACTGTTTGCTCCTGAAGAGGGGTTTTGACCATCCCAGCAGATGTATCAGATGAGCATTGACCTGTAGGAGTGAAAAAGGGCTTAAAGGCATCTGAAGGAGTGTTGGCCGCGGGTAGAAGCTCCACGACCGTGGGTGAAGAGGGCTTTGCCGCGGTCAGGATGCTCACGACCGCGGCTGGAAACTTGTTGGCCGCAGTCACGTGAGTTCCGACCGCGGGAATGAGGCTCCGAGTTGTTTCCTCAGTTTCCTCTGCTCCTTTGCCATCTGAACTGATTTCTGCACCTTCTAACTCCGTCTCCTCCTCTTTTAGGCTAAGATCTTCGATGAGAAGCGTCCAACTATTCGTTTCACATCCTTGCATAAGCTTTTTGACCTTCTTTTCGATTTCGTCGAGGGTACAGACTACTTCGTCCACAGTTGAGTCTATTGTCTCTGCTTTCTCTTGAACCTTGTGTACTCCATCCCAAATATCTTCCACATAGGAATAGGTTTGGTTGTTGTGGTAGTTAATAGTCTCTTCTGCTTCACCAAGTTTGATCTCTAAGGTGCGGATGCTCCAACCGGCTTTGCGAATGCGAACTTCGTGTGCTCCAACTCGTTCTTCGATTGCTTTCATCCTCTCCTGGACGGTTTCAGCACCTTCGTTTAGCTGGCTTTCGACGGTTTTGACTTGAGTTGAAAGATCTTCAAGCTTTCTGTTAAAGCGTATTGACAAGTCGTCAATTCTCTCGTCAATTGTGGATCTGGCTTGAACGTCGAGTAAGTGCGAGACCGCCAATTCTAGTAGCTCCAATCGGTGAATGGGTTTGACGTTTTCATTCTTGTGAGGCAACCGACGAGCATGTTGTTCAAGGTTGGCAATTTGAGGTGCGCAGGGTTCCTTCTGGGATGTTCTGTTGTCTTCGCTTTGAGTTTTTTCGCAGAGATCGCGTAGATGCTTCTCTTTGCGTCTGGTGGCTTGAGGAGTGTTATAGAAACCTTCATCATAGTGTATATTTCGATGTATAGGATCCATATCTTCTGAAATGGAAACAAAATAACCGAAAAATGGAAAGTTGCAGAAAAAAAAGGGGGTTCTAGAGTCGATTTACTAACCTTTCTCAGGGTTTTGCAGAAAAGAAAACGCGTGCCTTCCCCGGCACTGGCGCCAAAAACTTGATGTGGTGTGCTGTCGTGTGTTGAGAGGGTTGCCAAGTTTTACCCTAATTGAAATCAATAGCCGCAAGTGCACAGCTGATCAATTGTAGTACTTAGGGATCCAATCCACAGGGAAAGAGGATCTTTTCCTGCAAAAAGCCTTTGAAATAAGTTAAAGTAAGGAAGTCTAGAACAAAAACGGTTTAGTGGGGGTTTGGTAGTGTGTTTAAAATCTAAAAACGAAATATTAAAAGAGAATACGGAAATTAAATGACGTAATAACTAAACTTAACGAAAATGACTAAAAATGATAAAAACAGATATTCTAATGCTTAAATGAAAATGAACTAAAAAGGAAAGACAATATTGAACTAAAGCTTTAAAGAAAATCGGTGTAAAACAATGGAGAAGAAAGCGTTGGGCTTCAGGGAAGTTTTCTCAAGGGTACAAACGATTCAAAACATTGCTAGAGAGGAAATTTTGTAAGATCTTAGCTTAAACTTTTCGAACTGGAGTCACGGACGTATGAATACGCCACTGTCGTGATCATAGACAAGTATCTCTCTCAACCCTGACCAGTAGGTTTCCACTCTGGCCCTGGAAGAGAAGAGATGCATTATGTTTAAGACTCGTCCTAATTAATAAATCGCTCAAGAACACACACGTGAAGATGGATCAAAGAATAGGGTTCATGTATGTTCTTGACGTGTTCTTCACGAGATCTTCATTTGGATCTTGGCTCACGTGCACTCCTCGACATCAAGGCCTCGGCTTCACTCTCCGACACACCGTGGCGCTCACCCATCGACCCGAGAAGGCGGCTCAGTACCCGGTTTGTTCCGGGCTGGCCCGCGACACTTTCCCTTTGCTATAAATACATTTTAGGACCAAAAACCTAAAAATCTTATCTCTTATCATCTTTTAGCTTTAAGAACTTGCCTCTTTTGTGAAACTTGATTAATCTAATCCGATATCTCGTTTTTGCATCAGAATCTTGTTCTTTCTTTATTTCTTTCATCATCCAGCATTAAACTCCTAATCATGACTAGCTACACGTCTTGCAAAATACTTAGTGAGCTCGTTATGATCAGTGAGTAGTCGTTTAAGCGGCTTTAGATAGGTAGATTAGGGTGCTTTCAAGATGGATTAATGGGTTTAGGTGTCTAATCTTGCATGTTTCATTCTTTAACCAACGAGATCTCTATGCTGGATCCAAGCACATCACTTGAGGTTCAGATCTGAGACATATCTCGCATCAAAAGTGTTTTTAGAAATGTCTGAACCACTCGGTTAAGGGTTTAAGAGTCTTTCATCGCGACAGTGATAGTTTGTTCTCTTAAATGACATTTTTGAACTGAATCTTATTGCTGACTGATTCATGCTTCTCAAAAGGGATTTTGGTATGAAAGAGGATCAGTTTAGATGTTTAATACTTTCATGAGAAGATTAACATGCCTTGAGTTCAAAGTTAAATGAAATCGCTTGATAAAATGATTCATTAACCCATTAGTTTAGCTTGGAAGCACCCGAGTCAAGTATCCTGTCTAAAGCTTCTTCCTTTATCATATATTATCCTCATCCGAACCATTTGCTTGTCATTTGCATCTTTACTTAGTTCAAATCTCATCTCTTGTTTCATTTACATGCTTATTTATTTGTTAAATAGTTTAGTTAAAACCCTTATCGTTCTCTCTTGACTTAAGATCACAAGTAACATAGATTAGTGTCTCCACTACAAGTTTGGTTTGATAACCCCTTGTACAACAAGGACAGGGGTATTGATAACCTCTTTAAAGAGTGAAAACTCTTAGTTATCAAAAAGATATTAAAATGATCCATAAAAATGGTCAAAATCCGGTGTTATCAACTCCCCCAGGCTTAGTTTTTTGTTTGTCCTCAAACAAAACAAAGGCTAAATCTCAGTGAGAGGTTTGAAAACGCAGGAACCAAACAAAATCTCAGAGACCAAACTTCTAGACCAATATCAATCAGTATGCATTGATGTGGTGTGCTGTCGTGTGTTGAGAGGGTTGTCAAGTTTTACCCTAATTGAAATCAATAGCCGCAAGTGCACAGCTGATCAATTGTAGTACTTAGGGATCGAATCCACAGGAAAGGAGGATCTTTTCCTGCAAAAAGCCTTTGAAATAAGTTAAAGTAAGGAAGTCTAGAACAAAAACGGTTTAGTGGGGGTTTGGTAGTGTGTTTAAAATCTAAAAACGAAATATTAAAAGAGAATACGGAAATTAAATGACGTAATAACTAAACTTAACGAAAATGACTAAAAATGATAAAAACAGATATTCTAATGCTTAAATGAAAATGAACTAAAAAGGAAAGACAATATTGAACTAAAGCTTTAAAGAAAATCGGTGTAAAAAATGGATAAGAAAGCGTTGGGCTTCAGGGAAGTTTTCTCAGGGGTACGAACGATTCAAAACATTGCTAGAGAGGAAATTTTGTAAAATCTTAGCTTAAACTTTTCAAACTGGAGTAACGGACGTATGAATACGCCACTGTCGTGATCATAGACAAGTATCTCTCTCAACCCTGACCAGTAGGTTTCCACTCTGGCCCTGGAAGAGAAGAGATGCATTATGTTAAGACTCGTCCTAATTCACAAATCGCCCATAGGTAGGTTTCCACTCCTATGTTTGTTTTGCTCTCCCAAACTAGATCTGATACCTGATGAACACTTTCGTGTCACCAAGCATCTGGATCATATTGTAGTTCATGATGCTACTCTCATGAAGTAAAAACGAATTCAAAAGAAAAAGTTCTAAGATTCAGCTCAATAGCCAATGGAATCCTCATCGAACATATAAATCCCCATCGAAAATCCCTTAATCCCAACAATAAAACTACTCAGACATAATAAACGAAATCAAAGACATAGTATTAAGAAGTAGAATAGAAACCGAAATTGAAAAAGAAAGAACAAGGGTTCAGGAGAACAAATCTCTCTCTCCCTAAAAGCTAAAGCAAAAACAATAAAAATATGAAGTAATGATAGATGGTATTCGGTTACACCATTTCTAGGGCTCCTAAGACATGTATTTATAGTGCTCAAGACCTCTCTGGACGTCACTTAGGGTTTCTCCAAATGTGGGCTTCAGAAATGGGCTTTTTGGGCTCGGAGGTTGAAGGCCGCGGTCGGGAGTGGTTTGCCGCGGTCGGGATGCTCCTGACCGCGGGAAAATGCTTGTTGGCCGCGGGTGGAAGTGCTTGTCAGCTGGTTTACGGGACATCTTGCTCTTCGCATATCTTTTGATTGAACCGTTGGATTGCCAAGCTGTAAAGTGCACTGGAAAGCTGATACTTCCATCTTTAAGGTCTCCAAATTTGAGCTGGATCAGACGGTGAGAAGACCTTCAATCAGGGGTGAACTTCTGACGGTTTGACTCTGAGCTGAAATCTGGTTTTCTATCTATTGTGTTAAGCTTTTCCCTAAGTTGCCTGAAAAGAGTCTTGGAACTACAAATACTAGAAAAACGTGATAAAAGTACTTAAAAGCAATTAAAAACATAGAAAAAATATTTCAAAACAATCCATAAAAGTGGTCAAAATACGGTGTTATCATGCATCAATCGGGAATAGCCTAGAAAATTCTCACTAGCAATACAGGCTTAACTAGTCCGTTAATCCGTCATGCGGAAATCTATGCACTAAGATCTAACTTCCAGTCAACTAGCTCTTAACATTCATTAAAAATCTCGGTGGTTTTCATCAAAGAAAATCTAGGCAAGGCAATCTAGGCTAGGTGTCAAGAAGGATTATTTTGGGGGTAGGGCTTAAAGTGTTTAAGGGTTACCTGAAGATCTGGAGGATGCATGATATTATGCAAAATTGCAAGAGAGAGTGAAGCTGTTGGTATCCACAGTTTTCAGTCACTTTTTCTTGACATAGATTCATGGTTTTCTTCCTCAGGTTCTCTCCAAACTCCCCCAGACTTAGATTTTTGTAAATCTTTCAAAACAATAGCTCCTTAAACGAATAGTGGTTGCTCATTGCTCCACAAATTTCGACAATCTAAAACTCATTAGGCTTTTTGTTTCCCTTTCTCTTTTCACGTTTTTTTTTAATTTTTTTTTTATTTTTAAAGAAAGGGAACACCTTTAGATATAGAGTCTTAGAGAGCACGAATTTACCAGTTAATATCTGTCTTGTAAAGATTTATTATGTTTCTGATATTCTTCCTTCCCAATTCCATTCAGTCTCCTTTGTGAGTGACTGAAAACTGCATCGCTCCTCTTCTCTCCGACGTTTTTGCACATATCTGCTGATATAAACTAAAGAGAGAATGCATGAGGATTGAAAACAATGGTTTTGGGTTTAGGGTATGGTACCAGATAAAGATAAACTGGTCATCTAGGACGACAAATAGTGGTAAAAGTGATGGTAAAAGACGTCCTAGATGTGTATGTCGATGCCTGCCTAAAATCAATGATGAGAAAATTAGATATCAATATTAAGTCCAAATAAAATGAGCTAGTATATCCTGTCAGAAAGAATCTCCATGAATAGAAGTCCTCTGGTGGGAGTTCGTAGTGCAAGTACTCTAGCTACCGCCTAGTCTAGTGCTAACCACAAATGAGCTATCATGCATAGTGTAGAAGTGTGCAGGTCTAAAGCATCATAGTTTTGCGTCAAACATTCCTGAAAAATACTTAATGTCGAATAGGTTACATATTAAAATTTAAAAAGTACTTGAAATTTAAAAGCAAAGCAGGGAAATGATTAGTACGGATAGACATCCTCCCCCAGACTTAAATCACACTGTCCCCAGTGTGAAAAAGTTGGTGAGAAGATGGTGAATAAAAGCAAAATAAAATAAAATATGATAAAAGAAAAGAAAATGATGATAGAACCGTGATGGTAGTGAAGTGCTGATCAATCACTCATCCTCTGAAGTGTCGTCTGCGAACTGGTGCTGCTCCTGTAAGAAGGTGACAACGCGCTCAAAGCGTCGTCCCTGTCTCTCAACTCTGTGCTCCAGATCGGAATGAGTGTGTGATGATGTAGATGATAAGGTGTGGCCATTCGAAATAGATGGCTGAAAATGAGCACGGGCCGCAGCTGCATCACGCTTCGCTTTCGGGATCTGGTTTCGTCCATTTTCTGCAAAATGAAATGATTCTTGGAAAAAGAATGAATATGGATGCTGATTTTAACACATTAAGATCTGTTATACTAATACTAGTATAAAGAGATTAATTAAAACCATGAGCAGGCAAAATTTATATTGAATAAGAGAAATCAAGTAGTTCATGACTAAATTCAGATTTTTGATGTTCTTAACATAGAAATCTTCTAAAAATCGGTTTTGATGAGCAATTTCCATGTAAATTCTAAAGATTGCCCAATACTAATCACTAATCACACAAGACTAAATCAAATTCATCAATTTTGCTGTTCCAAATTCGATTTTTATTAAGCATGTAGAATCCAAATTTCAAAAATCTCAATTTCTCTTAAGCTAGGTGCTAAAATCGATTTTTAGATAACCTAAATGGATAGTCTAACATTCTTAAGCTCTTTCCACCATCAATAGACCAAGATTTTGGGTTTTTAAAGAAAACCCTAAGTTCAAAATCGAATAAGAATTGTGAGTTTGAGGTTCATACCTTGCTGGAAATAGAGAATTGATGGCAGAATTGAAATCAGCTTTGAAAAAGAGTGAGGTTTGAGCCAAAAATCTCTTAAAAAGCTTAAGAATTGAAAAATGTGTTCTTTCTCCTAAATCTCTAAGTCTTTTGGAAGAGAAGAGAAGAAAGAGTTTTGATCCAAAAAGTTTGTTTCTTTTCTTTAAAAAGCATTTTTGAAGCAAAAACGGAAAATTTCTGGAAATTTTTAAGTTTACGGGAACTTACCTTTTCTTGTTTGCACATTAGAAAAGTTTAAAACTTACGGAGGATCTTTTCGGGTTTTACCGGGAACATTTCGGGAAACACCGGGAATCACCAAGCAACACCGGGAAATTCCAAAAAACGGCAGAAATCCGCGGCATCACCTCAACGACCAACGGCCGCGGTCAGGAGACGCGCGACCGCGGTGATTGAGGGCTCGGCCACGGTCACGTTCACGGTGCCGCGGTCGATGCACCCTTGGCCGCGGGTCAAACGGTCGCGACCGCAGCTCTTCCTCCTGCGGTCTATTGTCCTACTTTTTCTTCTTGGTTTTTCTAATTTTCTGATTTTTTGTGTTTTTGTTTTAGAACATACCTAAAACTTAAAAAGAAAAAGAAAGCATAAATTGTAAAAAGGAAAAGAAAACTAAAAGAAAGAGTATCTAAATGGGTTGCCTCCCATTAAGCGCTTTTGTTTTAAGTCGTTTAGCTCGACGTAAGCATTAGGAATCAGGCTGATTTAAATGGCACTCCACTTGATGTGCCTTTATTACTTCCGGTTGCTGGAGGTTTTACTTCTTCTCCTTGAGGAGCCGTCTTCTTTCCTTTACTCTTCTTTCGGACTTTAATATTGTTTAAAACCCTTTTTGTGTTTTCGATCAGCTCCTGGATTTGGTCCTCACTAGTTTCTGTTGCATCTGGTGGAATGATGATCTTGATCTTTGCAAAAGCTTTCGGCTTCTCCTTTTCTTTCTCTTTTGGCCTGTTTCCTTTGCTTGGAAATTCATCTAAGATAGTAGGATAGTACCTTTTTCTGTCCACATTGAGGAAAACAGCATGCCAGTTTGCGTGATCGATTATTGCTCCTACTGTAGCTAGGAATGGTCTCCCAAAAATGAGTGGCCTCTCCTTGTCTTTATCCATCTCCAGGACTTGGAAATCTGCTGGAAAAATCTTATCTCCCACTAGAATTTGTAGATCATGAATCGCCCCTTCAGTATCTTTTTGAGATGAATCTCCAAAGATAACCTTAACCGTCGATGTCTTTAAGGTTTTTATGCCCAATTTTTCGGCAAATGTCTTAGACATGATGTTGACATTGGCTCCGGGATCGCACAGGCAGTCTGTAAACTTGATTCCTGAAATGAAACACTGGAAAACAAAACGTCCCGTATCATCTGCTTTGGTAAGCCTTTGAAACGGTGATCGTTCAGGTACCTTAAACGGTGGCTGCTTGGGATCGGAATCCTTGTACAGTGGTACAAAGATTGGGGTTTCTTCTTTCTTTCCATTTGTTCCGGCCTCTTCTTCGGGCAATGTGGTTATGGCGTTGCAAAACTTCTTAGGGTTATCTTCAACTCTTCCTGGAAGAACTCCACTTTGCCTCTTCATAGAGTCGGCTGTTTGGGCGACTTGCACATCTAACTTTTTTACGTGTGAAGATAAAGATTCAAACTTACTATTCAGATCATTGTACATGCAGTCCACTTTCACGTTCACGTCTTTAGATGCTTTTTTGTTCGTCATAACAAGCTGTTGGATTGACTGTTCAAGTCTACCGATTTGTGAAGCTAACTGGTTCGTCATGACTCCCTGCTGTTGTACAAATTGATTGTTAAAACCCGTACCTTGGTAGTTATATGGCTGTCGCGGTTGATATGGTACTATTCTCCCAAAGTTTCCACCTTGAAACTTGTTTTGGAAGGATTTTAGCTGAGGTGGGTAGTACTGATCTTGAGGATTCTCCACATTTGGATTGCGGTAAGAGAGATTGTTGTAATTTGCATTCCGGAAGTTGTTGTTGAAGTTGTTTTTGGAGCGATTTTGGTATGGCACCAGTGCTCTTACGTAGTTCACATCTTCTTCTTGAAATGCATGATTAATGTGATCGATATCACTAGGTCCTTCATCTTCTGCGCCATTGTTGGTTTCACAGGCATTGATCGGGCGATTGTTGCTCTTCAGAAGCTGGCTCACCATGTTCTTCAACTCGGTTATCTCCTTGTTGTCTGTTCCGGCTTGCTTCATCGATCGATCGTATTCAGGACAGTCATTGCTACTGGCTTGAGCCAAATTTTCGATGAGAGCTCTTCCTTGGGTTATCGTCTTTTGCCCAAAATCTCCATTGCTAGCTGTATTAAGTGAAAGTTTGTATTTTGGTTGCAAACCTCGGTAAAATGTGCTCAGCAAGCTTGATCCCTGAAATCCATGGTGAGGGCAATCACGTTCATACTCCTTAAAACGTTCCCAAGCTTCATAGAAAGATTCAGGTTGCCCTTGTTGAAAGGTTGAGATCTTCGTTCTCAAATTGTTCGACCTTGACTTAGTGTAGAAGTGGTTTAGGAAAGCAGTTTTACATTCTTCCCAATTGGTAATCGATCCTGCAGGCAAAGACTTCAACCAACGATGAGCTTTATCTGCTAATGAAAAAGGGAACAACATACACTTTAAATAGTCAGGTGGAACTTGGTTTGTTCTCATCATGCTGCAAATTTCTTCAAAAAGCTCGATATGGTCCATTGGGTGCTCAGAAGGAACTCCATGGAACTGGTTTTGCTTCACCAATGAGATGATTTGAGGCTTGACTTCAAACTCATTCCGGTTTGGAAATGGTACTTAAATTGCAGATCGATTCTGAAAATTTTGAGTAGGTGCATCAAAATCAGCTATGTGATGGTTCCTGGCTTGTCTTCGGTGTTGATTTGCTGGCGGAATGGGGGGTGAATTCGTTCATTCGGCTGCATTGCTGGGTGGTCACCATCGGCTGCATTGATGGGTGGATCAAGGTCTTCACGTCCTTCTCTCTCTCTCGGTTCTGGTGGTTTCTTGGAAGAACCTCATCCTCCTCTCCATCTTGTTGAGCATGATCACCTTCTATGTGATCATTCTCTTCGTTTTCTCCATGTTCGGACCCGTCTTGGTCCATATTTAAATTCCGATTAATAGGATCTCCAGGCTGGTCGTCGTTGGCCATTCCTTGCTTTCGTCTAAGTCTTCGAAGTTCTCTTTCGTGTCTGTCTATCTCGTCTAGAATTGGAATGTCTCCTGCAGGTCTACGCCTGGTATTCATGCAATTCAGAGAAAAACAAAAGAAGGGAAAGATAGTTCAGAAAAACTTTAAGAAAGAACTAGAGATCAGGTGTCTAGAACAGAAGTTAAAACAAGAAAAATAGCAAAAGGCAGTGAAGCAAATCCCCGGCAACGGCGCCAAAAACTTGATGGTCGTGTCAACTGCGTGAGGGAACAAGTTTTACCCTTAACAAAACAAATGAAAGCCGCAAGTGCACAACTGATCTGTTGCAGTATTTAGGGATCGAATCCACAGAGATTTGTGTGCCTGGTATTCTTCTACGGTTTTTTAACTTTATGTCTAGACTAAATTGGTTTTAAAGGTTGGTTGTTTATCTTGCGAATTATACTAAAACAAAAGAAAGCAAATAAATCTATCCTAAAAAGCAGGTAAGAAAATCGAATGAAATGCAATTAGAGTAAGCAAATATCGAATGAAAGACAAATAAGGCAAGTAAAATATCGCATGAAAGGTAAATAAAGCAAGTAAATAATGAACTAGGGAAATTGAAATGCAGGTCTAAGAAAGCAAGTAAAAATCGATGGAATTGTAAACTATGGTAAATAGATTGGGATTGACAAATAACGATATATGGGTTCTAGATCTAGAGTACGGCTGTATGACTACGTCACTGTCGTGATCATAACCAACTGTTTTCTCGCAACCCTGACCAGTAGGTTTCCACTCTGGCCCTGGAAGGGAGAGAACACAAGAGCTGCACAAGACTCGTCAATACTCACGATCTTGCCGCAGGTAGGTTTCCACTCCTACGGGAAAATCGCCTGTTTCATTCTAGGGCTGATACTTAATGAAAACTTTCGCAACACTAACTATCTAGATCAGATACTAGGTGATCAATCAAGCATACATGCAATAAGAACAAGAATAAACAGAGAACAGGTCGAAATCCCAGATCTATAAACATAGATGTCTTAATCGATTATGAAAGCCCCTTTCGGGAACCCTAAGCCCAACTCGGGATCTACTCATACATGGCTAAGTTCGACATCGTCATTGGTTTTAATAAAAGTAATGAAAAACAGTAAAGACTTCTCTATTGAAGAACTCGGACTTGAACAATCTTCTACAAAAATCTCATAAAAACGGCTAAAGGAAAAAGGGTTTTTGTAAAGTATGAAGGGTGGTGTCTAAAAACGACCTAATTGACATGTATTTATAGTCTCCAATACTCCATGGTCTATAGGGTTCCGGAATTGAGGCTGAGAATGACTTTGGGCTTCAGATAAGTGGGCTTTAATTCGGAGATTGATTTCCGCGGTCGGGAGTGTTGTGACCGCGGCAATTGGCTTGTTGGCCGTGGTCGGGAAGCTTCTGACCGCGGCAAATAGCTTGTTGGCCGCGGTCGCGTGAGTTGCTGACCGACTTCGTGTGGCTCCGGGGCTAATGGAATATCTTGAGATCCAACCGTTGGAATGTCTCCAAACCAAGTGAATTTGAAAGCTGGTTGATTCTTCTATAAGTTGTCCAATTTTGAGGGTGATCAGACGGTGAGAAGGTCTTCGTCTCTCCATGAGAGTTCTGACGGTCTGCATTTATCCAAAAGAGTCTTTTTGTTCCATTTTGTGTCTCTTTATCCCAAATAACCTGAAAAGTCTTTTAAAATCCGGAAACATAGAAATCCTTTGAAAACCTTTGAAAATGGAGTAAAAACACCTGTAAAAGATATTAAAATGATCCATAAAAATGGTCAAAATCCGGTGTTATCAGTCCTGCGCAGATGCTTAATACCAAGTCTCAAAGCAATTTTTTTGGAGATCATGTTGAGACAAGCTCCAGAATCACAAAGCACATTGTTAAACATTTCACCTCTAATGGAACAAGAGATGAGAAACTAACATTTACCTTCGATTTTGTGGAGTGTTCGAACAGATGTACCTCTTCTGGCATGATTGAACAAGTCTTCTATTTCAGGGATTGATTCCTTGCTCTCACAGAAGTAATGGCCTATCATGAAGTATTTGAAAGGTCTGGCAAAAGTGATTCCTTCAGGCAAATTTCAAAATACATCATTGAACTCATCAAGCTTTTTTGTTTAGAACTCAGATTTTTGATGGTGAATAACATAGATAGTTGTTTCCAGTGATGTTAGGTATCGAGCTCGCATAAAGTAATTATGGATGTCCTCTTTAGATTCCTTACAGTATGATAACACCTGAATTTGACCACTTTTATGGATCACTTTCAGTATCTTATGCAGGTGTTTTTACTCAGTTTTAAAGGTTTTATAAGTGTTATCCATGTTTTGAAGTCTGAAAAGGCTTTTCAGGAACTTGGGACTTTGGAGTGCATTTTGGAGCAAAAGTACATTTTTGAATAAATTCAGACTGTCAAAAGTTTGGCAACCTATGAAAACCTTCTCACCGTCTGATCATCTCAAATTTTGGAGACATTATATAGGAGACAACCAGCTTTCCAACACAGTTGGAATAAAAGCAATCCAATGGTTGGATCTCCAGATATCATTAATGCACTAAAGGCCAATCAACATAAGCCTAGTCAAGCACAAGTCCTTTCACCCGCGGCCAGCCTTCTTCCCTCTGCAGTTCAAGAGGTTTCACCCCTGGTGGACCTATGTCCGAACCTCAAGAGCCCAACTAAGGCCCAAGACACTTCCTGCACCTATTTTACAAGCCCTAGACGCCCAAGACTTGGGAAACACTATAAATACTCACTTTTATGTCTTTTGTAAGGGAGCCTCTTTCTTCTCTTTGAGAGAGAACTCATTTTGTAGTTTTAGGTTTTATTTTTATGCATTTGTAGAAGCTCTCCATCGCCACTTTGTCTTCAACAAGAGAAGTTTTTCTGCAACTTTGGTTCGTTTACTTTACTTTTTCTTAGTTCTAACCGATGATGATGTCTACCTCAGCCATGTCTTAGTAGTCACGTAGTTGGGTGAAAGGGTAATCCAAAGGGACCCCATGTTTGAATGACATCTAGGTTTTTAGAAAAAAGGATTTTGATTTTTAACATGATTCTCCCATTCATCCAAATCTCAAAGTGGTAATTCTGGATTGATCACCCAGAATCCGATCCTAGGTTTAATCTGAGCCACGAGAGTGTTGTATCTGAGTTGCCTGAACTGAATCTTATGGACGTTACTGATGCTGCTAGGGTTGACTTCGCGGCTTCATGTTTTAAATTTGTAACCCTAGATATTTGCAAGTGCACAGCAGTGCGTTGTAGTACTTAGGGTGTCGATCCACAGACAATCCACGCTTTACCTGCAGAACCTTAGAACTAGAATTAGTAAACGAAGTCTAAAACGAAATACGGGTTTTGGATAGGTTGTGTGATTTATATATATGTATTTTAAAAAGGGATTTAAAAAGGATTGAAAAGGGTTTTAAAAAAGGTTTTTGAAAACTAGAAGTGAATAAATCGATAATAAATCTAAAGGATGAACAAAGCTCTTAATATTGATCCTAGTAAATTCTTAGAACTCGAGTCACGGACGTATGACCACGTCACTATCGTGATCATAACCAACTATCTCTCGCAACCCTGACCAGTAGGATTCCACTCTGGCCCTGGAAGAGAAAAGATGCAATATGCTTAAGACTCGTCAACATTCACAGCTCGCCCATAGGTAGGTTTCCACTCCTATGGTTGATCTGCTCTTCTCAAACTAGATCCAGCCCCGGATGAATACTTTCGCAACACCAAGGACCTAGATCAGTCTCTAGTTCGCGATGCTAGATCCATGCTTTAAGTATAAGTTTAGAAGAAAGATTTCTAGAATTCGGCTTTGGTTTATCTCGCGAAAATCCTTATCGAACGTAGTCGATTCCCTTCGATCGAGCCTTTAAACTCATACCTCATCATTCCAAAACGTGCATAAAGTAATCAGAAAAGACGTGCATAGATTAATAAGAAGAAAGAAGTAGAGAAAAACAGACAAGGAGAAGAAGAAGAAGCATCTCGATTTTAAGAGCTGGGCTCGGAGAAGAACTTCTCTTCAAATACTTTAAACAACTAATCTAATATGAAGAAGATAAAAAAGAAATTGAAAGATGCATAAGAGTAAAAACTGAATTAAAATAAAGGTAGAACATAAAGAGGGTTCAAGAGAAATCTCTATCTCCCTAAACTAAGAACTAAGAACATAAGAACATAAAAACCCTTGATAGACAAGACTTTTTAGGGTCTCAGGACTATCAATCCACTTGTCAATGTAGCACAAAGAGGTTATCAATCCAAGAATGTGGTGATAGACACTAAGCTATGTGATCAGATTCTTAATTCAAGTAAACAAGTGATATTTGATTGACTAATGACAACTACAAACTTAAAACAGGATTAATGACTAAAGAAGAACTAAACAATGACAAGTGATATGAATATGATATGATAAAGGCATGAGATTCTAGACATAATAGTTGGCTAGGGTGCTTTGGTGCTAAACTAGGAATGCTAATGACAATGATGAGACATGATTCAAATGATTAAGAACTCTAATCTAGATTAATCCTCTCATGAAGGTATTAACCCCTATACTAATCCATTTTCAAACCAAATCATCATTTGTGAAATATGAATCAGTATGTATTAATAAACAGTTCTAAATGATCATTCAAGCAAATAACAATACATAACCATGCAGCAAATGCTTAAACCTCTAATACAGCTCTTTCAGGAATTTCATCCAACACTTTTGGTGCATGAAATTCCCAGAATCTAGATCTCAAGTGATATGCAAGGATCTAGCATAGAGAACAGCTGTTTAGAGAGATGAATCAATGAATCTAGCCCTAAGCACTCCTAATCTAACACTTTAGCACCCTAACCTACATATCTAGAACCTCATTAAGGTGACTACTCACTGATCATACTAATGTCTCTTAAACCTTTGCAAACTGAGAAGATTGGCATGATTAATGATGAGAAATAGAGATGGGAAGATGGATAATGATGGATTTGCAGCTTTAAACACAAAGATCTCTCAAACTCTCTTGATTAAGCACTTAAAAATTGATATTTCTCTTCTTAAGTGGAGTCTTTCACAAAAGACGCAAGAGACAAAGGGAATAAAGCATAAGTTTTTGGGGAAAAAACCCTAAAAACTATTTATAGTCTTTAAAAACAAACCGGGTCAGCCCGGAACAAACCGGGTCCTGACCCGGCTTTAGTGGGTAAAGTGGGGAATGTGCGAGTTGGTCAAGAGTCTCCCAGGTTGCATGCCCAAGTCGCACAGGTGAAGAAACTGCCTTGTGAGACTTAAATCCCTTGGTCTTAGCCGCATGCGAGTCTTTGTGCGGCTTAAACTTCTTCTTCTTCAACTCGCATGACCAAAGCAAAATCTGGGGAAAGTACATGTGCAACTTGGTCATCCCTTAGTCCCAAGCCGCATGCCCAAGTCGCACAACCAAGGAGAGGAGCTTTAAACGAGATAGAACCTTGTAAACTCAGCCGCATGCCCATCCAGATGTGAATTGTGAGTCTTTGTGCGGCTAAGTCTTCTCTGATCCTTAACTCGCACGACCATTGATAACTAAGAGTTTTGAGGCTCTTAGAAGGGTTATCAATCCCCTTGTCAAAGTAGTATAAGGGGTGTCAATCCATATGTGTGGTAGTTAGGCACTAGTTTATAAGATAAGTTCTTAAGTCAAGCTAATCAAAGACAGGTTTGGTGACAAGTAACAAGTGAAAATATAAACAAGAAACAAACAAGCAATGATAAGGAAGTAAACAAAGCAAGCTAAACAAGATGATGATGATTAAGCAAATGATAAGAGCTAAACCTCTAGATGTGATCATTGATTAGGGTGCTTTAGAGATTTATTCATGATGCTAAGAACAATAATGCAATGCAAGTTACTCTTTAGTCTAGACTTCAAAAGCAGATTAATTCATTCCCATGACAATAATCTCTTTGTAAATCACTTAATCAAGATTAATTCACCTTAAGCAAGATCAAGCAATCAACAAGCATAAAGTATCAAGTCTAATAATGACCAAATGGTTTCTATTTCAAAGAGACCGAATCTTACATAGAAAGCAGCAACAAGCAATCACATGATCTCAAAACCAATTAACTTAGAACTCGAATCTAGACTAATCCTCTCATGAAGGCATTAATCTCTACACTAATCCACTTTCAAACCAAATCATCATTTGTGAAATATGAATCAGTGAGAATTAAGAAACAGTTCTAATATGTCATTCATGCATTTAACAAATCATTCCCATGATGAAAAAGGCATAAACCCTTAGCCTAGCTCATTCATACATTTCATCAAACACCTTGTGGGTGGAGAAATGACTAAGGTCTAGATCAGAGTGATGTACAAAGATCTAGCATTAAGAGCAGATAACTAAGGAAAGGATATGAGAATCTAGAACCTAAACATCATAAACCGATCATCTAAGCACCCTAATCTACACACCTAGAAGCTTAAAAGATAACTACTCACTAATCATGATTAACACACCATTTCCTTTGCAAGAGGTGGTGTTAATCATGATTAGAAGCAGAGATGAGATGATTAGATGATAAGAAACAGCTTTAAGATGATTAAATCTGCTAGATATCTCTTGATCAAACTCGTTTTTACACTAAGAAGCAGAGAGAAAACAAAAAGAAAACAGATTAGAAGATGAGGTAAAGCATAACTAGGGTTTTAGTCTCTAAAAACTATTTATATAAAAGGGTGTGGGCCGTGTCAGCCCAGGACAAACTTGGTACTGACCCGCCCTTTCTGGGTTGCTGGAGCCACCCCTTGGCATCTGAAGAAGCACCACACCGAGGGTCACACACCAGGGGGTCATGTGCTGGGTTGAGACTTTGATGAACACTTGAAGAACATGCATGAGGCTTGGCCTTTGATCCGGTTAAAGCTTTGAAACGTGAAGAGGATTTGTTTGTGATCTGGGTTGGAGAGATGAGGACCTCGGCATAACATGCCGAGGGGCTTGGTACCCGAGGTTTGTGTAACATAGGAGCTCGGCATAACATGCTGAAGGGTTCACACCAAGGTCTGCTTCAACACTTAGTCTTTTTGGGATCATTTTGGTGATCAAGGGAGCCTTGGTGTTGAAAGACCGAAGTCCTACCTCGAGGTATAGTCTCAAAGCTTCGTAAACATGCCTCCTTGGCATAAAATTCCGAGGTATTCACGCCGAGGTAGGGCACAACACTTAGCTTACAGTCGCATCTCTTAAAACCCGAATTGACCAGCTTCTCTTCTGCTCAGTGTAACTTTCAGCCCGTAACTCCAAATGACCTGAAACCAGTTCCATGAGAAAGATAACTCATACAGCTCGATCGTTGGTTAAGAAACTATCGGCGCTTGGGAAGTGTAAGGTTCCCCGGAGGGCTCATCTTTGCGATGCATTGACACGATCAGGGAGAGGCGTCTAGACATGTGTCCATTCCGGAAACATTAACGTCTTGCTCATAGCTCCGAATTGAATGATATTGGATGTTCTGGATAGAGGACTAAAATATCTCTGATTCTCATGAAGGCCTCGTAAACCGAATCGGCCTGGAAGTGCGCCGTCCTTCGTATTCTTCGGAGCTCATCGGGTCGGTCCAAGACGGCAGCGAGACAGGAGATTCTTCCGACGAGCTTAACTTTCTGCTCACGCGTCCGAATTCCATGATTCCACTTGATCTGGAACCATTATACAATCTTCTACAACTTTGATGAAGCCGCCGACAGCTGAATCGGACCGGAAGGTTCCCCGGACAGGCGATCATTCAGGAGTATCGGATTGCTCCGGAATGGATGCGAGAGAGGTCTGTCTTCTGGTGATCGTATCTTTCAGTTCAGTGCTCCAAATGCCCTGATTCAACCTTTCCTGGGTTTGTGACTCAATTATCTCCAACTTTGCTGAAGGCCCTGTAAGCTGAATCGGCCGGTAAGATCTTCCGGTGTCGCGATTTCGGAGATGTATCTGCACCCGGGATTTTTGGCCGAGAGACTTGACCGCGGTACGTGTTTTTGGCCGAGAAAGCTACCCGCGGGAAGGATTTTGGCCGAGAATCTTCGACCTTCAGTACAGCATTTTGCCGAGAAACCCAAAATTGCTCCTTTTCACCATTTTTGATCATTCCAACTCCATTTCTTCATCTGAATCACATCATGCACTCCAAATTGGCTCCAAAATCACCTGTTTAACACTCCAAAACATGCAAAACTCTCTTGGACCTAATGTAATCTCCTAAGTCCTAAAACAATGCCTAAAAACCTAAAATGTATGCAAATGAAACATGATTTGGACTAAAATATGTATACTAAATGATGCAATTTATGAATATATCAACTCCCCCACACTTATCCTTTGCTTGTCCTCAAGCAAAAAGAACAAATGAGAGAGAGAGGTTGAATGCATTGGGAGTTCATATTTCCTTTTAGAGAGAAGTGATCACAATGAGAATTCAAGTTCATGCTCAATTATGCAATGCAAAGCCATACTCAGATATATATCAACTCAACAAGGAATCTCCACAAGTTCTCCTCTCTCTCAACTCTTTCACATTCATTAAGCTTTTATCAGGTGAATCAAATGATGCAATGTTTAAACAAGCTGGCTTGGCTAGAGAGAGGCTATGAGATTAAAATGATCTCATCAGTGTTCAAGCGGGTTTAATGCAGCAAAAGGATCTCTTTATGAATGATCAAACTTTGGCAGAATGCTAAAGGTAAAAAGCAACCAATGCATACAAGGGCAAAGACTCATCACACCCCACACTCTACTCAAAGCTTTCTCACTTGCTCACTCTCTCAAGAACCTCACTTTTCACACTCATTCTCCTCTTCACTAGGGGACTTACTTTCATTTTCACTCTCAAGTCTTGGAGTTCAAACTTTACACAGCTCTTTTTCTTTTGCAACCTCTAGCCTCTTTTTCTTTCTTTTCAAAACATTTGAGCTCTTTGGCTTCTTTTCCTTTTCTTTTACTTAGGGGCTAGACTCTTTCTTTTCAAGACACCAGAGCTCACTTTCTTTAACTCAAAAGTCCAAGACTCGTTTCCTTTTCTTTTATTCCCCTAGCTATTTCCACTTTTTATTTTCCACTCATCTCACCTTTTTCCACTCACCAACAAATCGTTTCCCCCACACTTATTCCTCGCCAACACTCTCAGTTCCTTGATGTTGGAACACAGCACTCAATGAGACCTGCCCTTGTCGCTCTAAACCTAACACTTTCTGCTAAGTTTAATTTAAGGTGGCCTTTCAATTCACACACAAACATTGGCTTGAAAGAAGGATGGGTTCAAGGTGAGGGAACTGATCCATGATGTGGATTCAGCTACTTGAGCTAAGGAAAAAGAGCGGTAAAAACAATGGTTCTAGCTCAAGTATGTATGTCGGTATCCACAAGCTTATTCAAACAATGCATCACAAGATATTTTCAAGTCAAGTTCAAGGTTCTCACTTAATTAGAGTTGAGTTCAATTCAAACTTGCTTCTCAGATTCAGATCGTTTCAGACTTTGCAAGCACAGAATAAGATTCACAAGCATATTCAGTTCAAGTTCTCAAAGTGATGTACTCTCTAGAAAACCTATCATTACTCCCAGCAAGATGCAACCTATATGATGCAACTAGACTCGATCCTAAAAAATGTGAATGCAACTAGAATGAACATTTTTTTGTGAAAATTTTCTGATTAGATGCAACTACATGAGACTCAAGACTCAAAGTGGAAAATAAGATCAAAGAAAACATGATTAGTAAACACTAAACTCCTCCCCCACACTTAAATAACACAGTCCCCTGTGTTATAAAAGCATAAGAAAGAAGTGAAAGGCAAAAGCAAGAAAGATGCAAAATGAAAAATAAAGAACTATATGCATATGTACATAGAGTTTGGAGAGTTACCAGAATTGTTCATGATGGAATGGAGGCATTGGACATGGAGGAGAATGCTGGTGCTTTGAACCCTCTGCTTGGACTCAAGTCTCTCAAGCGTCCCTTTTTGTTCATGCTCGTTCAGGGACCCCTCTGCCTAGCCATGCCGAGGCTTCTATACCGAGGTGGACAAGTTTCTGTGTAAGTGGCAAGGGCACCTCGGTATTAGCTCAAGAACACCTCGGCTTTGGCTCTCCAAGGCTTCTCACAGCACTTTGTTCCGTGAAGATCAAACATGAGACCTTGGTAATGATCATCTCGAGGTGCTTGGCCGAGGTCTCAGGTTCACTGCTCCTTTGAATCATAAGGCTGCCACCTTTAAGCTCCTCTCTGCACTTGTTCCTTCAAACCATTGAGCAAGAACACTTTCTAGAACCTGAGATCACTTAGCAAACCCATCAAAACGTTCTGAAAATACTAAAGAAAGGATTAAAAAGACTATATACAAGGATAAGCTTGGGGTGTCTCCCAAGAGCACTTTGTTTAAAGTCACTAAGTTTGACTTTGTAAAACCTTTCTTAGGTTGGGTGAGAAGGAGCACTAATGCTCTTGAACATGTCAATTATCTGAAGCATGAAAGCTGAGCTCTGCTCCCTTTGAGAACCATCAGACCCATTTCCCTTTAACTCAAGCTTGAGACCTTTTTGCATCAGTTCTTGAATACCATCAGAATCCTTGTCAATGAGTGCCTTTGTGAGACCGGTTCTGAGCTCTGCTAATAACTCTGATTTCCCATTGCAATCCAACTTGTACTTTACAGCTCCGTCCTCACATGTCCAAGGGGTGAGAGTAAAGTCTTGGGAGGAAAATTCAGGTTCAAGGTTCTTTTCTTTTGAATCAGATCTTTCACCTTTGCTGTTGAGCATCTCTAGCTCACTAAGTGTAGGAGATCATGTGAGGAAGATGTCTTCTAATCTGATCAAAGGCTCTGTATTCTCATCCTTATGACCATAGTTGATGTGGGCTTGTTCTCCTTTCTCCACAGCTGAAAGGGATTTAGATTCTCCTAAAACTCCAACACTTCCCACATAATGCATCTCAAGCACCTTGGGCTCTTCTATCTCTTGAGCAGCTGATCACAAAATTCGGCTAAGGGAGGCTTGACAGGGTAAGAAACGTCTTTATCCACCTTTGTAAGCACCACTCTATGAGTATCAAAGTCAATCCTTGCACCAGTTGTGTTAAGGAATGAAGTTCCAAGCAAAAGTGGAAGTTCCTTTGTCTTTTTCATCTTCATGACTATGAAATCAGTTGGAACTATGCACTCACCAACCTTCAAAGGATAGTTCTCTATCAGCCCATGAGGTTTCTTTGAGTAAGAATCGCCAAAAGTGATGGAAGAAGGATATTCCTTTAAGTTCTTGATCCCAAGTCTCTCCATCATGCTAAGAGACATCACATTTACACTTGAGCCTGAATCACACAAGGCATTCTCAACTCTGAACTTCCCAAGAGTGCAAGAGATTGTAAATTTCCCTGGAATACCCAGCTTTGGGAGTGATGTAGGCTTCATCTTTGGTGAATCTAGGCTGGAGACATCATCCCTTGACTGTACTTGAGCAACCGGCTGGTCCCTTGCTTCAGAATCCCCTGAATTGTTCCATTGCTCAACAAAATCATTCCAATGCTGCAAATAACAAACTGAACAGGCCGCCCCTCCACCTTCTTTTGCAATGTCCTCATTGAGATCAGGTAACAAGCTCATAAAGTCCTCTATAATGGCGTCCTCTTCCTCTTTATTAGGACTGGACCCATCAGAGACTTGACCATAAAGAATGTATTCAATCTCTTGAACAGCAGCTGAATGATCATCACTTGAGTAGATGGCATTGCAATAATCTTTGGGGTTTTGAACAGCTTTACCAGCAAGAGGGACCTGAGTTTCTGAAGTGCAGATGCCTTTGTTCTTTCTAAGAGTCATAAGTTCAGAGCTTAATGTCTCCATCTTAGAAGTCAGGTCAATACACTTGGAATCCAGCTTTTGTTGTCCTTGTAAGATCTGTTGGAGAACAATACCAATATCAGGACCTTGCTGTGGCATAGAACCCTGCTGAAACTGTGGCTGACCGAATCCAAGAGGTGGAGACCTTTGTTGCTGAAAGCTGACATGGTTTGTGAAGCTGTTCCCTTGTGCCTGAATCGCTTGTGGCTCATAAGATTGTTGATCTTGGAAGTTGCCTTTGTTCTGATTCTTTTGAGCAAAGCCTTGAGGAGGGTACCCTTGAAACTTATTCTGGTTCCCAGTGAAGTGTAACTCCTCTTGAGCAAGACCAGGTTCATTGTCATTAGTAAAACAACTCCTCTCTTCAGCTACATAGTGTAGAGGTTGCTGAGTGACCTTTACCAGCTTTGCAAACTTAACTTTCAACTCCTCTAGGGTCATTTCCAGCTCTTGTTGTTTACTAGAACCTTCTCCTCTATAGCACCGGTCATAGTCTTCCCCATAAGTCTCTTGGCTCATGGCTAGGTTCTCAACAAGTTCCATAGCTGCAGTGATTTCTTTTGCCAAGAAATTCCCATTTGATGCTGTGTCCAGCTGAGTTCTGATCTTGGGAACTGCTCCTCTATACAGAGTGCTAAGGTGGGGGCATTGGTTAGTATAGCTCCTAAACCGTTCCCAAGCCTCACTAAAGCTCTCGTTGTTGTGCTGCGTGAAACTTGAGATCTGATTCCTGAGCTTAGCCGTGCGTGATGTGGAAAAGAACTTTGATAAGAACGCCAGTTTTCTTCTGCTCCCAGGTTTGTATAGAGCCCCTCGGTATATTCTTTTCCCACTGGTGTGCTTTATCACCGAGGCTGAAAGGGAACAAGCGTAGCTTGAAGTTATCTTCGGAGACGCCATTTATCTTGGTTAAGTCGCAAACCCGATCAAATTGATCTAGATGCTCGAGAGGGTCTTCTCCAGCCAGACCGTGGAACTTGGAGTTTTGCACCATATTGAGCAGGGAAGCTTTAACTTCAAAGTTGTTGTTTTGAACTGGTGGAGCTTGAATCCCAGCTCGGTATTGGTGCGCATTAGCTCGGTCATTCTCTCCAACACAGATTGGAGGATGTTGTCTCTGAACTTGTGGCGGTGGCGGATGAACATGATGGGCTTGTTGCTCATTTCTGTTCGCTTGGTGTTGGTTTTGCTGAGCAAGCCGTTCGTTTCTTTGAGCCTGTTGCTGATTAACATAGGCTTGTTGTTCATTTCTTCCTGCCTGCGCCTGATTAGCCTGAGCCTGGTGCTCGGCCGCCTGAGCCTGTTGCTGCATTCGCTGTTGTTCTGCCATTCCAAGTCTGTCAAAGTGCCGTACTCTCTCGCGAGCTCGCCTTTCTAATCTGTCGATGTTATCGTCGTATGGGAAAAGCGATCCTGTGCTCCGAGACCTGGTATTCATGCACCTGAAAACAAAACAAGAACTTGCAAAAGAGTTAGTAAAACAAAAGAAAGTAAAGTCTTGATCTTAAGAACAAACAAGAGAGTCGCCAATTGATAACTAAGAGTTTTGAGGCTCTTAGAAGGGTTATCAATCCCCTTGTCAAAGTAGTATAAGGGGTGTCAAACCAAGCTTGTAAACGAGACACTAGCCTATGTCATTTGTTCACTTAAGTCAAGACAAGAAGATAAAAGTTTGGTGACGATGATTAACAGGCAAATAAGCAATAAAATTAAATAAAAGCAGAGATTTAAACTAATCAAGATGCAAACAACAAACAGGTGATTTAGATGATGATAATATTCGATAAGGGAAGAGACTCTAGACAAGATAATCGACTCGGGTGCTTCCAAGCTAAACTAATGGGTTAATGAATTATTTTGTCAAGCGATTTCATTTAACTTTGAACTCAAGGCATGTTAATCTTCTCATGAAAGTATTAAACATCTAAACTGATCCTCCTTCATACCAAAATGTCTTTTGAGAAGCACGAATCAATCAGCAATAAGATTCAGTTCAAATATGTCATTTAAGAGAACAAACTATCACTCTCGCGATGAAAGACTCTTAAACCGTTAACCGAGTGGTTCAGACATTTCTACAAACACTTTTGATGCGAGATATGCCTCAGATCTGAACCTCAAGTGATATGCTTGGATCCAGCCTAGAGATCTCGTCGGTTAAAGAATGAAACATGCAAGACTAGACACCTAAACCCACTAATCTATCTTGAAAGCACCCTCATCTACTTATCTAAAGCCGCTTAAATGACTACTCACTGATCATAACGAGCATCCGGTAAACATTTTGGCCGGTAATGAGCATCCGATAAACATTTTGGCCGAGGTTTCCGACCAGCCGGTACGAGATTTGGCCGAGAAATTCCTCCAAGCGGTTTTCACCATTTTTGACCCTTTTCTTCACCGTTTTCTTTTCTGTTCCTCTTCTTAGGCTCCAATTGGTCTCCAAAGCTCCTGGTAAAGACTTCAAAACATGCAAAACTCTTTGGGACCTAATGCAAGCCCTAAGTCTTATTTTGACGCCTAAAGACTCAATTTACATGAGAAAACACATGATGAGGACTCTATAATGCAATCTAAATGTTGTAAAATATAGACATATCAAAGACCCTCTTCACTGATGTTCTCAAAGCTTTGAGAAGGCTCCTCATACTCTCCTAAAAAGTGCATTGGCTTTTGAGTGGCCAATAACACCTTGTCCAGCTTGCTTTCAAGTGTTTTAAAGTCCTTCTCATACCTTTGATTCCTGCTTGAACTCTCACTCCTATTGGCTCTATCAAAGTCTTCTCCATATGTATCATTGCTCATTGCTAAGTTCTCAACCAGCTCTCTAAAGTAGCATGAATCTCCTTCCCCAGAAAGTTTCCATTTGATGTAGTATCCAGCTGGTTCCTAATCTTGGAAAGAACCCTTCTATAAAGTGTGCTGAGAAGAGAAGCCTCTGATACGATCATGGACCCAAAGCATGACCCAGATCAAGACGTTGAGGTTCCGGAAGCTCACTTGGCCATACCAGAAGGACCAATGATGCGATCTAGGGCCAAGAAGCTGGCAGGGGTGGTTCAAGCTGTGCTTAATGGGATCAAGACCGGACCAGACGACCCAGCATCACCCAAGGTCGTGACCGTGCTCGTGAACGCCGACTGTAGCTAACTTGGTCCGGATGATGGCTTAATACTCTTTTTCCCTTACACCCAGGTTTGTCCCAATGGATTTACCGAGTGGGGTTTTAACGAGGTTAAGTCCATTGCCCAATTCTCGACCCAAGTTCGTTTACGGTCTGGTTTATTGGACGGAAGCTTAGAAGTTATTCTCGGCAAAGAAGTTCAAAAGTCGGTCAAGGGCCAGCCAAAGAGTTATTCAAACGTTTTCTTTATTTTAGTCAAGACATTTATGTTTTTAGTAATTTCCTAAGCATGGCTCTTCGCCTGCTTTCTCTTCTATTTAAACTCGATGTATTCTCATTCTGGAACTCATTCACTTTTATCTTAAAAAATTTCGAGATTTTCTCTTAGTTCTTTTGAGAACTATTTTCGATTCTTAGGTGGTCAGCCTCTTGAATCTTTTCTTTCGGTTTATTGAGTTCTTATCATTGGACTCAACGCAGCCTTCGATCCATCTAGTTTAAGAATTCGTTTAAAGTAGTTTTAGGGGCACAAGGATTTTCGGGAACTTGTTCTCATGTCTTGTCATTCTAGATCCGCGGATTCTTAACTCGGTGCAGCCATCCTCTTTGTTGTGACGATCACCGCAAGTTTGGGCCAAGGGATATTCTGGAATTCACTCTTTCAGTCCTTAGCATCTGCTCTGTGCATCCGATCCAGCCAAGGATCTATCAACCTCCATTGTCCAAGTGTGTCCGGTCTTAGGAGAATCGTATCAAGTGGAATCAGAGCCACACACTTGTCAAAGGCGGTATTATCTATCTTGTCTTTTTAAATTCCTTCTTCTCTTTCTTTCTTCTGTATTTTCCAGATCTATTTAAAAAAAAGAAAGAGAAAACTAACGTGTAGGAGCTGTTGAAACAAAATTCTTTTCTACCTATCTTTTCTGGGGATCGATTGATTTTGAGTTTGGTCTTGAGTGCTACATCTAGTTTTCATATAAGTTCCGATTAGAACCGAGAGAGATCTCTTGTGTGATAGTGAGACTATTGCGAGTCTGAGGAGGAATTTCGAAACTAATGTGTTTGTTCTTTTTGCGAGTTACCAATTTATATATCATTGGGTCCTTATTCGGATTCAGGCGGAGACTGGGACTACTACACCTTTCGTGACGGAAACCATATTCGTTGGATAATCTGGAAGAGATTGACGTTAAGCTTACCCAAATCACCGAGTTGATGAAGCGCATGAACCAACGAATGGATCGGTTAGAAGGGCAGCCACGGCAGCCTGATGGAGAACAAGATGGTCACCGGAACCAGGAGGAACCAGAACAGTTGAGGAACGATCGAAATCATGAAGAGGTCCTAGACAACCCCTTATATGATGATGGTCACACGTCAGGAGCAAGCCGGCCCAGGCAACAGTATGACCGAGGTACACGACGAGGTCGTGGAGATCAGTTCCGCATGCAGGAACCACGCAGACAAAACCATAACCGACATAACTCAGAAGTTGACAACCAAGATCCACCATACCGACGAAATGATCAGAGCGATCCAGACCGTGACTGAGGCCAACCTGATAACGACCTCGCCGGGATGAAATTCTGAATACCACCATTTTACGGGAAGAATGACCGTGATGCCTTCCTAGAATGGGAAAAGAAGATTGAGCTGGTTTTCGGGTGTCGAAATTTCTCCGAGCAAAAGAAGATGAATTTGGCCGCAACTGAGTTCCACGGCTATGCGGTTGACTTGTGGGACCAGGTGGTGACTAACCAAAGGAGAAACGGGTTCCGACCTATTCCTACTTGGGATGAGATGGCGGCTCCAATGAGAGACAGGTTTGTTCCAGCGCATTATAACCGGGACCTGCACACTAGACTCCGACGGTTGACTCAGGGAACAAAGACCATAGAGGATTACTTCCAAGAAATAGAACGGCTTATGCTAAAGGCCGATGTGGACGAGATGATAGACGCGACCATGGCCCGATTTCTAAGTGGTCTAAAACCGGGATCTAAAAGACCGAATGGAACTACAGGAGTACGCGAGCGTACCTGAGATGTTGCATAAGGCCATATTGGTGGAACAACAGCTCAAGAGGAAGGGAACCTCTCGGCCAACCTATGGAACCAACTCCTGGCCGAACTACCGAGAAGACAAGACCACTTATCCAGCCCGGTCCGATACGCGACCTAAGCCAGAAACCAAGCTAAGTTCCTCCACAGCTGACTACCGAGGAAGAGCCAAGGCTACACCAGCCAGGACGCGAGACATCGAGTGATTTAAGTGCCGAGGTAAAGGACATTATGCGAATAAGTGTCCTCACCAGCGTGCCATGTTGATTCTTGATTCAGGTGAGATCGTGTCTAAGGGAGAAGAAGACACTGGGCCTGTATATGATGATGAAGACGCTGAGGAATATGAGGCCGAGGGAGAACTATTAGTTGCAAGACGAGTTCTACTAGCCCAGGAACCGGTCAAAGGGGAAGACCAAAGGGAGAACCTGTTCCACACGTGGTGCCTTGTGATGGGCAAGGTCTATAGTCTTATTATCGATGGTGGGAGCTGTACGAATGTTGCTAGCACCACTATGTCTAGAGACACGCAAGCACCCTCAGCCCTACAGCCTCCGTTGGTTAAACAATCAAAGACAGTTGAAGGTGACCAAACAGGTGACGATACCCTTGTCCATTGGCTGATATGAAGACCAGGTTGTTTGCGACGTCTTACCAATGGAAGCAGGACATATCCTTTTAGGCCGTCCATGGCATTTTGATAAGAAGGCCATCTATGACGGATTCTCCAACAAATACATGTTTGAGCACCATGGCCGAAACATCACCCTGGCGCCTTTTTCACCGTGAGATGTGTACCTAGATCAAATAAAACTTGAGAAAAGCAGCACCAAGGGAAGAGTGTTATGAGTGAGCCCCCAAACACCACCACCAAAAATGAGAGTCTGAGAGAACCCCCAGCAAAGACCTTTGAGAGAACACCCGTGAGCAAGGAGACCCTTTTCATAAGACCTTGTGAGCTTAAGCACGCAGTGCACACCAAACAATCTCTGGTTTTACTCATGTTTAAATCTGTTTTGGCTAGCTTAACTGACCCCCTAACGGATTTTCCGAGCAGTGTCTTACCCCTTTTGCAGGAATTTAAGGACGTTTTTCTGGATGAGAGCCCCAGTGGTTTACCACCTATACGCGGGATCGAGCACCATATAGATTTTGTTCTCGGTGCTTGATATGTTCATAATTTGCATCATTTAGGTTGCATAATTCATTCCAAATCATGTTTTATTCCATGCATTTTAGGTCCTTAGGGTTTGTTTTAGAACTTAGGAGATGCATTAGGTCCCAATGAGTCTTTGCATGTTTTGAGTGTTTATCAGGTGTATTTGGAGCTGAAAAGATGAATCCAGGAGGTGGAATGGTGATCAAGGCTTGAAAAACGGTGAAATTGGGTCTTTGGAGGTTATCGGCCATTCTCGCGCACCAGGAAGGTTTTTTCGGCCAAAACGCGTACCGCAGGTGGATTTTATCGGCCATTCTCACGTACCGCGAGTGGACTGTATCGGCCAAAATCTCCGGGTGCAGACACGTTTCCGAAATCGCCCGTCCGGGGAACCATCCGGTTCGATTCAGTTGGCGGGTGCTTCATCACAGTTGGAGAGGATTGGATCATGGTTCCATAGCAAGTGGAATCATGGAATTCGGACGTGTGAGCAGAGAGTTAAGCTCGTTGCAAGAAACCCCTGTCTCGCTGCTGTTTTGGACCAAGCCGATGAGCTCTGAAGAATGCGAAGGACGGTGCACTTCCAGGCCGATTCAGTTTCCGGGGCCTTCATGAGAATCAGAGATATTTGAGTCCTCTTTCCATAACGATGAGTCCTCTTTCCAGAACGACCGAGATCATTCAATTCGGAGCTATGAGCAGGAAGATACGGTCTCCGGAATGGACACATGTCTAGACGCTTCTCTCTGATCGTGTAAATGCACTGCGAAGATAAGCCCTCCAGGAAGTCTTCCACTTCCCAAGCACCAAAGCTTCCTTCACCAAAGTTGAAGATATATGAGTCCTCTGTCTTTTGAAACCGGAAGCACACAATTCGGACAGGTATCTCAGAAGTTACACTCTCCGGAATGCGAAGTGGCCCAAACAGCCCTGAATGATGCGAGCTAAGTGAAACATGCCGCGATGGAATGCCACGGTCCACACTTGGCCGTGGCACTTATTTGCTACCCTTCGGCGTTTGACACGATCTTCATGCCACGGTCTACACTTGACCGTGGCAAAGTAACATTTGGCCGGAAAGGATTTTACAAGCATTCGGCACTTGACACGGTTTGAATGCCACGGTCTAGAACATGACCGTGGCAACATTTTACACACCTTCGGCGATTGACACGGTCTAGGACTTGACCGTGGCAATATTTTACAAACTTTCGGCGTTTGACACGACCACCTGCCACAGGTATTGAACCAGACTTGCTAGACCGTGGCACCAAGATTCATCCAAGAACACGCGAACAAGGCTTTGACACGGTCACTTGCCACGGCCTGACCAAGAACATGCTGTACTGTGGCAAACTCATCTTTTACCCACCAAGGCCGGGTCAGTACCCGGTTTGTTCCAGGCTGACCCGGTTCGTTTAAGGCCTCTATAAATAGTTTTTAGACATAACTTGGAGAGAACCTTTTATCCATTTTTAGTCTCTTTTCCCTTTTTGTGAAAGACCACTTGTTACACTTTGCTTTTGAGCTTAATATCGATTTGAAGAGTCTTTTTTCATCTTGTTTTATCATTTCTTATCATCAAATCACACTTCTAATCATTATTAACAACACATCTTGCAAAGGATCTAGTGTGTTGATCATGATTAGTGAGTAATCTCATATTAAGGTCTTAGATATGTAGATTAGGGTGCTTAAGTGGTAGATTAGTGAGCTTAGGGGTTAGATCATGCATATTCCTTTCTCTACAACCTGTTCTCTATACTAGATTCATGCAAATCATATGTGGTCTAGATTCTGTGCATTTCATGCACCAAAAGTGTTTGATGAAATGCCTTAACCAAGGTTGTTAGAGGTTTAAGTGTTATTCATCATGGGAATGATTGTCTATATGCTTAAATGACAGATTAAACTGATTCTTAATGCTTGTTAACTCATGTTTCACTGATGATGATTGGGTTAGAAACTGTTTTAGCATAGGAGTTAATACCTTCATGAGAGGATTAACTTAATTAAAGATGTTTATGTTGAATGGTTTGCTTGATCATATGATTCATTAGCTCATTAGTTTATCACTGAAGGCACCCTAATCCACTATCATGTCTAAGACCTTTCTCATCATCATACATACATTCTCATCACTTGTCATTTGTTTAGTTCTTTGTTTGATCACTTCTTTAGTCATTAATCTTGTTTTAAGTTTTGTAGTTCTCATTACTTAATCAAAACCACACTTGTTTGCTTGAATTAAGAACCTGATCACATAGTTTAGTGTCTAACACCACATCTGGATTGATAAACCCCTTGTACTACAAGACAGGGGATTGATAACCTCTACAAAGAGCCTTGAAAACTCTTAGTTATCAATTGGCGCCGTCGCCAAATTGTTGTTTGTTTAGCATTAAGCTCTGATCTGTTCTTGAGATCAAGTGCTTACTTTCTTGTTTTTACTGATTACTTTGAAGTTCTGTTTGTGATTTCAGGTGTATGAACACCAGGTCTAGATCAAGAAGCTGTGGTCCACCTTTCCCTCTCAACGACAACATCAATCTTTTGGTACCAAGGAGGAGAAGGGACAGACGTGGAAGACAGATTGATCAGGCTGATATGGAAGAACAAAGAGAGCATGTGGTCGATATAGAACAGCCGGTTCAGGAGCAACATGCTCAGGGTAATGGAGCTGGTAATGGAGTTGGTCAAGGGTTAAATCAGGGTAATGTTCATCAGGAACAGGTGCATCACCAACAAGCTTATGTCCACCAGGGACAAGCTCAACCTCATCAACAAAGGCATCAGGCCAATGTACAGCAAAGGCAACAGGTGCACCACCAACATCAGCCCTTCCAACACCAACAAAGAAGATATGAGCAACCCCAAGTCTATGTTGGAGAGAATGACAGGGCCAATGCTCATCAGTATGGAGCTGGAATTCAGGCACCACCTGTGCAAAACAACAACTTTGAAATGAAGGCATCCTTGTTGAATATGGTCCAGAACTCAAAGTTCCATGGATTAGCAATGGAAGACCCCTTGGAACACTTGGATCAATTTGATAAAGTGTGTGACCTGACTAAGATTAATGGAGTTTCAGAATACAGCTTCAAGCTAAGACTATTTCCATTCAGTCTTGGTGACAAAGCTTACCATTGGGAAAATAATCTTCCAAGAGGCTCCATTCAAACCTGGGAGCAATGCAAGCAAGCTTTCTTATCTAAGTTCTTCTCCACCTCAAGAACTGCTAAACTAAGGAATCAAATCTCTAGCTTCACTCAGCACAGCAATGAGAGTTTTGGTGAAGCATATGAGAGATTCAGGAGCTACACAAACCAATGCCCACACCATGGGTTTAGTGAGGCTTCCCTTCTCAGCACACTATATAGAGGAGCTCTTCCCAAGATTAGAAACCAGCTAGATACTGCTTCGAATGGGAACTTTCTGGGAAAGGAGATACATGCTGCTTTAGAGCTAGTGGAGAACATAGCATTGAGCAATGATACTTATGGTGAAGACTATGACAGATCAAATAGATCTGAAGGTTCAAGCTCAGAACAGAGGCTCACTACAAAAGTTAAGGAATTGAGAAGTGAATTGGACAAGCTGAAATTCACCACTCAGAAGCCAATGCATTTTGTTGGAGAGTATGAGGAACCTTCTCAAATCTTTGAGAACATAAGTGAAGAAGGTCTTACCCAAGAGGAGCTTAACTACATTGGGAATCAGAGGTTCCAGAGATATCAGTATGGTAATGCCAATCCAAATCTTTCTTACAGGAACACCAATGTAGCTAACCCACAAGATCAAGTCTATCCCAATTCTCAAGCTCCACAGAACTTTGTTCCCAAGAACAACTTTCAAGGGTCATTTCAACCCAAGAATCAGTTTGCTCAGAATCAGGGTTTTGGTCAGCAACAACAACCATTTCAAGGTACTGGTTTCAATTCACAGCAGCAAAAGGCACCACCAGGGTTTGGTCCACCACAGTTCCAGCATCAAGCACCGTTTCAACAACAGTTTCAGCCACCAATGGTTCAGCAGCAGCCACAGATGGGCTCAGATATGGTGGGTATTCTGCAACAACTACTTCAGGGTCAACAGATCTTTGCAAGCCAGAATGCAGCCATGCAACAGAAAATCAAGGAACTGAAGTAAAACCAGGTATCAAACTCAAGGAAGATACGGTCTCCGGAATGGACACATGTCTAGACGCTTCTCTCTGATCGTGTAAATGCACTGCGAAGATGAGCCCTCCAGGAAGTCTTCCACTTCCCAAGCACCAAAGCTTCCTTCACCAAAGTTGAAGATATATGAGTCCTCTGTCTTTTGAAACCGGAAGAACACAATTCGGACAGGTATCTCAGAAGTTACACTCTCCGGAATGCGAAGTGGTCCAAACAGCCCTGAATGATGCGAGCTAAGTGAAACATGCCGTGATGGAATGCCACGGTCCACACTTGGCCGTGGCACTTATTTGCAACCCTTCAGCGTTTGACACGATCTTCATGCCACGGTCTACACTTGACCGTGGCAAAGTAACATTTGGCCGGGAAGAATTTTACAAGCATTCTGCACTTGACACGGTTTGAATGCCACGCTCTAGAACTTGACCGTGGCAACATTTTACACACCTTCGGCGATTGACACGGTCTGAATGCCACGGTCTAGAACTTGACCGTGGCAACATTTTACAAACTTTCGGCGTTTGACACGACTACCTGCCACGGGTATTGAACCAGACTTGCAAGACCGTGGCACCAAGATTCATCCAAGAACACGCGAACAAGGCTTTGACACGATCACTTGCCACGGCCTGACCAAGAACATGCTGTACCGTGGCAAACTCATCTTTTACCCACCAAGGCCGGGTCAGTACCCAGTTTTTTCCGGGCTGACCCGGTTTGTTTAAGGCCTCTATAAATAGTTTTTAGACATAATTTGGAGAGAACCTTTTATCCATTTTTAGTCTCTTTTCCCTTTTTGTGAAAGACCACTTGTTACACTTTGCTTTTGAGCTTAATATCGATTTGAAGAGTCTTTTTTCATCTTGTTTTATCATTTCTTATCATCAAATCACACTTCTAATCATGATTAACAACACATCTTGCAAAGGATCTAGTGTGTTGATCATGATTAGTGAGTAATCTCATATTAAGCTCTTAGATATGTAGATTAGGGTGCTTAAGTGGTAGATTAGTGAGCTTAGGGGTTAGATCATGCATATTCCATTCTCTACAACCTGTTCTCTATGCTAGATCCATGCAAATTATATGTGGTCTAGATTCTGGGTATTTCATGCACCAAAAGTGTTTGATGAAATGCCTGAACCAAGGTTGTTAGAGGTTTAAGTGTTATTCATCATGGGAATGATTGTCTATATGCGTAAATGACAGATTAAACTGATTCTTAATGCTTGTTAACTCATGTTTCACTGATGATGATTGGGTTAGAAACTGTATTAGCATAGGAGTTAATACCTTCATGAGAGGATTAACTTAATTAAAGATGTTTATGTTGAATGGTTTGCTTGATCATATGATTCATTAGCTCATTATTTTATCACTGAAGGCACCCTAATCCACTATCATGTCTAAGACCTTTCTCATCATCAGACATACATTCTCAACACTTGTCATTTGTTTAGTTCTTTGTTTGATCACTTCTTTAGTCATTAATCTTGTTTTAAGTTTGTAGTTCTCATTAGTTAATCAAAACCACACTTGTTTGCTTGAATTAAGAACCTGATCACATAGTTTAGTGTCTAACACCACATCTGGATTGATAAACCCCTTGTACTACAAGACAGGGGATTAATAACCTCTACAAAGAGCCTTGAAAACTCTTAGTTATCAATTGGCGCCGTTGCCAAATTGTGGTTTGTTTAGCATTAAGCTCTGATCTGTTCTTGAGATCAAGTGCTTACTTTCTTGTTTTTACTGATTACTTTCAAGTTCTGTTTGTGATTTCAGGTGTATGAACACCAGGTCTAGATCAAGAAGCTGTGGTCCAACTTTCCCTCTCAACGACAACATCAATCTTTTGGTACCTGATATATTCATAAATTGCATCATTAGGTGTACATATTTTAGTCCAAATCATGTCTTATCTCATGCATTTTAGGTCTTTAAGCATTGTTTTAGGACTTAGGAGATTACATTAGGTCCAAGAGAGTTTTGCATGTTTTGGAGTGTTAAACAGGTGCTTTTGGAGCCAATTTGGAGTGGAGGATGTGATTCAGATGAAGAAATGGAGTTGGAATGATCAAAAATGGTAAAAAGGAGCAATTTTGGGTTTCTCGGCAAAATGCTGTACTGAAAGTCGAAGATCCTCGGCCAAAATCCTTCCCGCGGGTAGCTTTCTCGGCCAAAAACACGTACCGCGGTCAAGTCTCTCGGCCAAAAATCCCGGGTGCAGATACATTTCCGAAATTGCGTCACCGGAAGATCTTGCCGGCCGATTCAGCTGTCGGAGTCTTCATAAAAGTTGGAGATAACTGAGTCAAGAGTTCAGAACAGTTGGAACCAAAGCATTTGGCCCACGGATCTGAAAGATATGGTAATCGGAAGACAGACCTCTCTCGCATCCATTCCGGAGCAATCCGATACTCCTGAATGATCGCCTGTCCGGGGAATCTTCCGGTCCGATTCAGTTGTCGGGGGCTTCATCAAAGTTGGAGACGATTGGATCCTGGTTCCATAGCAAGTGGAATAATGGAATTCGGACGCGTGAGCAGAAAGTTGAGCTCGTCGGAAGAAACCCCTGTCTCGCTGCCGTCTTGGACCGACCCGATGAGCTCCGAAGAATGCGAAGGACGGCGCACTTCCAGGCAGATTCAGTTTCCGGGGTCTTCATAAGAATCAGAGATATTTGAGTCCTCTTTCCAGAACGTCCAAGATCATCCAATTCAAATGTATGAGCAAGAATTTAACGTCTCCGGAATGGACACATGTCTAGACGCCTTTCTCTGATCGTGTAAATGCATTGCGAAGATGAGCCCTCCAGGAAGCCTTCCACTTCCCAAGCGCCGATAGTTTCTTCACCAAAGATTGAGCTGAACGAGTTATCTTTCTCATGGAACTGGTTTCAGGTCATTTGGAGTTACGAGCTGAAAGTTACACTGAACAGAAGAGAAGCTGCTCAATTCGGGTTTTAAGAGATGCAACTGTAAGCTAAGTGCTGTGTCCTACCTCGGCGTGAATACCTCGGCATGTATGCCGAGGAGGCATGTTTACGAAGCCTTGGGACTATACCTCGAGGTAGGACTTCGGCCTTTCAACACCGAGGCTCCCTTGATCACCAAAATGATCCCCAAACGACTAAGTGTTGAAGCAGACCTTGGTGTGAACCCTTCAGCATGCTATGCCGAGCTCCTATGTTACACAAACCTCGGGTACCAGGCACCTCGGCATGTATGCCGAGGTCCTCATCTCTCCAACCCAGATCACAAACAAATCCTCTTCACGTTTCAAAGCTTTAACCGGATCAAATGCCAAGTCTCATGCATGTTCTTCAAGTGTTCATCAAAGTTTCAACCCAGCACATGACCCCCTGGTGTATGGCCCTCGGTGTGAGACTTCTTCAGATGGCGAGGGGTGGCTCCAGCAACCCAGAAAGGGCGGGTCAGTACCCAGTTTGTCCTGGGCTGACCCGGCCCACACCCTTTTATATAAATAGTTTTTAGAGACTAAAACCCTAGTTATGCTTTATCTTATCCTCTAATCTGCCTCTTTTTGTTTACTCTCTGCTTCTTAGTGTAAAAACGAGTTTGATCAAGAGATATCTAGCAGATTTAATCATCTTAAAGCTGTTTCTTATCATCTAATCATCTCATCTCTGCTTCTAATCATGATTAACACCACCTCTTGCAAAGGAAATGGTGTGTTAATCATGATTAGTGAGTAGTTATCTCTTAAGCTTCTAGGTGTGTAGATTAGGGTGCTTAGATGATCGGTTTATGATGTTTAGGTTCTAGATTCTCATCTCCTTTCCTTAGTTAGCTGCTCTTAATGCTAGATCTTTGCACATCACTCTGATCTAGACCTTAGTCATTTCTCCACCCACAAGGTGTTTGATGAAATGTCTGAATGAGCTAAGCTAAGGGTTTATGCCTTTTTCATCATGGGAATGATTTGTTAAATGCATGAATGACATATTAGAACTGTTTCTTAATGCTCACTGATTCATATTTCACAAATGATGATTTGGTTTGAAAGTGGATTAGTGTAGAGATTAATGCCTTCATGAGAGGATTAGTCTAGATTTGAGTTCTAAGTTAATTGGTTTTGAGATCATGTGATTGCTTGTTGCTGCTTTCTGTGTAAGATTCGGTCTCCTTGAAATAGAAACCGTTTGGTCATTATTAGACTTGATACTTTATGCTTGTTGATTGCTTGATCTTGCTTAAGGTGAATTAATCTTGATTAAGTGATTTACAAAGAGTTTATTGTCATGGGAATGAATTAATCTGCTTTTGAAGTCTAGACTAAAGAGTAACTTGCATTGCATTATTGTTCTTAGCATCATGAATAAATCTCTAAAGCACCCTAATCAATGATCACATCTAGAGGTTTAGCTTTCTCTTTGTTTTGAATCTGAGTCTTTGTTTTGTTGTCTTGTTGCTTGTTCTTAAATTACTGCTTGTTTTTTTGTTTACTTTATATTTTAGATCACCTTGTTACCAACTCATCCGCTTGTTAGACTTGAATTAAGATAGCTCCTCATAGTTCTAGTGTCTAGAATCTCTCCATTTGGATTGATACCTCAAGTGCTACAATGACATGAGTAGTTGAGGAATTGATCAAGGATTGAAAAATTCCTGCTATCAATTTGGCGCCGTTGCCAATTGGAGAGTTCATTCTAGCATTAGAACTTTGGATCTTCTTGAGATCAAGTCATTGTTTTCTTTTGTTTTACTAAGCTTTTATTTTCACCATGTTAATGTATATCACTAAGAGCATGCATCTCTTTGAGATGATGAATTTTCTCTTTTTCATTGTTACTAACTTGTCTTCCTTGATTCTCTTGAGCTTTGAAAGGTACCAAATTCACAAGAAGAGAAATGGAAAGACACGTTCTATTGAGCTGTTGGAGATGGACGTCCACAAGAGCATTATTCCAGTCCCAAAACCGCAACAACAGCCACAACCTCCAGCACTGACCCAAACTCCAAAGAAAACGCCAACAGTTGGAAGCTGTGACACTCCTTGTAGTCATGGAAAGAGGTATGGCATCCACCCTCCTCCAATTGAAGCTGCGGCCTATGAGATCAAAGCAAGCTTGGTTAAGTTGATTCAAGAAACTAAGTTCTTGGGGTCTGGTATGGAGAATCCATATGATCATTTGGACTGCTTTGAGAGGTTGTGTGACACATTTAGGACTGGAGGAGTGCCCCACGACAGTATCAAGCTCATCTTGTTTCCATTTTCACTTGGAGAAAAGGCAAGCAAATGGGAGAGAGCATTACCATCCCACTTGGTAAATTCTTGGTATGATTGCAAGATGATCTTCCTCCAAAGGTTTTATCCCATACAAAGGACTATCCAAGCTAGGAAAGACATCTTGGGCTTCAAACAAAGAATCCATGAGACCTTTGATGAAGCATGGGAGAGACTTAAAGGCTACACTAGAGATTGTCCCCATCATGGGTTCCAACAAGAAGCTATTCTTAGTATCTTCTATTGGGGAGTTGATAGAGAGCATAAATGGACATTGGATGCAGCTAGCAATGGGCGTTTTGCGACTCTTACCATAGAACAAGGAGAGTTACTTGTTGAGAATTTGGCCAAGAGCAATGAAAGATACAAAGAGCTTGATACTGAATATTGTCAAGATGGTAAAACTGAGGTGGAGCTTCGTTTTCAGCAAGAGTCTGTTCCACAAGAGCAAGCTGCTTCAAAGACTCAAGAAATGGAGCTGAACAGCATGTTCCAACAACTTCTGAAGGGACAAGATGAGCTCACAACAACAGTAAAGCGTTCATACAATGATCTCCACAACAAAATAGAGAGTTTAACCTCTCAAGTGAATCACATGGAGAGCAAAGATCATGAAGCTGCTGTAAAGGAGATAGAACGTGTACTCTTTTGTCCACAAGAAGACATTGCTTTTAGAGGTCTTTCTTCACAAGACAATGAGGACATTGAGCAACTCAGTGGAGAGGTGACCCTTGGAACTGAAGTTTTCGCTATAAAAGACATCCATGGAGCTTCTAGAGACAAAGTTCGGATTACTGCTGAAGAAAAGGCCGAACAACAGCTTCAGAAAGAAGAAAAAGCTATTGAACCGCCAGCTTATGTGTCTGTAAGTCTCTGTGATGAGTTTCAAAACTTTGAGATGACGTATGTGGGGACTTGTGGAATGAAAGAGAAGGATCAGCCGTTTGCTGCTTGTGAGAAAAAGAAAGAACACCAAGGAGAGCTTGATCTTGAGTTCATTGATGGTGAGAAGTTCTTTAGTGATGATGAGGATTGCTTGGAATCTCCACCTCCTACACCAGGTGAGAAAGAGATCAGCAGCAACAAAAGCAATGGTTCAGAGTCCCAAGACAAGCGCCCAACAAGCATTAAACCATTCACTCTTGGGTCTTCTTCTTCTCAAGTCTTAGCTCTCACTCCATGGAAGTTTGATGGTGGAGCTGTGGAATACAAAGTTAAAGGCAATGTGAGATCAAGACCATTTGCCGAAGTCAGAGCTATCCTCACACAAGAACTCATAGACAAGGGATCTGGTGGTGTCCAAGAGCTGATGAACAAGGACCTCATGCTTGAATTCATGGACATGACAAGGAGCATCAAAGCTCCTCCTCTCCCTCATTAAGAAAGGTTTTACAAAGTCAAACTTAGTGACTTTAAACAAAGTGCTCTTGGGAGACACCCCAAGCTTATCCTTGTATATAGTCTTTTTAATCTTTTCTTTAGTATTTTCAGAACGTTTTGATGGGTTTTCTAAGTGATCTCAGATTCTAGAAAGCGTTCTTGCTCAATGGTTTGAAGGAACAAGTGCAGAGAGGAGCTTAAAGGTGGCGGCCTTATGATTCAAAGGAGCAGTGAACCCGACACCTCGGCCAAGCACCTCGAGATGATCATTACCGAGGTCTCATGTTTGATCTTCACGGAATAAAGTGCAGTGAGAAGCCTTGGAGAGCCAAAGCCGAGGTGTTCTTGAGCTAATACCGAGGTGCCCTTGCCACTTACACAGAAACTTGTCCACCTCGGTATAGAAGCCTCGGCATGGCTAGGCAGAGGGGTCCCTGAACGAGCATGAACAAAAAGGGACGCTTGAGAGACTTGAGTCCAAGCAGAGGGTTCAAAGCACCAGCATCCTCCTCCATGTCCAATGCCTCCATTCTATCATGAACAAGTCTGGTAACTCTCCAAACTCATGGTACATATGCATCTAGTTCTTAATTTTTCATTTTGCATTTTTCTTGCTTTTTCCTTTCACTTCTCTCTTATGCTTTTATAACACAGAGGACTGTGTTATTTAAGTGTGGGGGAGGAGTTTAGTGTTTACTAATCATGTTTTCTTTGATCTTATTTTCCACTTTGAGTCTTGAGTCTCACGTAGTTGCATCTAATCAGAAAATTTTCACAAAAAAATGTTCATTCTAGTTGCATTCACATTTTTAGGATCGAGTCTAGTTGCATCATATAGGTTGCATCTTGCTGGGAGTAATGATAGGTTTTCTAGAGAGTACATCACTTTGAAAACTTGAACTGAATATGCTTGTGAATCTTTTTCTGTGCTTGCAAAGTCTGAAACGATTTGAATCTAAGAAGCAAGTTTGAATTGAACTCAACTCTAGCTAAGTGATAACCCTGAACTTGAAATGTAAATATCTTTTGATGCATTGCTTGAATAGGCTTGTGGATACCGACATACATACTTGAGCTAGAATCGTTGCTTTTACCACCCTCCTTCCTTAGCTCAAGCAGCTGAATCCGCATCATGGATCAGTTCCCTCACCTTGAACCCATCTTTCTTTCGAGCCAATGTTCGTGTGTGAATTGTAAGGCCACCTTGGACTGAACTTGGCATTGAGTGATATGTTCCAACATCAAGGAACCAAGAGTATTGGTGAGAAATAAGTGTGGGGGAAAAGATCTATTGGTGAGTGGAAAAAGGTGAGCTGAGTGGAAAAGAGAGTGTGGAGATAGCTAGGGGAAAAGTGAGAGTGGAAATAGCTAGGGGAATGAATGAAAATGAATTAAGTCTTGGATGTGAAAAGATAAGCTCTGAAATGAAAAGAAGCCAAAGGCTCAAGTGTCTAAAAGAGGCTATATGCTATGAAAGAAAAGAGCTGTGTGAATAAGTGAAAACCAAGGCTTGAAAATGAAAGAAAAAGGCGAGTCCCCTAGTGAAAAGAAAACGATTGTGAAGAGTGAGGATTCTGAGAGGGTGAGCAAGTGAGAAACGCTTTGAGTGGAGTGTGGGGTGTGATGAGTCTTGCCCTTGTATGCATCGGTTGCTTTTTACCTTTAGCATTCTGCCGAAGTTTGGTCGTTCATAGAGAGATCCTTGTTGCATTGCACCCGCTTGAATATTGATGAGATCATTTTTATCTCATGACCTTACCCTAGCCAAGCCAGCCTATTTGAACATTGCATCATTTGATTCACCTGATAAAAGCTTATTGAATGTGAAAGAGTTGAGAGAGAGGAGAACTTGTGGAGATTCCTTGTTGAGTTGATATATATCTGAGTATGGCTTTGCATTGCATAATTGAGCATGAACTTGAATTCTCATTGTGATCACTTCTCTCTAAAAGGAAATATGAACTCCCAATGCATTCAACCTCTCTCTCTCATTTGTTCTTTTTGCTTGAGGACAAGCAAAGGATAAGTGTGGGGGAGTTGATATATTCATAAATTGCATCATTAGGTGTACATATTTTAGTCCAAATCATGTCTTATCTCATGCATTTTAGGTCTTTAAGCATTGTTTTAGGACTTAGGAGATTACATTAGGTCCAAGAGAGTTTTGCATGTTTTGGAGTGTTAAACAGGTGCTTTTGGAGCCAATTTGGAGTGGAGGATGTGATTCAGATGTAGAAATGGAGTTGGAATGATCAAAAATGGTAAAAAGGAGCAATTTTGGGTTTCTCGGCAAAATGCTGTACTGAAAGTCGAAGATCCTCGGCCAAAATCCTTCCCGCGGGTAGCTTTCTCGGCCAAAAACACGTACCGCGGTCAAGTCTCTCGGCCAAAAATCCCGGGTGCAGATACATTTCCGAAATCGCGTCACCGGAAGATCTTGCCGGCCGATTCAGCTGTCGGAGTCTTCATAAAAGTTGGAGATTACTGAGTCAAGAGTTCAGAACAGTTGGAATCAAAGCATTTGGACCACGGATCTGAAAGATATGGTAATCGGAAGACAGACCTCTCTCGCATCCATTCTGGAGCAATCCGATACTCCTGAATGATCGCCTGTCCGGGGAACCTTCCGGTCCGATTCCGTTGTCGGGGGCTTCATCAAAGTTGGAGACGATTGGATCCTGGTTCCATAGCAAGTGGAATAATGGAATTCGGACGCGTGAGCAGAAAGTTGAGCTCGTCGGAAGAAACCCCTGTCTCGCTGCCGTCTTGGACCGACCCGATGAGCTCCGAAGAATGCGAAGGACGGCGCACTTCCAGGCAGATTCAGTTTCCGGGGTCTTCATAAGAATCAGAGATGTTTGAGTCCTCTTTCCATAACGTCCAAGATCATCCAATTCAAATGTATGAGCAAGAATTTAACGTCTCCGGAATGGACACATGTCTAGACGCCTTTCTCTGATCGTGTAAATGCATTGCGAAGATGAGCCCTCCAGGAAGCCTTCCACTTCCCAAGCGCCGATAGTTTCTTCACCAAAGATTGAGCTGAATGAGTTATCTTTCTCATGGAACTGGTTTCAGGTCATTTGGAGTTACGAGCTGAAAGTTACACGGAACAGAAGAGAAGCTGCTCAATTCGGGTTTTAAGAGATGCAACTGTAAGCTAAGTGCTGTGTCCTACCTCGGCGTGAATACCTCGGCATGTATGCCCAGGAGGCATGTTTACGAAGCCTTGGGACTATACCTCGAGGTAGGACTTCGGCCTTTCAACACCGAGGCTCCCTTGATCACCAAAATGATCCCCAAACGACTAAGTGTTGAAGCAGACCTTGGTGTGAACCCTTCAGCATGCTATGCCGAGCTCCTATGTTACACAAACCTCGGGTACCAGGCACCTCGGCATGTATGCCGAGGTCCTCATCTCTCCAACCCAGATCACAAACAAATCCTCTTCACGTTTCAAAGCTTTAACCGGATCAAATGCCAAGTCTCATGCATGTTCTTCAAGTGTTCATCAAAGTTTCAACCCAGCACATGACCCCCTGGTGTATGGCCCTCGGTGTGAGACTTCTTCAGATGGCGAGGGGTGGCTCCAGCAACCCAGAAAGGGCGGGTCAGTACCCAGTTTGTCCTGGGCTGACCCGGCCCACACCCTTTTATATAAATAGTTTTTAGAGACTAAAACCCTAGTTATGCTTTATCTTATCCTCTAATCTGCCTCTTTTTGTTTACTCTCTGCTTCTTAGTGTAAAAACGAGTTTGATCAAGAGATATCTAGCAGATTTAATCATCTTAAAGCTGTTTCTTATCATCTAATCATCTCATCTCTGCTTCTAATCATGATTAACACCACCTCTTGCAAAGGAAATGGTGTGTTAATCATGATTAGTGAGTAGTTATCTTTTAAGCTTCTAGGTGTGTAGATTAGGGTGCTTAGATGATCGGTTTATGATGTTTAGGTTCTAGATTCTCATCTCCTTTCCTTAGTTAGCTGCTCTTAATGCTAGATCTTTGCACATCACTCTGATCTAGACCTTAGTCATTTCTCCACCCACAAGGTGTTTGATGAAATGTCTGAATGAGCTAAGCTAAGGGTTTATGCCTTTTCATCATGAGAATGATTTGTTAAATGCATGAATGACATATTAGAACTGTTTCTTAATGCTCACTGATTCATATTTCACAAATGATGATTTGGTTTGAAAGTGGATTAGTGTAGAGATTAATGCCTTCATGAGAGGATTAGTCTAAATTTGAGTTCTAAGTTAATTGGTTTTGAGATCATGTGATTGCTTGTTGCTGCTTTCTGTGTAAGATTCGGTCTCCTTGAAATAGAAACCGTTTGGTCATTATTAGACTTGATACTTTATGCTTGTTGATTGCTTGATCTTGCTTAAGGTGAATTAATCTTGATTAAGTGATTTACAAAGAGTTTATTGTCATGGGAATGAATTAATCTGCTTTTGAAGTCTAGACTAAAGAGTAACTTGCATTGCATTATTGTTCTTAGCATCATGAATAAATCTCTAAAGCACCCTAATCAATGATCACATCTAGAGGTTTAGCTTTCTCTTTGTTTTGAATCTGAGTCTTTGTTTTGTTGTCTTGTTGCTTGTTCTTAAATTACTGCTTGTTTTTTTGTTTACTTTATATTTTAGATCACCTTGTTACCAACTCATCCGCTTGTTAGACTTGGATTAAGATAGCTCATCATAGTTCTAGTGTCTAGAATCTCTCCATTTGGATTGATACCTCAAGTGCTACAATGACATGAGTAGTTGAGGAATTGATCAAGGATTGAAAAATTCCTGCTATCAGTACCAAGGAGGAGAAGGGACAGACGTGGAAGACAGATTGATCAGGCTGATATGGAAGAACAAAGAGAGCATGTGGTGGCTATAGAACAACCGGTTCAGGAGCAACAAGCTCAGGGTAATGGAGCTGGTAATGGAGTTGGTCAAGGGTTAAATCAGGGTAATGTTCATAAGGAACAGGTGCATCACCAACAAGCTTATGTCCACCAGGGACAAGCTCAACCTCATCAACAAAGGCATCAGGCCAATGTATATCAAAGACAACAGGTGCACCACCAACATCAGCCCTTCCAACACCAACAAAGAAGATATGAGCAACCCCAAGTCTATGTTGGAGAGAATGACAGGGCCAATGCTCATCAGTATGGAGCTGGAATTCAGGCACCACCTGTGCAAAACAACAACTTTGAAATGAAGGCATCTTTGTTGAATATGGTCCAGAACTCAAAGTTCCATGGATTAGCAATGGAAGACCCCTTGGAACACTTGGATCAATTTGATAAAGTGTGTGACCTGACTAAGATTAATGGAGTTTCAGAATACAGCTTCAAGCTAAGACTATTTCCATTCAGTCTTGCTGACAAAGCTCACCACTGGGAAAATAATCTTCCAAGAGGCTCCAACAAACCTGGGAGCAATGCAAGCAAGCTTTCTTATCTACCTCAAGAACTGCTAAACTAAGGAATCAAATCTCTAGCTTCACTCAGCACAGCAATGAGAGTTTTGATGAAGCATATGAGAGATTCAGGAGCTACACAAACCAATGCCCACACCATGGGTTTAGTGAGGCTTCCCTACTCAGCACACTATATAGAGGAGCTCTTCCCATGATTAGAAACCAGCTAGATACTGCTTCGAATGGGAACTTTCTGGGAAAGGAGATACATGGTGCTTTAGACCTAGTGGAAAACTTAGCATTGAGCAATGATACTTATGGTGAAGACTATGACAGATCAAATAGATCTGAAGGTTCAAGCTCAGAACAGAGGCTCACTACAGAAGTTAAGGAATTGAGAAGTGAATTGGACAAGCTGAAATTCACCACTCAGAAGCCAATGCATTTTGTTGGAGAGTATGAGGAACCTTCTCAAATCTTTGAGAACATAAGTGAAGAAGGTCTTACCCAAGAGGAGCTTAACTACATTGGGAATCAGAGGTTCCAGAGATATCAGTATGGTAATGCCAATCCAAGCCTTTCTTACAGGAACACCAATGTAACTAACCCACAAGATCAAGTCAATCCCAATTCTCAAGTTCCACAGAACTTTGTTCCCAAGAACAACTTTCAAGGGTCATTTCAACCCAAGAATCAGTTTGCTCAGAATCAGGGTTTTGGTCAGCAACAAAAACCATTTCAAGGTACTGGTTTCAATTCACAGCAGCAAAAGGCACCACCAGGGTTTGGTCCACCACAGTTCCAGCAGCAAGCACCGGTTCAACAACAGTTTCAGCCACCAATGGTTCAGCAGCAGCCACAGATGGGGTCAGATATGGTTGGTATTTTGCAACAACTACTTCGGGGTCAACAGATCTTTGCAAGCCAGAATGCAGCCATGCAACAAGAAATCAAGGAACTGAAACAAAACCTATTGGTGAGCTTTGTCACCAAGACTGAAGGGGAATAATCTGAGCTTAAAACTGTCCTCAGAAACTCCATTTATCTTTGTCAGGTCACACACTTTATCAAATTGATCCAGGTGTTCCAAGGGATCTTCCATTGCCAATCCATGGAACTTTGAGTTCTGAACCATATATGACAAGGATGCCTTCACTTCAAAGTTGTTGTTTTGCACAGGTGGTGCTTGAATTCCAGCTCCATACTGATGAGCATTGGCCCTGTCATTTTCTCCAACATAGACCTGTGGCTGCTCATATCTCCTTTGCTGGTGTTGGTAGAGCTGATGTTGGTGCACCTGTTGTCTTTGCTGGACATTGGCCTGATGCCTCTGCTGATGAGCTGGAGCTTGTCCCTGGTGGACATAAGCTTGTAGTTGATGCACATTACCCTGATGTGGCCCTTGACCAGCTCCATTACCAGCTGCATTACCAGCTCCATTACCCTGAGCCTGTTGCTCCTGAGCCGGTTGCTCCATGTCAACCACATGCTCTCTTTGATCTTCCATATTACCCTGAGCCTGTTGCTCCATGCCTGTCCCTTCTCCTCCTTGGTACAATAATATTAATGTTGTTGTTTAAGGGGAAAGGTGGACCACAGCTTCTTGATTGATAACACCGGATTTTGACCATTTTTATGGATCATTTTAATATCTTTTACAGGTGTTTTTACTCCATTTTCAAAGGTTTTCAAAGGAATTCTATGTTTCCGGATTTTAAAAGCCTTTTCAGGTAATTTGGGATAAAGAGGCACAAAATGGAACAAAAAGACTCTTTTGGATAAATGCAGACCGTCAGAACTCTCATGGAGAGACGAAGACCTTCTCACCGTCTGATCACCCTCAAAATTGGACAACTTATAGAAGAATCAACCAGCTTTCAAATGCACTTGGTTTGGAGACATTCCAACGGTTAGATCTCAAGATATTCCATTAGCCCCGGAGCCACGCGGAGTCGGCCAGCAACTCACGCGACCGCGGCCAACAAGCTATTTGCCGCGGTCAGAAGCTTCCCGACCGCGGCCAACAAGCCAATTGCCGCGGTCACAACACTCCCGACCGCGGCATTCAAGCTCCGACTTAAAGCCCACTTATCTGAAGCCCAAAGTCATTCCCAGCCTCAATTCCGGAACCCTAGAGACCCTGGAGTATTGGAGACTATAAATACATGTCATTTAGGTCGTTTTTAGAGAGAGCTTTTCACACTTTACAGAAACCCTTTTCCTTTAGCCGTTTTTATGAGATTTTTGTAGAAGATTGTTCAAGTCCGAGTTCTTCAATAGAGAAGCTTTCTTTATCTCTTTTCTTTACTGTTTTTCATTACTTTTAATAAAACCAATGATGATGTCGAACTCAGCCATGTCTGAGTAGATCCCGAGTTGGGCTTAGGGTTCCCGAAAGGGGCTCTCATAATCGAGTAAGATATCTAGGTTTATAGATCTGGGATTTCGACCTGTTCTCTGTTTATTCTTGTTCTTATTGCATGTATGCTTGATTGATCACCTAGTATCTGATCTAGATAGTTAGTGTTGCGAAAGTTTTCATTAAGTATCAGCCCTAGAATGAAACAGGCGATTTTTCCGTAGGAGTGGAAACCTACCTGCGGCGAGATCGTGAGTATTGACGAGTCTTGTGCAGCTCTTGCGTTTTCTCCCTTCCAGGGCCAGAGTGGAAACCTACTGGTCAGGGTTGCGAGAAATAGTTGGTTATGATCACGACAGTGACGTAGTCATACTGTCGTACTCTAGCTCTAGAACCCATATATTGTTATCTGTCAATCCCAATCTATCTACCTCAGTGTTAAAACCGATTATGATCCCTTAGAGTTCTAAAAAGCTCAGCGTTTTTAGCCATAGTTTACAATTTCCATCGATTTTAACTTGTTTTCTTAGACCTGCATTTCAGTTTCCGTAGTTCGTTATTTACTTGCTTTATTTACTTTTCATGCGATATTTTACTTGCCTTATTTTTGTTTAGTTCGATATTTTACTTATTCATTTTCATTTCATTCGATTTTCTTTACCTGCTTTTTAGGATAGATTTATTTGCTTTCTTTTGTTTTAGTTTAATTCGCAAGAAAAAAACAACCAACCTTTAAAACCAATTTAGTCTAGACATAAAGTTAAAAAGCGTAGAAAAATACCAGGCACACAAATCTCTGTGGATTCGATCCCTAAATACTACAACTGATTAGCTGTGCACTTGCGGCTTTCATTTGTTTTGTTAAGGGAAAAACATGTTCCCTCACGTAGTTGACACGAGCACGCATCATTGATTTGGACCTGGTGTTCATGCACCTGAAACTCACAAACAGAACTTGAAAGAAATTAGAAAACACAAAAGAAAATGCTTGATCTCAAAAAAATGACACAATCTTAATGCTATCACACTTTGGCAACAGCGCCAATTGATAACTTAGAGTTTTCAAGGCTCTAAATGAGGGGTTATCAATCCCTTATGTCACTTTGCAGTACAAAGGGTATCAATCCATCATGTGTAGACACTAAGATGCAGGATCAGTTCTTAATTCAAGCCAAATGAGTGAGGTTTTTATGATTAATGACAACTAAGAATGGAAAACAAGGATTAAAGCTAATGATCAACTTAAACAAGCAAACAAGTAAGCTAAATGAGATGAGAATGTATGTATGATGATGAGAAAGGTCTTAGACATGATAGTGGATTAGGGTGCCTTCAGTGTTAAACTAGTGAGCTAATGAATCATGTGATCAAGCAAACCATTCAACTTAAACATCATTAATTAAGTCAATCATCTCATGAAGGTATCAACTTCTATGCTAAAACAGTTTCTAACCTAATTAGTGAAACATGAATCAACAAGCATTAAGAACCAGTTTAATCTGTCATTTAAGCATATAAACAACCATTATGATGAATAACACTTAAACCTCTAACAACCTTGGTTCAGGCATTTCATCAAATACATTTGGTGCATGAAATGCCCAGAATCTAGACCACATATGATGTGTATGGATCTAGCATTCAGAACTGGTTGTAGAGAATGGAATATGAATGATCTAACCCCTAAGCTCACTAATCTACCACCTAAGCACCATAATCTACATATCTAAGACCTTAATATGGGGATTACTCACTAATCATGATCAACACACTAGATCCTTTGCAAGATGTGTTGTTAATCATGATTAGAAGTGTGTAAATGAAGATGGAGGTGATAAATTAAGAAGAAGACAGCTTTTAAACACAAGATCTCTCAAACTCTCTTGATTAAAACGCCCAAAATCAGATATTTCTCTTCAAAAGGAGTTTTCTTACACAAAAGAGGCAAGGAGATTATGGAATAAAGCTTAAGTCCTTGGGATAAAACCCTAAAAACTATATATAGGTTTTTAAAAACAAACCGGGTCAGCCCGGAACAAACCGGGTCCTGACCCGGCTTTAGTGGATAAAATGACGAGTGTGCGAGTTGGTCAGGAGCCTCCCAAGTCGCATGCCCAAGTCGCACAGCCAAAGAAGCAGCCTTGTGAGCCTTAAGTCCCTTAATCTCAGCCGCATGCCCATCTAGGTATGTTTTGCGAGTCTTTGTGCGATTCAGTCCTCTTCCTCTTCAACTCGCATGACCAAGACGAAATCTGGGGAGTATATGTGTGCGACTTGGTCCTCCTTTAGTCCCAAGTCATATGCCAAACTCGCACAGCCAAAGAAAGAAGCTTGAACGAGATGAAACCCATGTAAGCTCAGCCGCATTACTCTCTCGGTGTGATTTGCGAACCTTCATGCGGCTAAGTCTTCTTTGCTCCTTAACTCGCACGACCATGTAGCAGGGGCCTTCAGAGATATGTGCGGAGGGGGGGGGGGTTCTCCATCACTCCCAAGTCGCATGCTCAAGTCGGTGTAGATTGCGAGTCTTCATGCGGTTTAGTTCCAAGCTTGGCCAACTCGCATGCTCAAGTCGCACGGTTGTGGACTTAGCATTTTTCTTGCTCGGGAACCTCAGACCTTACCCAGTGACACCTTACTCGCACATCTCAACACGCAGCTCAACTCCCAGGCATTAATCTCCAGGCGTTGCGAGTTAACCAAGTCGCAAGACCATCTCGCAGGCTTCAAGTCTCCTTGGACCACTTCACATTCGTGGGAGAGTAGCTCCCAAGATACTGGTTCAAAAGGTGCGATTCCAACTTCAGTGGATAGTAGACTCAGACATCTTCAACTTTGGTGAAGGGCTCGAGCTCAGGTGACATCGGCAAAGGCTCCGTTCCGCCAGTTCTTTGACGCGCGTTGCTTTGGTCTTTTATCAGCTCCGAGACATGCACTGCTTCCGATCGCCGTAACTTTCAGATCACAACTCCAAATAGTACGATCTCAAGTGTTCTGGACACTAGACTCATTCCTCTTGATTCTTGATGAAGACACCGGAGGTTGAATGATATGTCTATATTTTACATCATTTAGAGTGCATTTTAGAGTCCTCATCATGTGTTTTCCCATGTAAATTGAGTCTTTAAGCATCAAAATAAGATTTAGGGCTTGCATTAGGTCCCAAAGAGTTTTGCATGTTTTGAAGTCTTTATCAGGCGCTTTGGAAGCCATTTGGAGCTTAAGAAGAGGAGCAGAGAAGAAAACGGTGAAGAAATGGTTCAAAAATGGTGAAAACCGCTTGGAGGAATTTCTCGGCCAAAACACGTACCAGCTGGACAGAAACCTCGGTCAAAAAGCTTACCGAACGCTCATTATCGGCCAAAACCCTTACCGATCGACCAATATCGACCAAAGACAAGTATCGGGTGCAAATTGTCACGGGTCAAGTTTTTGGCCGAGGCGAGAAGAATTTTACGACTAAAAAGCTCACCGCGGTACATAGCCCTCGGTCATTTTCCTTACCGCGTGAAGCTTTTCTCGACCAAAACCTGTCCTTGCCCGCGCGTTTCAAAGATCAGCAATCCGGGGAATCTTCCGATCCGAATCAGTTGGCGGGATCTTCATCAAAGTTGGAGAGAATCAAGCAAAGATCCCAGAGCAGTTGGAATCATCCAATTCGGACCAGTGAGGAGAGAGATTCGGCTTCCAGAAGAAGCACCAGCATTGCGCGTACTCAAGAACCGAACAGCGGATTTCAAAGATCTCGACGGACGGAGCCTTTCCGGTCCGAACTAGCCTGCCCGGTCTTCATCAAAGTTTGAGATCTGTGAAAGACCTTCTCAGAACAGTTGGGATCGCTCAATTCGAAGCAGTGTTTCTAAAGATAAAGTTTCCGGAGTTCACATGGGTCCAAAAGCTTATTTTCGGTGATTCCAATGCGGTGCAAAGATGTGAAATCCAGGAAGCCTTCCACTTCCCAAGCTCCGATGGTTTCTTCATCAAAGTTCGAGATTATTGAGTCTTCTTGACTATGGAGCTGGTCCCAGAGCAATTGGAGTCGCGAGTTGAAAGTTACTGCTTCCGGAAGACAATATGGTCGATGCGAGCCTAAATGAGTCGCGATACGCGCTAAGTATTTTCTCAGGCCTCGGCATCATTACCTTGACATTGCTCAAGCCAAGGCTCATATCTTGGGAGTATTTTTGGACTAGACCTCGTGCTGACGCCTTGGCACGTTGGGATCAAGGCATGCACACGTAAGAAATGAAGCTGAAAACGACTAAGTGTTGAACGTGCACCTCGGTGTAATGACCTCGGCGTGCATGCCGGACTCTGTTCTCCCGAACGCCTCGACTACATAGCCCCTCGGCATTTTATGCCGAGGTCCCTTGTCACAAACCCAGAATCAAGAACAAGACGGCTCAAGAACACACACGTGAGGATGGATCAAAGACTAGGGTTCATGCATGTTCTTGACTTGTTCTTCACGAGATCTTCATTCGGATCCTGACTCACGTGCACTCCTCGACACAAAGACCTGGGTTTCACTCTCCGACACACCGTGGCACTCACCCATCAACCCAAGAAGGCGGCTCAGTACCCGGTTTGTTCCGGGCTGACCCGCGACACTTTCCCTTTGCTATAAATACATTTTAGGACCAAAAACCTAATCATCTTATCTCTTATCTGTTTTTAGGTTTAAGAACTTGCCTCTTTTGTGAAACTTGATTAATCTAATCCAATATCTCGTTTTTGCATCAGAATCTTGTTCTTTCTTTATTTCTTTTATCATCCAGCATCAAACTCCTTATCATGACAAGCTACACGTCTTGCAAAGGACTTAGTGAGCTCGCTATGATCAGTGAGTAGTCGTTTAAGCGGCTTTAGATAGGTATATTAGGGTGCTTTCAAGATAGATTAATGGGTTTAGGTGTCTAGTCTTGCATGTTTCATTCTTTAACCGACGAGATCTCTAGGCTGGATCCAAGCACATCACTTGAGGTTCAGATCTGAGGCATATCTCGCATCAAAAGTGTTTGTAGAAATGTCTGAACCACTCGGTTAAGGGTTTAAGAGTCTTTCATCGCGAGAGTGATAGTTTGTTCTCTTAAATGACATTTTTGAACTAAATCTTAATGCTGACTGATTCGTGCTTCTCAAAAGGGATTTTGGTATGAAAGAGGATCAGTTTAGATGTTTAATACTTTCATGAGAAGATTAACATGCCTTGAGTTCAAAGTTAAATGAAATCGCTTGATAAAATGATTAATTAACCCATTAGTTTAGCTTGGAAGCACCCGAGTCAAATATCCTGTCTAAAGCTTCTGCCTTTATCATATTTTATCATCATCCGAACCATTTGCTTGTTATTTGCATCTCCACTTAGTTTGAATCTCATCTTCTGTCTCATTTACATGTTTATTTACTCGTTAAATAGCTTAATTAAAACCCTCATCATTCCATCTTGACTTAAGATTTCAAATAGCATAGATTAGTGTCTCCACTACAAGTTTGGTTTGATAACCCCTTGTACTACAAGGACAGGGGTATTGATAACCTCTTTAAAGAGTGAAAACTTTTAGTTATCAATTGGCGCCGTTGCCAACTTGTGGGAGCATTAGTCTTTTATTCGTTCTTAAGATCAAGACTTTACTTTCTTTTGTTTTACTAACTCTTTTGCAAGTTCTTGTTTTGATTGCAGGTGCATGAAAACCAGGTCTCGTAGCACAGAACCGCCTTTACCGTACGACAATAACATCAACAGGATTGAGAGGCGAGCTCACGAGAGAGAAAGGCACTTTGAAATACTTGGAATGGCAGAACAGCAAAGGATCGAGCAACAGGCTCAGGAAGCCGAGCACAAGGCTCAGGCTAATTAGGCACAGGCAGGAAGAAATGAACAACAAGCCTATGTAAACCAACAACAGGCTCAAAGAAACGAGAGGCTTGCTCAGCAAAACCAACAACAAGCGAATAGAAACGAGCAACAAGCCCATCATGTTTATCCGCCACCGCCACAAGCTCAGAGACAACCTCCTCCGGTCTTTGTTGGAGAAAATGACCGAGCTAATGCGCACCAGTATAGAGCCGGGATTCAAGCTCCACCAGTCCAAAATAACAACTTTGAGGTTAAAGCTGCCCTGCTCAATATGGTGCAGAACTCAAAGTTTCACGGTCTAGCCGGAGAGGATCCTCTTGAGCATCTAGATCAATTTGATCGAGTTTGCGACTTAACCAAGATTAATGGCATCTCGGAAGATAGCTTCAAGCTACGTTTGTTCCCATTCAGCCTCGGTGATAAAGCTCACCAGTGGGAAAAGAACCTCCCGAGGGGTTCTATACAAACATGGGAGCAGTGTAAACTGGCTTTCTTATAAAAGTTCTTTTCCACATCACGCACGGCTAAGCTCAGGAATCAGATCTCAAGTTTCACGCAACACAACAACGAGAGCTTTAGTGAGGCTTGGGAACGGTTTAGGAGCTATACTAACCAATGCCCACACCACGGCTTCTCAGAGGTATCCCTCTTGAGTACTTTATACCGAGGTGCACTCCCCAAGATCAGAAACCAACTCGATACAGCCTCAAATGGAAATTTTCTTGGGAAAGAGATCAATGCGGCAATGGAACTTGTCGAGAACCTAGCCATGTCTAATGACACGTATGGAGAGGATTTTGATAGAGCAAACCGTACAGAGGGATCTAGTGATGAACAGCGTATGAAGAAGGATATAAGAGAGCTTCAGAGCAAGCTTGACAAAGTTGTAATGGCGACTCAAAAGCCAATACACTTTGTAGGCGAGTTTGATGAGCAAGGGCCAAGTTTTGACATTGTTAATGAAGATGGTCTAACTCAAGAGGAGCTGAACTACATAGGGAATCAGCAGAGATATCAGCGGTTTAACAACTACAGCACTAACCCAAACCTCTCATACAGAAACCCAAATGTAGCTAACCCTCAAGACCAAGTGTACCCTGCTCAACAACAACAACAAAGCTATGCTCAAAAAGCTCCTTTTCAGAATACCTTCCAGCCCAAGCAACAGTTCAGTGGGCAACAGCAAGGCTACACTCAGCAGAATCAACGGCTCAGGGTAACAACTTCACCAGCCAACCGCGGCAACACAAGTTTCCACCAGGGTTCAATCCGCTGCCGATGGGTAATCAGCAACAGATTCAGGGAACGGGTCAGAATCAGATGGGAACCGATGTCTGTGGGATTTTACAGCAACTATTACAAGGTCAGCAGAGAGTGGAGAGCCAGCACGCAACAATGCAGCAAGATATCAGAGAGCTTAAGCAAAACCAAGCCTCTACATCATCAAGAGGCCCGGCTTTACCAGGTAAGCCGGAGCCAAACCCCAAGGAGTATGTGAACGCTATCACATTGAGGAGTGGTAAAGAATTACAAGCTCCAATGCCTAAGACAAAGCTCATTGAGGCCAATGAGCAATTAGAGGGGGAGGCAGCCTCAGATGATGCGTGTAAAGAAGCGGTTTTTGAGAAGGAACCGGTCAAAGACAAAGAGAAAGAGGTGGAAAAGACAACTGAGCTTGAAAAGCCCTATGTTCCACCACCACCTTACCAACCCAAGATACCATTTCCAGGGCGTTTCAAAAAGAAAATCCTAGATAAAGCCAAGGCGGTCTTTGAGAAACACTTGGAGAACACGCACCTTACCTTACCCATCATAGATGCTTTCTTAGCTATACCTCAGCTTGGAAAGTTTCTAAAGGACGCGATCCTCAACAAGACAAAGGAGCTCCAGGGTATGGTAATACTGAGCCATGAGTGCAGTGCTATAATACAAAGAAGATCTATACCAAGAATGCTATCCGATCCGGGCAGCTTTACTTTACCGTGTGCTTTAGGTCACTTGAAGTTCTCAAATTGCTTATGTGACCTAGGAGCTTCTGTGAGCCTAATGCCTTACACTGTGGCCAAGAGATTGGGATACAAAAGCTACAAGCCGGCCAAGATCTCTCTTGTATTAGCTGATAGATCGGTTCGCTTACCGGTGGGTTTGCTTGAGGATTTACCTTTAAGGATCGGTGATATAGAAATCCCCACGGACTTCATAGTTCTTGAGATGGACGAGGAATCATTAGACCCTATCATCTTGGGCCGACCGTTCTTGGCGACCGCAGGAGCTATAATCGATGTGAGAGGAGGTATAATTGAACTACACATCGGTTCCGCGACTATGAAGTTCAACGTGAAGGAAATGATGAAGAAACCGACCATTGAAGGTCAAGTTTTCTATGTGGAAGTTATGAAGGAGCTAGCTGATGAGCTCCTAGAAGAGTTAAACGCAGAAGACCCGTTACAAGTGGTCTTGACACGGGAACAAAGCGAGCACGGGTTCTTGAACGAGGAAAGCGAGGTGTACAAGCGTCTTTTGGACCAACCGAAGGAACTTGGAGCTGATGCGAGGTTTCTAGAGCTCAAGAAGAGTGGCCTCGATATTTTAGACAACGAGGGACCCAAGGGTATAGAGGAGACACCTCGGGATATCATGGCCGTGACAACTTGTGCCGAGGCCTATGGTGAACCGCGCAAGAACAAAGAAAAGGCCGAGGAAGCTGTTCCAGGTCAATGCAGCTTTGATGCCGATAATGAGGCTGACGCACCCCCTGTTGAGCTCAAGCCTCTACCAACAGGGCTCAGGTATGTGTTCTTGGGTCTAAACTCCACTTTTCCTATGATAATAAACGATAGCTTGCTTGAACATGAAGAACGTGCATTGCTTAACGAAATAAGAAAATTCAGGAGAGCCATAGGGTATTCCTTGGCTGACATTAGAGGGATCTCTCCTGATATATGCACCCACAGGATCCACCTAGAGGACCAAGCCATGTCCTCTATTGAGCACCAACGTCGCCTTAACCCGAACCTTAAAGAGGTGGTTAAGAAGGAGATACTAAAGCTCCTTGAGGCAGGGATAATATATCCAATCTCTGACTCTCGGTGTGTATCTCCTGTACACGTTGTGCCCAAGAAAGGTGGGATCACGGTGGTGAAAAACGATAAGGATGAAATCATAGCCCAAAGAACTATAACCGGCCATCGCATGTGCATTGCCTATAGGAAATTGAATTCTGCATCAAGAAAAGATCATTTTCCTTTACCATTCATTGATCAAATGCTTGAACGGCTAGCTAATCATCATTATTTTTGTTTTCTCGATGGATACTCGGGGTTTTTTCAAATACCCATAGACCCCCGAGATCAAGAGAAAACGACATTCACTTGCCCTTATGGCACTTATGCTTATAGGAGAATGCCCTTCGGTTTGTGTAATGCACCGACCACTTTTCAAAGATGTATGATGCACATTTTCTCTGATCTAATTGAAGAGAAAGTTGAGGTGTTTATGGATGATTTCTCCGTATACGGCTCCTCTTTCTCCGAATGTCTTGCTAATCTATCTCAGGTTCTAAAGCGATGTGAGGAGCATAGGTTTTTCTTAAACTGGGAGAAGTGTCATTTCATGGTCCAAGAAGGCATTGTCTTGGGACACAAGGTATCAGAGAAGGGTATTGAGGTGGACAAGGCTAAGATCGAGGTGATAGTGAACCTACAAGCTCTGAATTCTGTAAAAGGAATAAGAAGTTTCCTTGGGCACGCAGGGTTCTATAGGCGGTTCATTAAAGATTTCTCCAAGATAGCCAGACCCTTAACTAGGCTATTGTGCAAAGAGGTGGAGTTTATCTTTGATGAAGAGTGTGAGGAAGCGTTTAAGAGAATCAAGGAGGCTTTGATCAGTGCACCGATTGTACAAGCTCCCGATTGGTCTTTACCATTCGAAGTGATGACTGATGCATCTGACTATGCCGTGGGAGCTGTCTTGGGGCAGAAGAAAGATAAGAAACTCCATGTGATCTACTATGCAAGCCGCACCTTGGACTCGGCTCAAGAAAAGTATGCCACCACCGAGAAGGAAATGCTTGCCATTGTGTTTGCATTTGACAAATTCAGGAGTTATCTAGTGGGATCAAAGGTCACAGTTTACACAGATCACACGGCTTTGAGGTATCTGATGTCTAAGAAGGACGCTAAACCGAGGCTGTTGAGATGGGTCTTATTACTCCAAGAATTTGACATGGAGATTCTTGATAAGAAGGGTATTGAAAACGGAGCCGCAGACCATCTCTCAAGGCTGAGGATTGAAGAACGGGTCCCCATTGATGATGCTTTACCCGAAGAACATCTCATGTTAGTCCGGTCTTACTTAGAGGTGGAGGAAGCCAATACGATCAAGGAAAGAAGCCTCCCATGGTTCGCGGATCTTGTGAACTACTTGTCGTGCGGTTTAGAGCCACCGGATCTTGATACTTATCAGAGAAAGAAGTTCTTTAGAGATGTGATGAGATATCATTGGGATGAGCCGTATCTTTACGTGCTTAACAAGGACCATCTCTATAGGCGATGCTTGGCCAAAGAAGAGATCCATCCGGTGCTACAAGAATGCCACGGTTCATCGTATGGTGGTCACCTAGGTGCATTCAAGACGGTTGCCAAGGTTTTACAAAGCGGTTTCTGGTGGCCGACTATGTTCAAGGACGCTCAAGATGTAGTATCGAGGTGTGAGGCTTGTCAAAGGCACGGTAACATATCCAAGAGGAATGAGATGCCCCAAAACCCAATCTTTGAAGTAGAGGTCTTCGACTGTTGGGGCATTGAATTCATGGGTCCCTTTGTAAGCTCATATGGGAATCAGTATATCCTTGTCGCGGTGGACTATGTGAGTAAATGGGTTGAAGCGGTCGCATCTCCGACCAATGATTCAAAAGTGGTGGTAAAACTCTTCAAGAGTATCATTTTCCCACGGTTTGGAGTCCCAAGGGTAGTTATCAGTGATGGGGGAAGCCATTTCATCAACAAGACTCTTGAGAGTCTTTTGAAGAAGCACGGGGTAAAGCACAAGGTGGCCAGCCCGTATCATCCGCAAACCAGTGGCCAAGTGGAGGTCTCTAACCGTCAGATAAAGGCCATTTTGGAAAGAACCGTGAGCTCATCTAGGAATGATTGGAGCAAGAAACTTGATGATGCTTGTGGGCTTACAGAACCGCGTACAAGACCCCCATTGGAACCTCACCGTTTAACTTGCTCTATGGGAAAAGCTGCCATTTACCGGTTGAGTTGGAATACAAAGCCTTGTGGGCAGTACAACTTCTGAACTTTGACATCAAGACCGCACAAGAGAAGAGGGTTTTACAGCTTCATGAACTAGAGGAGATCCGTTTGGATGCTTTTGAGAGCTCTAAAATCTACAAGGAAAGGACCAAGGCACTCCATGACAAGAAGATACACAAGAGAGAGTTCAAAGAAGGGGACCAAGTTCTGTTGTTTAACTCGAGACTTAAGCTGTTCCCTGGGAAGCTAAGGTCTAGGTGGTCCGGTCCGTTCACAATTCTTGAAGTAAGGCCTTATGGAACCGTCGTGTTAGAAGGAAAAGATGGACAAGGCTTTGTGGTAAACGGTCAGAGGGTAAAACATTACTTGGCGTCAGAAACAAGAGAGGGAGCTACCTCAGTTCCTCTCCTTGAACCGGAATCAGCCTGAAAAGGTATAAAAAGTCAAACTTAGAGACGTTAAACAAAGTGCTCTTGGGAGACACCCCAAGCTTATCCTTGAACATATTTTGTTTTTCATCTTCTTTTTCTTTTTAGTTGAAGCTTTTTGAAGGGTTTGTTAAGTGTTTCAGGAGTTAGACAGTGAGCCTTGAGAGAAAAGCTTGAAAAAGACACGGCCAGAAGATTTAAGTCGGGGAGTATTCATAGCCTCGGTATCGACCCTCGGTATATTCATACCGCGGTCACCTTTTACCGAGTGAAAGCTTGAGAACCTCAGCTAAATTCCTCGACTTAATTTCATCATGGCCGTGTCTGAGAAGTGCTATGGTGAAATGACTAAGTGTGGGGGAGGCTCACGGTGTAAACACCTCGGTATAATCATACCGAGAACCGATGTTCACTTAAAACGGTCAAATACCTCGATCCGAGGCCGCGACCAGTTTACACCAAGGCCAGCCCGTTTAAGCCCCCAAGCACCAAGTGTTCTTTGTTAAAACAAGTGACCTCGGCATGATACCCTCGAGGTGGAGCGTGCCGAGGTGCCCAGTTTCAATAACGATCAAAAACAAGAACACTTGGAACACTTAGATCGAAGAAGAGGCTTTGCGCGGTCTAAGGAAAAGACGTGAAGGCCACAGAGATTTACTCGTTAGCATGAGCTCAAACCACTCGGCCTGGTGCCCTCGGGGTGGAACAAGCCGAGGCCGCTCATGTTAAAACAAGAAAAATTGGTTTAGACCGTACGGCCCACGTCATTCCCATACCGCGTTCAATTGGAGGCTTTGCGCGGCATTTTGAATTTAAACGCCCGGTCAAGATGGTTTTTGGCGCGGTCAACGGCTGGAGTTAGAGCAGAGGGGGGGACCAGTCCCACAACAGTCCAAACGCCAGCTGGAAAGCGCGCTCCAGCCCATACCAGCCTCCATCCCGAGCCAAAACGCAGAGTTTGCCTTCTTCACTCTTTTCTCCGCATTTCGCGATCACAACTCTCTCATTTCTCATTCATTTCACGTGATTCCAAGCGCTCTAGACTCGTTAGTGTGTTGTCTATTCTGCATAAACATCTCACTAAGCTTGAATCTTGGATTCCCAAAGGTATTTGCATCTTAAAGAACTCATCTTTTTCCTTCATTCTTTGCGAGCTTAAATGTTTGTAAAATGTGGAATCGATTCTTTTTGAACATATTGGCCTTTGGGAACAATTTTAAAAACTCCATCAGGATAGACGACACATGAAAAACAGGTCTTTGCACTGAAAATCGTTTGTTCTTGAGTTTTTAAAATTCTTGAGAAAAATGCGCTTGGAATCGGCTTAAATGGTGAACTGAGTTATTGAGCTGAACTATCTAGATATCTTGACTCTCACCGGTTGTTCTAGCTTGTAGTTAATCTCTTTGATGTTTGAAAAAGCTATAAGACCGGTCTTGTTAGAGAAAAAGCTCTGTTCTTGCCATCTTGAGATACATGTGCTTATCGATATACTTGATTCTAACGGTTTCTTTGAGAATCTCTCTTGCAGATGACCGACGACCGAACCGTTCCTGTTCATGAGACGAACAAAGACAAGGACCAAAGGAGGGGTACGAAAGGAAACGCCGTTGCCTTGGCACGTAGTGGTGGAACAAGCAAGAAACCCTCAACAAGACCCGATGGTGAGCCAGCCGCTAAACGAGCAAGGAACGCCGATCTCACTCCGGCATCGGCTCTTGAATCAAGAAGGAATGGGAAGCAGGCAGCAGTTGGATCCGATGAGGATGAGCTGAGAGCCCTGGTGCCTCATGAAGCCAACTATGGCAAGAAAGCCAAGAAGGAACCGAAGCCCGAGCCCGAGGAAGAACATTTCCCAACTACTGAGGAGTACTTGGACCACTTTAACCCTATAAGAGTGGCTCAAGGTCGGTTCCCTGATGTGGAGTTGTTGAGGAAGCTTGAGATACTCGATGATGTTACCCTCATCTTTCAAAACATGGGCCTGGCCGAGTTCTTTATTATGAGTGATGTTGCTTATGAAGGGATCACACAACAGTTTCTTGCCACTTTGGAGGTTGTCATCTACCCCAAGAGAGATCCCAAGCGTTTACATGGAAAAGGGTTCGGCCACATTGAGTTTGATATGGAAAGCGTGCACTACAAGGTCAGTTTCAAGGAGCTTGATGAGATATTTGGGTTTGAAAGAAACGGAAGCTCGCTTGACAAGTTTGTGTACCCAAAAGAAGAGTTAGCTGCCTTGTGGGAAACAATCGCTTTTGGACCTTACTTGGGAGGCAAGAGCAAGACGAGTTGCATCAGAAACCCTGCGATCAGATACACCAACCGAGTTCTAGCCTCTACATTTTTCTCGACCTATAACCCTGGTGTTATTCATACGGCCGAGCTTGAACTGTTGGGACTTGGACTGAAGCCGCTCATCACTCAAATGAAGAACAAGAAGGAGTTCCAAGGGCCAATGCATGTACCGTCTTTAGGCGTGTTCTTTGCGATTCAAATGCTTACTTACAGGCACAATGTGTGGTGTGACCAAAAGAAGAAAGGAGCAAGGAGGCTTCAGAACGGTTGGATTGTCACCAAGATTTTGAGAGCTCAAGGGTTCATATTCCCTGATTTGCCATCAAGGCCGAATCTCATTGATGAGCAATACTTAAGTAAAAGTGGTTTCTTTGGAGGCAAGTTCGGAGATAGATGGGTTTACAACTTCACACTGATGCACAGAGACGGGACACAGGTTCTACTGCCTAACCGAGGCCTCACCATGCTTGATAAACAGTGTAACGTCTCCTTCTATGTCCTCAAGGATCACCAAGGCCGCACCTAGCAAGCCTCAGAACGAGAATGGCCCGGCTGGATGTGAGAATGAGGAACAAAGTCACGCTGAGAGAAGGACTGGAGCAGGCCGATATCATTTTGACCCATACGTGTGGGGTGAACCTGAATACCACACCAAGAAGCTGTACTCGCGAGTGAACACCCTCCAAAAGTGGTGTAAGTGGCAAGACAAGACCATTCACGCGTTGGTGGACTGTGTAAGACACCTGAAAAAGAAAGTCAAGCAACTCACCAGACCATCTTCTCCAGATAAGAACTCGGCGACCTCAACCGCACCAGTTACACAAGAAGAGGTTGGAGAGAGCTCAAACGCGAGGAACCCAAAATTTCCACCAGACAAAGAGGACTGGATCGATCCTGCCTTGGCATTCTTACCGGAACCCTCGGAAAGCAGCCCACCACGTCAGTCCACGCCCTCCTGCTCAACGTCAAATCCCTCGTACTACTTGGGATCAGACCTCTCAGACTGAGGTATCGACTTCAAACTCTTGTAAATATGCATCTTGTATATACTATCTTGCATTCGTTTAGTTTGCCCTTTTACTTCTCTCACACGCTTCTATAACACACGGAACTGTGTTATTTAAGTGTGGGGGAGGAGCTTTGTGTTTTCTGATCGTGTTTTCTTTGTTCTTATTTGACTTTTGCATTCTTGAGTCTCATTTAGCTTAGTATATATGATAAAATCGCATCATTCTAGTTGCATCTTGCATTCTAAGATCGAGTCTAGTTGCATCATGTAGGATTGCATCAGTGCAAAGAGCAATGATAGATTTTTTCCTAGAGAGTAAATCACTTGAGAACTTGAACTAAATATGCTTGTGAAACTCATTCTGTGCTTGTAAAGCTTGAAACGATTTGAATCTGAGAAGCAAGTTTGAATTACACTCAACTCTAGCTAAGTGATAACCCTGAACTTAAATTGTTAATATCTTTTGATGCATTGCTTGAATAGGCTTGTGGATACCGATATACATACTTGAGCTAGAATCGTTGTTTTTACCACCCTCCTTCCTTAGCTCAAGTAGCTGAATCCGCATCATGGATCAGTTCCCTAACCTTGAACCCATCTTTCTTTCGAGCCAATGTTTGTGTGTGAATTGTAAGGCCACCTTGGACTGAACTTAGCAGAAAGTGTTAGGTTTAGAGCGACAAGGGCATGTCTCATTGAGTGCTATGTTCCAACATCAAGGAACTGATATTGTCGAGGAATAAGTATGGGGGAAAAGACTTGTTGGTGAGTGGAAAAAGGTGAGTTGAGTGGAAAAGAGAAAGTGGAAATAGCTAGGGGTATGAAAGAAAAAAAGAATTGAGTCTTGGATTTGAAAAGATAAGCTCTGATGTTTTTAAAAGAAAAATTTAGTCCCTGAAATGAAAAGAAGTCAAAAGGGCTCAAGCGTTTCAAAATGAAAAGAAATGAGGCTGTACGCTGTGAAAGGAAAGAGCTGTGTGAATAAGTGAACTCCAAGACTCGAGGATGAAAGCAGAAAGTGAATCCCCTAGTGAAAAGAAAACGATTGATAAGAGTGAGGATCTTGAGACGGTGAGCAATGATAACTTAGAGTTTCCAGGCTCTTAGAAGGGTTATCAATCCCCTTGTCAAAGTAGTATAAGGGGTGTCAAACCAAGCTTGTAAACGAGACACTAGCCTATGTCATTTGTTCTCTTAAGTCAAGACAAGAAGGTAAAAGTTTGGTGACGATGATTAACAAGCAAATAAGCAATAAAATTAAATAAAAACAGAGATTTAAACTAATCAAGATGCAAACAACAAACAGGTGATTCAGATGATGATAATGAATGATAAAGGTAGAAGCTTTAGACAGGATATTTGACTCGGGTGCTTCCAAGTTAAACTAATGGGTTAATGAATCATTTTATCAAGCGATTTCATTTAACTTTGAACTCAAGGCATGTTAATCTTCTCATGAAAGTATTAAACATCGAAACTGATCCTCCTTCATACCAAAATGTCTTTTGAGAAGCACGAATCAATCAGCAATAAGATTCAGTTCAAATATGTCATTTAAGAGAACAAACTATCACTCTCGCGATGAAAGACTCTTAAACCTTTAACCGAGTGGTTCATACATTTCTACAAACACTTTTGATGCGAGATATGCCTCAGATCTGAACCTCAAGTGATATGCTTGGATCCAGCCTAGAGATCTCGTCGGTTAAAGAATGAAACATGCAAGACTAGACACCTAAACCCACTAATCTATCTTGAAAGCACCCTAATCTACTTATCTAAAGCCGCTTAAACGACTACTCACTGATCATAACGAGCTCACTAAGTCTTTTGCAAGACGTGCAGCTAGTCATGATAAGGAGTTTTGATGCTGGATGATAAAAGAAATAAAAAGAGAACAAGATTCTGATGCAAAAACGAGATATCGGATTAGATTAATCAAGTTTCACAAAAGAGGCAAGTTCTTAAAGTTAAAAACAAATAAGAGATAAGATAACTAGGTTTTTAGTCTCAAAATGTATTTATAGCAAAGGGAAAGTGTCGCGGGTCAGCCCGGAACAAACCGGGTACTGAACCGCTTCCTTGGGTTGATGGGTGAGTGCCACGGTGTGTCGGAAAGTGAAGCCGAGGTCTTTATGCCGAGGTGTGCACGTGAGTCAGGATCCAGATGAAGATCTCGTGAAAAACACGTCAAAAACATGCATGAACCCTAGTCTTTGATCCATCCTCACGTGTGTGTTCTTGAGCCATTCTGTTCTTGATTCTGGGTTCGTGACAAGGGACCTCGGGATAAAATGTCGAGGGGTCAAGATGTCGAGGTGCTTGGGAGAACACAGTCCGGCATGCACGCCGAGGTCATTACACCGAGGTGTACTTTCAACACTTAGTCGTTTCCAGCTTCAGTTCTTACGTATGCATGCCTCGATCTAATCATGCCAAGGCTTTGGCACGAGGTCTAGTCCAGAATACTTCCAAGATATGAGCCTCGACTTGAGTGATGCCAAGGTAAAGATACCACTTAGCGCGTATCGCAACTCATTTAGGCTTGTATCGACCATGTCATCTTCCAGAAGCAGTAACTTTTAGCACACGACTCCAATTGCTCTGGGACCAGTTCCACAGTCAAGATGACTCAATAAAATCGAACTTTGGTGAAGAAACCATCGGAGCTTGGGGAATGGAAGGCTTCCTGGATTTCACATCTTTGCGCCGCATTGAAATCACCGGAAAATAGACTTTTAGACTGATGTGAACTCCGGAGACACTATCTTCCAAACCTTTGCTCCGAATTGATCGATTCCAAAGGCTCTGAGAAGATCTTCCATGGATCTCGAACTTTGATGAAGATCGGGTAAGCTGGTTCGGAAAGGAGGGGCTCCGTCCGCCATGATCTTTGAAGTTCGCCGTTCACCTCTCGGGTACGCGCAATCCCGGTGTATGCTCCGGAAGCCATATCTTTCTCTCCACTGGTCCGAATTGGATGATTAAAACTGTTCTGGAATCTTTGCTTGATTATCTCCAACTTTGGTGAAGACCCCGCCAACTGATTCGGACCGGAAGGTTCCCCGGATTGTTGATCTCTGAATTGCGCGGGCAAGGACAACTTTTGGTCGTAAAAACCTTCCCGCGGTAAGAAAAATGGCCGAGGGCTGTGTACCGCGGCAAGCTTTTTGGTCGTAAAAATCCTTGCCTCGGTCAAAAACTTGTCCCGTGGTATTTTTGCACTCGATACTCGATTCTGGCCGATCGGTAAGGTCTTTGGCCAGTAATGAGCATCCGGTAAACATTTTGGCCGAGGTTTACGACCAGCTGGTACGAGATTTGGCCGAGAAATTCCTCCAAGCGGTTTTCACCATTTTTGACCCTTTTCTTCACCGTTTTCTTTTCTGTTCCTCTTCTTAGGCTCCAATTGGTCTCCAATGCTCCTGATAAAGACTTCAAAACATGCAAAACTCTTTGGGACCTAATGCAAGCCCTAAGTCTTATTTTGACGCCTAAAGACTCAATTTACATGAGAAAACACATGATGAGGACTCTATAATGCAACCTAAATGATGTAAAATATAGAAATATCAACTCCCCCACACTTGTCCTTTGCTTGTCCTCAAGCAAAAAGAACAAATGAGAGAGAGAGGTTGTAATGCAGCTGGAGCTCATATTTCCTTTTTAGAAAGAAGTGACCACAAAGAAAACTCGGATTCATGCTCAAATATGCAGTGCAAAGCTATACTTAGATATTTTCCAACTAAAGCATGGAATCTCCACAAGTCATTATCACATTCAACTCTTTCACATTCATTAAGTTTGTAACCGGTAAATCAAATGATGCAATGTTCAAATAGGCTGGCTTGGCTAGGGTAAGGTCATGAGATAAAAAATGATCTCATCGATATTCAAGCGGGTGCAATGCAACAAGGATCTCTCTATGAACGACCAAACTTCGGCAGAATGCTAAAGGTAAAAAGCAACTGATGCATACAAGGGCAAGACTCATCACACCCCACACTCCACTCAAAGCGTTTCTTACTTGCTCACCCTCTCAGAATCCTCACTCTTCACAATCGTTTTCTTTTCACTAGGGGACTCGCCTTTTTCTTTTATTTTCAGGCCTTGGTTTTCACTTATTCACACAGCTCTTTTCTTTCATAGCGTATAGCCTCTTTTCATTTTCATTTCAGAACACTTGAGCCTTTGGCTTCTATTCATTTCAGAGCTTATCTTTTCACATCCAGGACTTAATTCATTTTCATTCATTCCCCTAGCTATTTCCACTCTCACTTTTCCACTCAGCTCACCTTTTTCCACTCACCAACAAGTCTTTTCCCCCACACTTATTTCTCGCCAATACTCTCAGTTCTCTGATGTTGGAACATATCACTCAATGAGCCAAGCCCTTGTCGCTCTAAACCTAACACTTTCTGCCAAGTTCAGCCCAAGGTGGCCTTACAATTCACACACAAACATTGGCTCGAAAGAAAGATGGGTTCAAGGTGAGGGAACTGATCCATGATGCGGATTCAGCTACTTGAGCTAAGGAAGAAGGGTGGTAAAAACAATGATTCTAGCTCAAGTATGTATATCGGTATCCACAAGCCTACTCAAGCAATGCATCAAAAGATATTTACAATTCAAGTTCAGGGTTATCACTTAGCTAGAGTTGAGTGTAATTCAAACTTGCTTCTCAGATTCAAATCGTTTCAAGCTTTACAAGCACAGAATGAGTTTCACAAGCATATTTAGTTCAAGTTCTCAAGTGATTTACTCTCTAGGAAAAAATCTATCATTGCTCCTTGCACTGATGCAATCCTACATGATGCAACTAGACTCGATCTTAAAATGCGAGATGCAACTAGAATGATGTATTTTTTTGTGTTTTTCGGTTTTATCATATGTGCTAAGCTAAATGAGACTTAAGAGTGCAAAAGTCAAATAAGAACAAAGAAAACAAGATTAGCAAACACAAAGCTCCTCCCCCACACTTAGATAACACAGTCCCTTGTGTTATAGAAGCGTGTGAGAGAAGTGGAAAGACAAACTGAACGAATGCAAGATGATATATACAAGATGCATATGTACAAGGTTTGAAGTCGATACCTTAGTCGGAGAGTTCGGATCCCAAGTAGTGCGAGGGATTCGATGTTGAGCAGGAGGGAGTGGGCTGACGTGGTGGGCTGCTTTCTGAGGGTTCAGGCAGGAAAGTCGTGGCTGGATCGATCCAGTCTTCTTTGCCTGGTGGAAACTCCGGGTTCCTCGCGTTTGAGCTTTCTCCAACTCCTTCTTCTGTAATCTCAACTTTCTCTTCAATTAGATCAGAGAAAATGTGCATCATACATCTTTGAAAAGTGGCCGGTGCATTACACAAACCGAATGGCATTCTTCTATAAGCATAAGTGCCATAAGAGCAGGTGAATGTGGTTTTCTCTTGGTCTCTTGGATCTATTGGTATTTGGAAGAATCCAGAGTATCCATCGAGAAAACAGAAATAAGGATGATTAGCTAACCGTTCAAGCATTTGATCAATGAATGGTAAAGGGAAATGATCTTTTCTTGATGCAGAATTCAATTTCCTATAGTCAATGCACATGCGATGGCCGGTTATAGTTCTTTGGGCTATGAGTTCATCCTTATCGTTTTTCACCACCGTGATCCCACCTTTCTTGGGCACAACGTGTACAGGAGATACCCACCGAGAGTCAGAGATTGGATATATTATCCCTGCCTCAAGGAGCTTTAGTATCTCCTTCATAACCACCTCTTTGAGGTTCGGGTTAAGTCGACGTTGGTGCTCAATAGAGGACATGGCTTGGTCCTCTAGGTGGATCCTGTGGGTGCATATATCAGGAGAGATCCCTCTAATGTCAGCCAAGGAATACCCTATGGCTCTCCTGAATTTCCTTATTTCATTAAGCAATGCACGTTCTTCATGTTCAAGCAAGCTATCGTTTATGATCACAGGAAAAGTAGAGTTCAGACCTAAGAACGCATACCTGAGCCCTATTGGTAGAGGCTTGAGCTCAACAGTGGGTGCGTCTGCCTCATTCCAATCGGCATCAAAGCTGCATTGGCTTGGAACAGCTTCCTCGGCCTTTGCTTCATTCTCGCGCGGATTGATAACTAAGAGTTTCCAGGCTCTTAGAAGGGTTATCAATCCCCTTGTCAAAGTAGTATAAGGGGTGTCAAACCAAGCTTGTAAACGAGACACTAGCCTATGTCATTTGTTCTCTTAAGTCAAGACAAGAAGGTAAAAGTTTGGTGACGATGATTAACAAGCAAATAAGCAATAAAATTAAATAAAAACAGAGATTTAAACTAATCAAGATGCAAACAAAAAACAGGTGATTCAGATGATGATAATGAATGATAAAGGTAGAAGCTTTAGACAGGATATTTGACTCGGGTGCTTCCAAGTTAAACTAATGGGTTAATGAATCGTTTTATCAAGCGATTTCATTTAACTTTGAACTCAAGGCATGTTAATCTTCTCATGAAAGTATTAAACATCTAAACTGATCCTCCTTCATGCCAAAATGTCTTTTGAGAAGCACGAATCAATCAGCAATAAGATTCAGTTCAAATATGTCATTTAAGAGAACAAACTATCACTCTCGCGATGAAAGACTCTTAAACCTTTAACCGAGTGGTTCAGACATTTCTACAAACACTTTTGATGCGAGATATGCCTCAGATCTGAACCTCAAGTGATATGCTTGGATCCATCCTAGAGATCTCGTCGGTTAAAGAATGAAACATGCAAGACTAGACACCTAAACCCACTAATCTATCTTGAAAGCACCCTAATCTACTTATCTAAAGCCGCTTAAACGACTACTCACTGATCATAACGAGCTCACTAAGTCTTTTGCAAGACGTGCAGCTAGTCATGATAAGGAGTTTTGATGCTGGATGATAAAAAAATAAAGAGAGAACAAGATTCTGATGCAAAAACGAGATATCGGATTAGATTAATCAAGTTTCACAAAAGAGGCAAGTTTTTAAAGCTAAAAACAGATAAGAGATAAGATAACTAGGTTTTTAGTCTCAAAATGTATTTATAGCAAAGGGAACAAACCGGGTACTGAACCGCTTCCTTGGGTTGATGGGTGAGTGCCACGGTGTGTCGGAAAGTGAAGCCGAGGTCTTTATGCCGAGATGTGCACGTGAGTCAGGATCCAGATGAAGATCTCGTGAAAAACACGTCAAGAACATGCATGAACCCTAGTCTTTGATCCATCCTCACGTGTGTATTTGAGCCATTCTGTTCTTGATTCTGGGTTCGTGACAAGGGACCTCGGGATAAAATGTCGAGGGGTAAAGATGTCGAGGTTCTTGGGAGAACACAGTCCGGCATGCACGCCGAGGTCATTACACCGAGGTGTACTTTCAACACTTAGTCGTTTCCAGCTTCAGTTCTTACGTATGCATGCCTCGATCTAATCATGCCAAGGCTTTGGCACGAGGTCTAGTCCAGAATACTTCCAAGATATGAGCCTCGACTTGAGTGATTCCAAGGTATAGATACCGAGGCTTGTGAAAACACTTAGCGCGTATCGCAACTCATTTAGGCTTGTATCGACCATGTCATCTTCTGGAAGCAGTAACTTTCAGCACACGACTCCAATTTCTCTGGGACCAGTTCCACAGTCAAGATGACTCAATAAGCTCGAACTTTGGTGAAGAAACCATCGGAGCTTGGGGAGTGGAAGGCTTCCTGGATTTCACATCTTTGCGCCGCATTGAAATCACCGGAAAATAGACTTTTAGACTGATGTGAACTCCGGAGACCCTATCTTCCAAACCTTTGCTCCGAATTGAGCGATTCCAAAGGCTCTGAGAAGATCTTCCATGGATCTCGAACTTTGATGAAGATCGGGTAAGCTGGTTCGGACAGGAGGGGCTCCGTCCGCCATGATCTTTGAAGTTCGCCGTTCAGCTCTCGGGTACGCGCAATGCTGGTGTATGCTCCGGAAGCCATATCTTTCTCTCCACTGGTCCGAATTGGATGATTCCAACTGTTCTGGAATCTTTGCTTGATTATCTCCAACTTTGGTGAAGACCCCGCCAATTGATTCGGACCGGAAGGTTCCCCGGATTGTTGATCTCTGAATTGCGCGGGCAAGGACAACTTTTGGTCGTAAAAACCTTCCCGCGGTAAGAAAAATGGCCGAGGGCTGTGTACCGCGGTAAGCTTTTTGGTCGTAAAAATCCTTGCCTCGGTAAAAAACTTGTCCCGTGGTATTTTTGCACTGGATACTCGATTATGGCCGATCGGTAAGGTTTTTGGCCGGTAATGAGCATCCGGTAAACATTTTGGCCGAGGTTTACGACCAGCTGGTACGAGATTTGGCCGAGAAATTCCTCCAAGCGGTTTTCACCATTTTTGACCCTTTTCTTCACCGTTTTTTTTTTCTGTTCCTCTTATTAGGCTCTAATTGGTCTCCAAAGCTCCTGATAAAGACTTCAAAACATGCAAAACTCTTTGGGACCTAATGCAAGCCCTAAGTCCTATTTTGACGCCTAAAGACTCAATTTACATGAGAAAACACATGATGAGGACTCTATAATGCAACCTAAATGATGTAAAATATATACATATCAAGCAAGTGAGAAAACTTTGAGTGGAGTGTGGGGTGTGATGAGTCTTGCCCTTGTATGCATCGGTTGCTTTTTACCTTTAGCATTCTGCCAAAGTTTGGTCGTTCATAGAGAGATCCCTTTGTTGCATTACACCCGCTTGAATATTGATGAGATCATTTTTATCTCATGACCTTACTCTAGCCAAGCCAGTCTATTTGAACATTTGCATCACTTGATTCACCGGTTACGAACTTAAAGAATGTGAAAGCCAACCTCTTTCTCTCATTTGTTCTTTTCGCTTGAGGACAAGCAAAGGACAAGTGTGGGGGAGTTGATATGTCTATATTTTACATCATTTAGAGTGCATTTTAGAGTCCTCATGTGTTTTCCCATGTAAATTGAGTCTTTAGGCATCAAAATAGGATTTAGGGCTTGCATTAGGTCCCAAAGAGTTTTGCATGTTTTGAAGTCTTTATCAGGCGCTTTGGAAGCCATTTGGAGCTGAAGAAGAGGAGCAGAGAAGAAAACGGTGAAGAAAAGGGTCAAAAATGGTGAAAACCGCTTGGAGGAATTTCTCGGCCAAAACACGTACCGGCTGGACAGAAACCTCGGTCAAAAAGCTTACCGAGCGCTCATTATCGGCCAAAACCCTTACCAATCGACCAATATCGACCAAAGACAAGTATCGGGTGCAAATTGTCACGGGTCAAGTTTTTGTCCGAGGCGAGAAGAATTTTACGACTAAAAAGCTTACCGCGGTACATAGCCCTCGGTCATTTTCCTTACCGCGTGAAGCTTTTCTCGACCAAAACTCTCCTTTCCCGCGCGTTTCAAAGATCAGCAATCCGGGGAATCTTCCGGTCCGAATCAGTTGGCGGGATCTTCATCAAAGTTGGATAGAATCAAGCAAAGATCCCAGAGCAGTTGGAATTATCCAATTCGGACTAGTGAGGAGAGAGATACGGCTTCCGGAAGAAGCACCAGCATTGCGCGTACTCAAGAACCGAACAGCGGATTTCAAAGATCACGACGGACGGAGCCTTTCCGGTCCGAACTAGCCTGCCCAGTCTTCATTAAAGTTTGAGATCTGTGAAAGACCTTCTCAGAACAGTTGGGATCGCTCAATTCGGAGCAGTGGTTCTAAAGATAAAGTTTCTGGAGTTCAAATTGGTCCAAAAGCTTATTTTCCGGTGATTCCAATGCAGTGCAAAGATGTGAAATCCAGGAAGCCTTCCACTTCCCAAGCTTTGATGGTTTCTTCATCAAAGTTCGAGATTATTGAGTCTTCTTGACTATGGAGCTGGTCCCAGAGCAATTGGAGTCGCGAGTTGATAGTTACTGCTTCCGGAAGACAATATGGTCGATGCGAGCCTAAATTAGTCGCGATACGCGCTAAGTATTTTCTCAGGCCTCGGCATCATTACCTCGACATTGCTCAAGCCAAGGCTCATATCTTGGGAGTATTTTTGGACTAGACCTCGTGTTGACGCCTCGGCACGTTGGGATCAAGGCAGGCACACGTAAGAAATGAAGCTGCAAACGACTAAGTGTTGAACGTGCACCTCGGTGTAATGACCTCGGCGTGCATGCCGGACTCTGTTCTCCCGAACGCCTCGACTACATAGCCCCTCGGCATTTTATGCTGAGGTCCCTTGTCACAAACCCAGAATCAAGAACAGGACGGCTCAAGAACACACACGTGAGGATGGATCAAAGACTAGGGTTCATGCATGTTCTTGAAATGTTCTTCACGAGATCTTCATTCGGATCCTGACTCACGTGCACTCCTCGACACAAAGACCTCGGTTTCACTCTCCGACACACCGTGGCACTCACCCATCAACCCAAGAAGGCGGCTCAGTACCCGGTTTGTTCCGGGCTGACCCGCGACACTTTCCCTTTGCTATAAATACATTTTAGGACCAAAAACCTAATCATCTTATCTCTTATCTGTTTTTAGATTTAAGAACTTGCCTCTTTTGTGAAACTTGATTAATCTAATCCAATATCTCGTTTTTGCATCAGAATCTTGTTCTTTCTTTATTTCTTTTATCATCCAGCATCAAACTCCTTATCATGACAAGCTACACGTCTTGCAAAGGACTTAGTGAGCTCGCTATGATCAGTGAGTAGTCGTTTAAGCGGCTTTAGATAGGTAGATTAGGGTGCTTTCAAGATAGATTAATGGGTTTAGGTGTCTAGTCTTGCATGTTTCATTCTCTAACCGACGAGATCTCTAGGCTGGATCCAAGCACATCACTTGAGGTTCAGATCTGAGACATATCTCGCATCAAAAGTGTTTGTAGAAATGTCTGAACCACTCGGTTAAGGGTTTAAGAGTCTTTCATCGCGAGAGTGATAGTTTGTTCTCTTAAATGACATTTTTGAACTAAATCTTAATGCTGACTGATTCGTTCTTCTCAAAAGGGATTTTGGTATGAAAGAGGATCAGTTTAGATGTTTAATACTTTCATGAGAAGATTAACATGCCTTGAGTTCAAAGTTAAATGAAATCGCTTGATAAAATGATTCATTAACCCATTAGTTTAGCTTGGAAGCACCCGAGTCAAATATCCTGTCTAAAGCTTCTGCCTTTATCATATTTTATCATCATCCGAACCATTTGCTTGTTATTTGCATCTCCACTTAGTTTGAATCTCATCTTCTGTCTCATTTACATGTTTATTTACTCGTTAAATAGCTTAGTTAAAACCCTCATCATTCCATCTTCACTTAAGATTGTAAATAGCATAGATTAGTGTCTCCACTACAAGTTTGGTTTGATAACCCCTTGTACTACAAGGACCGGGGTATTGATAACCTCTTTAAAGAGTGAAAACTTTTAGTTATCATTGAATCGCATTGCAAGTCTTTCGTCCCACGCGATCAAATTGAGGGTTTTGTCTGCACCAAACCATATGTCCGAGTTGCTGTACACAGGTGAGGGTTCCTCCATGATCCCAGCTCCAAGTTGCTCCCAAAAGTCTCCAAATGACCTGAAAGCACTCCAAAAATGCAGGACATTCTAGGACCTAATGCAAATCCTAAACAAAGCTAGAAGCAAAGACAAACTCTAATAAAACTAGATAAATGTATGCATGGGACTCAATATTTGGACAAAAATGCAATCCTAAACATTGCAAATTATGAATATATCACACCGACTTAGGCCTGGGACTTGGGACTAAAGGAGTACCAACTCGCACACATATTATCTCCAGAATGTGTCTTGGTTGTGCGAGTTGAAGAGAAGGAAGCCTGAACAGCACAAACACTCGCAGTGTACACCTAGATAGGCATGCGGCTGGGGCTGAAAGATTTAAGGTCCACAAGGCTGTTTCTATGGCTGTGCGACACCAGTCGTTTTTGTTTAATTTTATTTTTACTTTGTTACTTACATTGCTCTTTCTCTTTGTCTCAGAAATTAGCAAAGATGGAGAACGCATTGGCATTGGTTCGTGATGATGCTGGAGTCTGGAGAGACCAAGATGGTCATGTGTGTAATGAGAGAGGCCAGCGACTTGATGGAGAGGGTAACATCATCAGGACGCTGGGTGACTACAACAGGCCTAAGCAATTCTATGCAAATCGGTCCACGATTCGCGCTCCTGCGTTTCAGAGGAATGATTTTGAGCTCAAGCCTGTGTATTACACTTTTGTGGGTCAGCATCCTTTCCATGTACTTGGTCACCAGCATCAAGTACAATGGAGTGTCCAATGATTTCCTCTTCTGCAAGCTGTTTCCTTACTCTCTTGCTGGAGAAGCAGCTAACTGGTTGAAGCAGTTGGAGCCAGGATCACAGACTACTTGGGAGGAGACCAGAAACGCCTTTCTGCACAATTTCTATGATGATACCAGGTCTGAGGAACTGAGACTCAAACTTTCAACGTTTTCTCAAAGACCAACTGAAGCAATCAAAACTGCTTGGGTGAGATTCAAGTCATATCAGAGAGATTGTCCACATCATGGTTTCAGTGATGTTCAGCTGCTAGGTATTTTCTTCAGAGGTGTTCATTGGAGGTATCAGATGGCTCTTGATGCTGCAAGCAATGGGAACTTCAACACCAGATACCCTGAAGACGCTGTTGTGTTTATTGAGAACTTGGCATCTAGCAATAGTACCAAGAATGCAGACTATCAGCGAAAGAAGCTGGCTAGGAACATGGATGGATCACAGATTGCTGAGGTGAAAGCTAGGCTAGACTCTGTGCATAGCCTTCTTGTGGGTATGAAGTCCGTCAGATTCCCTGAAAAAGTCCAGAATTTCGGACCAGATGAAGCACTTGAGAAAGAGGATGTTAACTTCATCAATCGAGCTGGATTTCAGGGTCAGAGATTTGGTACTCAGGCAGGAAACATGAATTACAGTGGAAATAATCAGAGGAGTACCTTCACAGGTAATCAGAACTCTTCTGGTTATAACTCTAAACCTCAGTACCAGACATCCTACTCCAAGAACAGTTTTTCAAGGAACTATGGTTCTCCTCCTACTCAAACTCCAGATAATGAGGTGAAGTCTATGCTGGAACAGATCTTGGAAGGTCAGCAGAAGATGACTGTGGATTTCAATGGGAAGATTGATGCTCTGTATCTGGATCTGAATGGAAAAATTGAAGTTCTGAACACTCATGTCAAGAAGCTTGATACTCAAGTTGCTCAGACTGCAGAGTCTGTAAAAAGGCAAGAAGGATTTCTTCCTGGGAAGACTGATACCAATCCTAGGCATTACTGCAGTGCCATCTCGTTAAGAAGTGGTAAAAAATTTACTCCTGTGCTGAAAAAAGGTGTTTCTGAGGATGAAATCGTGGAGTTGGACGAATCTAAAGACAATTTCGAAGTTGTAGAGCCGGTGTCGAGCGACACCACAACCAGTGTCACGCGTCACCAATTGCAGAGCAAAGCTGATATTGCTCAAAGTCAGAAATCTGCTGAGGAAAAGGTTTACAAACCTAAGGTTCCTTAAACAAGGAGTCCTAGGAAGTCCAAGCAGGAGATAGATGATGCCAGATGCAAGGCTTTGATGGAGAAGCTTGTGATTGAGATTCCTTTGGTTGATGCTGTGAAGATTGCTCCTACTCTCAGACACTATGTGAAGAAGATGGTGACTAATAATATGAGTCATGAGGAAGGAGTGATGATGATCTCTAAACAGATCAGTGCTGTGATTCAGAATAAGACTCCAGAGAAGCTCTCAGACCCAAGAAGCTTTGTTTTGGACTGCTCTATCTTCTCAGAGAGGTTCAAAAGATCGCTGTGTGATCTTGGTTCAAGTGTTAACCTAATGCCATACTCTGTAGCTGTTAGCCTTGGGTTGACTGACTTCAAGCCAACTAAGATCTCTTTGATCCTAGCAGATCGATCTAAAAGAATCCCAAAAGGTGTCTTGGAGGATGTTCCGATTAAAGTTGGTGATTGCATAATTCCTACAGATTTCGTGGTTCTGGAATATGGAGAGGAACCCAAAGATCCTCCTATCCTGGGAAGATCGTTTTTAGCTACAGCTGGAGCGGCAATTGATGTCAAGCATGGTAACCGTATCTCCACTTGGGAGATACCATCATGACTTTCAAGATGGAGAGGCTGAAGGATTCAACCATAGATGGTCAGACATTCCAAGTCAGTGCAATACCTGAAGTGATAGTTGGAGATCAAAACGTGTTTGATGCTGAGAAGGTGAGTGATCAACCTGAGTTGAAGAAAACGTCTACAGAACTATTGACTGCTGTTGAACAGGAAGTTCAAAACATCTCACTCTATTCATCTCCACCAAAACAAAGGTCAAGGCCACACAAACACAGATCCCACCCTGTTGCTATTCCTGTATTCCTTGGACGACCTCATGCACACAACGCTTACACACCACAATGGATGAGACGACTTTCACAGAGGCATTCTTTGCCACTGTCTGAACCACCAGATGCATAGTCTATCCATAGTCAACCTAATGACTTAAAACAAGCGCTTGGTGGAAGGCAACCCACTGATAAGTCTGTACATAAGTCTTTTTGTTTCTTTTGATTTTCGTTTTTCATTTTGTGTTTAGGTGTAACAGATACGAAGTGGTTAGTGTCGAGCGACACCACCATCAGTGTCGGTCGACACCAGTCAAAAAAAAAAAAAAAAAAAAAAACAAATTAGGAAATCAGGAAACCGGAGTCGAACCAGAAATTCGGAGTGGTCTGCTGCAATTTGGTACGAGAAGAACAAGTGTCGCACGACACCATCATCAGTGTCGCTTGACACCATCATTGCAGCCAGGTAAGTTCTCTGTTTTTCCTGCGTTTCTGATGCGAGCAAAAGTGGGGTTTGTTGTTTTCGTTTTACTATGCTTCAGGTTTTAAATTTATAACCCCTAAATGTCTGCAAGTGCACAGATGTGCGCTGTAGTACTTAGGGTATCGATCCACAGAGACTTAGTTGTTTCAGTACGAATTCACTGCAACGCTTAAATCAGATTAGAACTAAAAAGGTTTGGGTTTTGGTTTTGGGTTTTGGTTGTCACTAAATCTAAACTAGAAAGCAATTAAAAACTAAAAAGCAATTGACAAAAACGAAAGCAAGTAAAGCAACTAAAAACGATTAAACTAGGCGATTGAAAGCAAGGAACATGCAAATGAAAAGCAAACTAAATTGAAGGTAAAAATCGATTGAAACTAGAAGGCTGTAAACAATTAAAGACAAACGTTGGGGCTCAAGGGGTTTCGCAGGGGTTCATGGTCTAGACTATATCGATTTCAAGCATATGATAACGGTAATCAACTACGTATGTTCTAGAACTCGAGGCACGGAAGTATGAATAGCCTACTTTCGCAGCACTAAACAACTATCTCTCGCAACCCTAATCAGTAGGTTTCCACTCTGATTCTGGAAGGGAGAAGATGCAATAGCAGAACAAGACTCATCAATATTCACAACTCAACTACAGGTAGGTTTCCACTCCTATAGAAGAATTGCTCGTTTCACCCTAGTTCAGACAATCAATGAAAGCTTTCGCAACATATCATATCAGATCGGCTTCTAAGTGGCCAGCAAAGAATCATGCAGTAAGATTAAAGGCAAACGAAGAACATCTAGAAGATTATAAATCCTAAATCTATCGATTCATAAGCAAAGACACATGAAATTCCCTTTGAACAATCCCTTTAAACCCAACTGGGTAACTACTCAAACATATTGTAAACAATCATCACAGAGTATTGAAAGTTGCAGGAAATTAAAGAAAAGAAGGAAGAAGAACGAAGAATGGAAGCGAAGACGGAGGCACGATGTCTTCCTCCAGCGGCGGCTCCTCCTCCAAGGGCGGCGGCATCCTAGGGTTTTTGAAGCACTCTCACGAAATCTCTCTCTCTTTCTATCTTATGTCGTCTCCACATCTTTAGGAATGACCTAAAGGGGGTATTTATAGCTTCTGGGGTGGTTCTGGACACTTAGGGCTTCAAAAATAACGAAAATAATTGATCTGGGCTTTAATTAAGTCGTCGGGAAAGTGAACGACCAAAGTCCGCGGTCGCGGTGGCTCTACCCGCGGGAAAATGTGTGTTGGCCGCGGTCCCGGCTCCTGCTCTCTTCCGGAACTGCATTTTCTGTCATTCTTGCATCGGGAGTATCTGAAGATCTAACCGTTGGATTGTCTCCAAACCAAGTGCATTAGAAAGCTGGTTGGATCCTCTATGTTGTCTCAAATTTTGGAGATGATCAGACGGTGAGAAGGTCTTCATCGCTTGTCATACTTCTGACGGTCTACATTTATCCAAAATTGATCACTTGTTCCAAATTGCGTATATTTTGCCCAACTTTCCTGTAAACTCTTTTGAAACTCTAAAATATTGAAAACACTTTAAAAACATTGAAAACAGAGTTAAAACACCTGCATAAGATACAATTATGATCCATAAAAGTGGTCAAAATACAGTGCTATCAACTCCCTCAGACTTACCTTTTTGTTTGTCCTCAAACAAACTTAAGTCAGGAAAGAAATTTTTGAAAAATTGCAGGAACTAAACAATGTCTCAGTGACCGTCCTTCTAAACCATAACTTATCGTGAAACATCTAATTGGATCTAGTCTAGAAAATTCTCACCAAAATACAAGCAAACTAGTCCAATAATCCGTCATGCGAAAATCTACACACTTAGATCTAACTTCCAGTCAACTAGCTCTCTACATTCATTAAGTATAGTAGTGAATTCTCATCAAAGACATTATTCAGGGTAGACAGCGTTTGGCATTAAAGGCTATTTAAGTGGTGGAGTTTAAGTGTTTCAGGTTACCTGAAGATCTGGAGGATGCGAGATATTATGCAAAACCGCAAGAGAGAGAAGGACCTGTTGATGACCGCAGATTTTCAGTCACTTCTCCTTTGCCACATGTTGCTGCATAATCTTCCTCCTTTGTTGTAGACAGCTGTTCCCCCAGACTTAGATATTTTCCGGGAATCATAAAGATAATCTCCAAAACTCCAAAAAATCGAATCAAGTTTGCTTCAAGTATAAAATTCGATCCTCCTAGACTCTCTAAGGTTTTAAATTTCCTTTCCTTTCATATTTTTTTTTTTTTTCGGAAATTTTTTTTTTTTTTTTTTTAAAGAGGAAATAACTTTTTATAAAGAGAGAGTGTAAGGGACGAAATTGTACCAAGATTTGAAGTTTTTCCAAGGCAAACTGAATTATCTCCTTTTGTTGAATCATTCCAATGAAATCGCAGATCTTCGTCTTCAGTGATTGAAAACCGCGTTGATCCTCTTTCTCTCCGACGTTTTTGCACATATCTGCATATAGAACAATGAAAAACAAGAGTGTATGTGGTTTGAATGAGGTTAGGTTCGGTGGGGAACTAGCTAAAGATGAACTAGCCATTCAGGATCAACAAAGAGTGGTAAAAGGATAAAGGGGTCCTGAATGTATGATTCGTTTCCCTGATTTAACGCTTTAATGAAATAATTAAGTCAAAATTAAGTCCAAATAAAATGAGCTAGTGTATCCTGTCAGAAAGAATCTCCATGAATAGAAGTCCTCTGGTGGGATTTCGTAATGCAAGTACTTAGCTACCGCCTAGTCTAGGCCTAAATCACAAAAGAGCAAAAAAACGAGGAAATAGCGTAGAAGCACACTGGTCTAATTCATCATAGTAATGTTTATTGTGTTCCTGGTTTGAAAACTTTTTGAAAAACATTTTTGAAAACGATTTTTGAAAAATTTTATGAAAAACTTTTTGAAAAATTTTATGTGTCCAAAATAAACTCAAAACAAATCAAATTTCATTAGTAACGGATGAACATCCTCCCCTAGACTTATTTCACACTGTCCTCAGTGTGATAAATTTTGTAAATATGCTTTTGATTTCTTTTCTTTCTTTTATGTTTTAGGATCTTTTGATGGGTTCTGTGAGTTGTTCTCAGGTTCCAGGTGATTTTTGGAGGCTATGGCTCAGGAAAAAAGTGGATTGGGGCATGTGAGAAGGTTGAGAGAAGAGTTTAAGGCATGAAAACTTGAAGGACGCCTGTGTGCTACTTGGGCGTGCGGCTCACTCAGGCCATGGACCAACTCGCAGTTTAGTCCTACTTGGGTCTGCGGGTTATTCACCTGGCCGCAGGAGATTTGAGCAAGAAAATTCTAAGTGTCAAAACGTGCGAGTTGGGTCTGCGAGTTGGATGCACGTGAGATCAGGCCGCACTGATGTTCGCAAAATACACCAACCTGGGCGTGCGAGACAGGCCAAGAAGATCGAGCCGCACACGGTAGGGAAATGTCCAAGAAGTCTAAGTGTCAAATCACACCGAGTTGGTCCTGGGGGTTATATGCAAGAAGGCCAGGCCGCATGAACATTCGCAAATCACACCGAGTTGGTCATGCGAGATGGTTGGAGAAGGCCCCAAGTCGCACCTGAAAAACAAGATGCAAAAACGTCGAAGTGTCAGAATATGTGACCTGGGCAAGCGGCTTGAAGAATGGAAGAGCCAGGCCGCAGAAACATTCGCTAAAAACACCGAGTCGGGCCTGCGAGCTGATACAAAAAAATCCCAGGTCGCACACCAGAAAAGAACCTGTGGCGTCTAAGTGAGAAAATGTGCGACACAGACCTGCGGGTCGGATTACGAAAGCACCAGGTCGCACGATGTGAAGAAGCAAAACATCGGCCAAGGTTTAAAACGTCCAACCTGGGCATGCGAGATGGTTTGGAGTTTGCCCAGGCCGCACGTTAACTCGCTGAATATACCGATTGGGACATGCGGGGCACTTCAACAGGGAGCCAGGTCGCACAGCAGGAATAGAAGCCGAGGTGTCTAAGTATCAGAACGTGCGACCTGGTCATGCGAGTTGGACACGAATAATCCCAGGCCGCACAATGATAACACCGTATTTTGACCACTTTTATGGATCGTTTTGAAATATTTTTTCTATGTTTTTAATTGATTTTAAGTACTTTTATCACGTTTATCTAGTATTTGTAGTTTCAAGACTCTTTTCAGGAAACTTAGGGAAAAGCTTAACAAAATGGATAGAAAACCAGATTTCAGCTCAGAGTCAAACCGTCAGAAGTTCACCCATGATTGAAGGCCTTCTCACCGTCTGATCCGCCTCAAATTTTGAGATCTTAAAGATGGAAGTATCAGCTTTCCAGTGCACTTTACAGCTTGGCAATCCAACGGTTCAATCAAAAGATACGCGAAGAGCAAGACGTCCCGTAAACCAGCCGGCAAGCACTTCCACCCGCGGCCAACAAGCAATTTCCCGCGGTCAGGAGCATCCTGACCGCGGCAAACCACCCATTCCCCGCGGTCAGAGCAATCCCGACCGCGGCCATCAACCTCCGAGCCCAAAAGCCCATTTCTGAAGCCCACAATGATTCCCTCATTTGGAGAAACCCTAAGTGACGTCCAGAGAGGTCTTGAGCACTATAAATACATGTCTTAGGAACCCTAGTCGAACATCATAATCTATCTTTCTTATTGTTTTAGAATACTTGTTTTGCTTTAGCTTTTAGGGAGAGAGAGATTTGTTCTCTTGAACCTTGTTCTTTCTTTTTCAATTTCGGTTTTTATTCTACTTCTTAATCTTATGTCTTTGATTTCGTTCATTATGTCTGAGTAGTTTTATTGTTGGGATTAAGGGATTTTCGATGGGGATTTATATGTTCGATGAGGATTCCATGAGCTTTTGAGCCGAATCTTAGAACTTTTTCTTCTAAATACGTTTTTACTGCATGAAGGTAGCGTCATGAACTACAATCTGATCCAGATGCTTGGTGACACGAAAGTGTTCATCAGGTATCAGATCTAGTTTGGGAGAGCAAAACAAACATAGGAGTGGAAACCTACCTATGGGCGATTTGTGAATTAGGACGAGTCTTAAACATAATGCATCTCTTCTCTTCCAGGGCCAGAGTGGAAACCTACTGGTCAGGGTTGAGAGAGATAGTTGTCTATGATCATGACAGTGGTGTATTCATATGTCTGTGACTCCAGTTCGAAAAGTTTAAGCTAAGATCTTATCAAATTTACTCTCTAGCAATGTTTTGAATCGTTTGTACCCCTGAGAAAACTTCCCTGAACCCCAACGCCTTCTTTCTTATTGATTTACACCGATTTTCTTTAAAGCTTTAGTTCAATATTGTCTTTCCTTTTTAGTTCATTTTCATTTAAGCATTAGAATATCCATTTTTTTACCATTTTTAGTCATTTTCATTAAGTTTAGTTATTACGTCATTTAATTCCCGTATTCTCTTTTAAGATTTCGTTTTTACATTTTAAACACACTACCAAACCCCTACAAAACCGTTTTTGTTCTAGACTTCCTTACTTTAACTTATTTCAAAGGCTTTTTGCAGGAAAAGATCCTCCTTCCCTGTGGATTCGATCCCTAAGTACTACAATCGATCAGCTGTGCACTTGCGGCTATTGATTTAAATTAGGGTAAAACTTGACAACCCTCGACACACATCAAGTCACACCACACACCATCAAGTTTTTGGCGCCGTTGCCGGGGAAGGCACGCATTTTCTTTTCTGCAAAACCCCGAGAAAGGTTAGTAAATTGACTCTAGAACCCCATTTTCTGCAACTTTCCATTTTTTAGTTATTTTGTTTCCATTTCAGAAGATATAGATCCTATAAATCGAAATATACACTATGAGGAAGGTTTCTATAACACTCCTCAAACCACCAGATGCAGAGAAGAACACCAAGCCCAAAATTTTAGCTACATGGATCGATACAGCCAGCCAAACCACCCTTATCACCGGCGCAGAGAGACTGTTCGACGCCGGTAAGATCCTTATGGTCCACCTCCAACCTACTTTGAGCCACACGCCTATAATCCTCCACTGCAGAACCCTAGTCAGAAGAGGACAACTTGAGGATCAGCAGACGTTTGGGACGCCTCGAAAGAATGATAAACCAGTTCCTTGATCAGCAGATTGTCACCGAGAACACCCTGCTCAAGAAAATTGATTCAATCTCTGAAGAGTTCAACAAAAAACTCGATGATTTGGCCAATCATGTTCGAGTTTTGGAAGAGCAAAACCACAAGGACTCACAAACACTAGCTGGGATGATCCACCAAGTCGCAACAGAGCAGACAAGACAAGGGTATGACATCATACAAAACTCAAGTGATATTGTTGAATCAAAACAGGAGATTAAAGCAGTCAGAGAATCCGCCTCCTGGTATAAAGAGAAGACAGACGAAGAGTTGCAAGAGATCGAGCACAGGCTGAACAAACTCAAGCTCAAAGCACGGGAGATTGATGCAAGAATGGAGCAGATGCCCAACATTGAGCAAATTGAGAGATTTTCTAAGAAATCTCCCAAAGATCCTGATGAAGATGCACATCAACGCCCTGGTATGAGTTCATATGATGCTAGTCTACCTAATAAAGATGCAGGAGAAGTTCGTGTCAAGTACAAGAAGGAAGAAACGGATTTTGAGCAAGTCATATCCGGAGCCGCGGGTCCAAGCTTCCTGACCGCGGCCAAGAGCACTTTTCCCGCGTTCGCGACTCCTCTGACTGCGGGAGTTGGTCGTTCAGATGTTCCTCTGGGTTTTGAGAGGAAAATAATACACCTTCTGTCCCAACTTCAGCCTCCAGCACCTAAAAAAGCAACTCAGGAAGAAGAAAACCAAGTTTCAGATGAAGAACCAGATTGGCATGAATCGTTACCTTGTATGGTGGCAAAGGAATGTGTTGAAGATTCAGCTGACTCTTCAATCCAAGAAGACCAGAAGTGCAGCGAGATAAACATGCCATACATTGATTCAATCATTGAATATGACGCTGCAGCTTTCTTTTGTGAATCCTATTCTGCGTTTGAGACACCAGCCAACACCTACAGAGAAAGGCAAGTTCGAATTCTGCATAAGGCCAAGACTGCAGGTCAGTTTCTTATCTCTTGTTCTATTAGAGGAGAAATGTTTAAAAACGTGCTATGTGATTTTGGAGCTTCTCTTAACATGATGTCCAAGGCAATTGCTTTGAGACTTGGTATTAAACACCTGCGCAGGACTAGAGCAAAGATTAGCTTAGCTGATGATTCAAATGCAACACCTCAAGGAATAGCTCATGAAATTCCTTTGAGAATAGGAGATTGCATAGTGCCTGTCGACTTCTACATTGTCGAAATGAGAGATGCAACTTTCCAGTGATTCTGGGATGGTCTTTTCTAGCAACTTCCGGGGCTATAATGGACTGGCCAAACCGGAGGATTTCATTTGCTAATATCGACAAAGATGTCTTCACAGAAGCTGTTCCATACAACAGCAAAATAGGAAAACGTTCTGCA